>NC_046640.1:1891439-2255961 GCF_900324485.2 Mastacembelus armatus
TAGATAAGAGATGTGTGATCTGGGCAGTGGCATCTTTCATGCGGTGGAGCCATTGGAGTGGGGCATGATTCGAACAGAGGGTGAAAGGGCGTCCCAGGAGGTAGCTCCTGAACACCAGGCGGTTGATCCCCTGGACCTGCTGGGACAAAACCCTAGCCTTCTGTTCGACGCATTGGTCTGCAGGACAAAAGGGAGAAAAAAGTCCGGAGCACGAAGCAGCAGTTCCCCCACAGAGAGCTTGTTTTATCCTCTTAAATGCCACCTGGCACTGGACCAGAACTGAGGCACTCTTTCAGGTGAGGTTCATCAGTGGGGTGGTTGGGTCCACAAAATTCAGGACAAACCACCTGCCAATCCTAGGAACCACCTCACCTCTTATTTATAAACCATTCTTGTAACTGGGCCACAGTTGTTTTCTGGGAGGGTGAGAGATGGCTGTTGCAATGGAGCAGAGGGGAACTGATGTCTTTTGGCACCTCCGGCCTCAGATCATCTCTGGCACCAAGCTCACCAGAGAAGCAGGTACCCGCCTCTCTCCATGCTTTTAGGAGACTGAGGGGGTAAATCTGTGTAACCCTGCCCTTATCAGAGCGCACAACCTCATAGTCAACATTCCTCACTCGCAGTGTGACCACGAAGGGTCCTTGCCACTTGGTGAATAATTTTGAGCTAGAGTAAGGAAGCAATACAAGCACCTTGTCTCCCGGTACAAATTGTCACAGCTGTGCCCTTTTGTTGTACAGGCATTTTTGATGCTCTTGAGCCCAGAGCAAATTTTCCCATGACAACTGCCTAAGTGAGTGTTGCTCTCAGGTCCAAGATGTCCTGAACCTCATTTTTGCTGGCGCTTGGACCGTCCTCACAGCTTTCTTTAATGAGGTCCAAGATGCCACGCAGTTTTGTTTCAAACAGTAATCCCGTGGAGGCTGGGGTACCTCCTGCATTGTGAACAACAGAGGGTCCAGCCATTTATCACAATTACATTCATCGTCATGAATAAACGTCCGAATCATTGACTTCAGTGTTATTCAGCCCCTCTACCAGCCCATTCGTCTGCGGGTCCACTGGACTGAATAGACCTGAGGCCCAACAATTCGTAAAGTTCTCTAAGTGTGCAAGACATGAACAAAGTGCCTACGTCTGTCAGGATCTCTTTCGGAATCCCGATGCGGGATATGACCTGAAACAGCCTGCGCAGCACTTTTTTCTGAAATGCTATGCAATGGCACTGCCTCAGGGTACTGTGTTGTGTAATCCACCACAACTAGCACAAAACAGTCCATAACTGCCCCTGCAGCCTAGCAGTGATCACACCCCGCCACCACAGATTACTTTAGAAACACTAAAATTAAAATAATGTCATTTTATTTCAAAACTAAAAGGTGAGAAGTCAATACTGAGCTTGAATCCCATCCATCCATCATCTATACCTGCTTATTCCTAATACGGTCACAGGGATCCAGCTCTCTTTGGGTGAAAGGCACGGGTACACCCTGGACAGGTCACCAGTCCATCACAGGGGCCACATAGAGACAAACAACCTCACACACTCACACTCACTCCTATGGACAATTTAGAGTCACCAATCAACCTGACATACATGTTTTTGGACTGTGGGAGGAAACCAGAGTACCTGGAGAAAACCCACGTAAGCACAGGGAGAACATGCAAACTCCACACAGAAAGGCCCCTACCGGGTTGCGAGCCCATACCCTTCTTGCTGTGAGGCAACAGTCTTCAGTCACCGTGCTGCCCAGCTTGAATCCCTTTCATTGAAAATCCACTTAGAGTAAAGAGACACCTGAGGAAAATATGTGTGATGTCTGTGAGTACTGATGTCACCTGGTGGGACTGTAATATCACTGGTAAGATTGTGTTGAATTATAAGACATAATGTTCTCTTATGAGAAAACTCCTAGCCCATGATGTACACTTTTGGTTGTAATGCCTCTGAAATACATCACATTCATTTAAACTTTCATTCATAGAATTTATAATAATAAAATATGTTATCATAATGATGTGGCTGTGGCTAAGGGCCTTTTACGTGCTGTTTAAAATGTGCAAAATGTACATGAAAAATAGTATTTTCCATTAGCATTATTCCTTTGAGCAAAGTATTGCACTGTCAAACACAAACCAAGATGAATACAGTGGTGAATAAATCAAGTGCCATGAAAACTGAAAAATGGCCATAGACCTGGTGAATGTCTGTTGCCTGTATTTTTAGTTTTTACTGGTAGATTGTTAATTTCAGTGGGCAGTGGTAATGTCACATTTCCTAAACACAGCTTAATCTTTGAAGCCATTCCACTCCTTTTTATCCACATAAGCACTTTTTGTACTTCAGCTTTTACACTAATAGCCCACCCCCGCCCCAGTCTTTCCTCTTGTTAATCCATCCTCTTTATAGCTTCATCAGTCAGCTTAAGAATCTCCAGTCAACTACTTGTCACTGGCGAACGATTGGCACACTTCCTCTCCTCCGACTGCTTCTGTTGATTAACCTGCACAGCCATTAGCTTTTAATTAAAGGGATATTTCCCCTGGAAGATAATACTAATGGTTGCCATTCTAAAATGACTACACATATTTGTGCATTTCCAACAGTTGTTTTGTGAGTGCAAGTGTTTAATGAGTTTTCTCTCAGCTACAGTGATTAGGGATATTGTGACTAGCAGATCAGATATTCTACCTATGGGACTGTGTTTAAGAACATGTTGATTGTTTGGTGATTGTTATAAGAAGTGAAGTAGGCACTTAGAAAACAGGCTGTATGTTCAGTTGTCTCACTGGATAGTTCAGGCCATTTCTACCATGCAATCACTGTCCTGTCACATAGGCCTGTAGCTGAGGATATACCATATTTTATATTAGGTAATATTGATAGTAGGCAAGCCTACCCTTCCTGAGCCTGGTTCTATGAGAATTTAGGTCATTACATAACCAAAGCTCTATCATTAAGCTCTATAGGACATTTATATACTGCTTTGAAAATTAGCTGTTGTAGGATGTTGGCAAATTCAAGTAACTGAGACTTTTGTATTTGAAGTTTTTGTATCCCCCTGCAGAGACTATACATACGGACAGTATGAGGCTGTTTCTTAAAGCACCAAGAAGCTGCAATGCAAGTCAAATGTTTGTAGATGTTGGTGTACCTACCCATTTGGCTGGGATAGAACATCTTATATATAGGTTTATGTGTAGGTTTAAATATTCTGTAAAATATATTACTGTATGTATGTTGTCCTTAAGGCAGCCCTGAGGTGCAAATAACATTTCATAAAATGACATTTGAGAACACACACATAAATAAATAACATAAATAAATGGTATATAGGGTAGATAAAAAACATTTCACATGACACAGTATTTCACAACAAAATGTTTTAGAAAAGAGAATACTTCATAATACAAAACATCACAAAACACCATGACAGTATAGATAACACATTTCACAAAACACAGCACTTAACAAAGCATAACATTTCACAAAAACACAACAATGCATGTACATCACATTACTTCTGTCACAATCCCTGTTCACTTGTCTTATTTTGTACGTATTTCCTGTTCCTAATGTGTCTGTTTTACTTTGCCCTTGTAGTTATTGTTTGTTTTCACCTGTGTCTAGCTAGTGTCTTCCTGTTTATATTTATAGCCCACGTCCCTGTACTTTAGTTACTAGTGTGTTTTGATTTTGTTGACTATATGACTATATCATGTTGGTTTTATCTCTTGGATTTTCTCTCATGGACTCTCACTTTACACGGATTGTATTCTTGTTTTCTGGACTTTTCCCCCATCCTCAGATACTGTGCCATGTTTTCTGTAGTGTGTCTTTCCTGTCGATATCATAGTTACTTAAATAAACTGCTGTAACCCTATTTCTCAGTGTCTCTCTACGCTTAGGTCCTCACCTAGTGTAAGCCCTGCCACTTTCTTGTGAATGTTGTTAATGCTGAAATACATGACATTCATTTACATGACTGAAATAATTTTTCAATAGCAAATTGATGCATATTATTGAAAACGTAATTGAACTTATGGCAAATATGCAGATATTGCAATAGCAGAATATGCAAGTGTTTTAAATCCAAGCATGTCTTAGAAAGACAAAGAAAAACCTGCATTTATTTTTTATACCTAGCTGGAAGATTTCCATTTAACAACTTAATTTAACAATTAACACATTGTTATCTTTACAGGTGTTACTGTTGTCCAGGTTGGCAGGGCTTTAACATTTTACAAAACATAAATACCTGAATTTCTTTCTTAACACATTACATTACATACACCATTATCACCAGATTAAAAACACCTTCTGCATATACTGGGATTCTATGCTGGGATTGCTTTAGTCTGAATTTGTGATGCAAACCCCATATTTATTATTATCATATCATCATATTCATTACACTGTTCTCCATCATTATACTTTGCAACAAAATACAGAGAAAAGATGATAATGTTATGATGTGGTGGTGAAGGATGGAGGCGAAGAACCCAACACAGTTCTTTATTAATGAACTGAAAAGGTGTTTTATTAATGCCTGGACCAACAGGCTGAGGTACATATAACCAACACTCTGTCTCTTAATGAACCATCACTCGCCTAGGACAGGCAGATACATGGGAACACAGGCGGAAGACTTGCCAGCAACACTGGCACTCTAGCCGGTAATTCAGTTAGTAGGCTACCCAGAGACTTTGGCAGGGAAGCCAGCGTCAGAGACTGGCGAGCCGGCAGTGGAAGCGGGGCAGGGCACCTCTGGCTAGCCTCTAGGAAGGGGAAACGCCAGGTCCAGCATGTTTCCAGCAATGTGCAGGAGGCGGCGAAAAGGAGACCGCCGCCATCTTGGAGGCATTGCGAGGAGGTTGCCTCACAACCTCCTCCAGCTGGGAAGTCAAGGCGAGTGCCTCTGTGTAGTCGTCAGAGGCACACAGGAGGTCTTTTAATACCAGGAGGAACCCAGAAACATACTCCTGCTCCGGAGTCCTCCTGTCGATGTCCACTGGGCCCATAGTGGGTTGGAGCATTCTGTTTTGATGTGGGGGTTTGGTGGTGATGGATAGAGGCAAAGGACCCAAGTGCAGGACAACATAGTCCTTTATCAATGCCTGGACAACCAGGCTCGGGCACATATAACCAACACTCTCTATATAGTTTTCTCTGTATATCTGGAAGTATACATACACTAAGAACAAAAGACTAATAGAACACAAGTGAAATTAATAATGACAGAGACAGAAGACAGAGAGAGCACCCTGTCTGCTTTTTTTTATTTTACAAAAGCACAGCAGTTTGTTGTTATTATGAGTGTATACAACTAAAACTAGACCCTTTACTTATTCGAACGATATATTGCTTTTATCTGTACGATCAAAATTGACGGAGTAATTTAAGTTTGTTTCGGCGTGATCAGGAGGATACAAGAACCCCTGAGGGTTAAGCACTCAGGTATAGCAAATGAGAAAGACCTTGTATTAAAGCCGAGGGAAACTGTTGGCAGGTACAGTTTCAGCATAGGCTGCTGTGCTGTGCCTCTGTCACATGCAAGGAAACATTTTTTTTAATTTTTAGTATTTTTAATCAGAATCATGATTTTCATATAAACCTTACCAAGTTGTGTTTGTGCCTAAACCTAACGATTGGGGAAAGATTACACTTATCAGTTGTATGTGTAATATTAATTTTATCATTTCTTTCTCATTATGAGATTGAGTCTCATAATTAGAGATATGCATCACGAGAGGAGCGCAGAAGAGAGAACGGGAAGGCAGGGGGGGCTACTAGGTATCTAATAACTACTTAGTTATTACCCCCTTTCTCAGTCTTTATGTTAAACTAACCTAAGCTGGCTTAGTGTGTTGACTTGGCTAAATGCAGTGTGTATCATACAGACATGGGAGTGGAGCAACCTGAACTTTTACCAAAGCAAGTAAACTTATTTGACAAAATGTATACAATGTGCATATGGATTTTTGATGGTAGCCACAGATCACAAAGGCCTGTTTTTTCTTAGTTTGATGTACGTCCATATTCATGCTCCCATTTGATTTCAGAGACCCAAAGGACTATTTTAACTTTTTGAGGTGGCACAGCAAAATTCTGTGAAACTGCACTCAGAGATCACTGTCTATGTGCCTGAATGCTAATGACCTAATTTGTAATCCGTTTTCATTGATGTAGTTTAGATATGCATTGTTTCTCATTGAAACTCATTGTGTTAATTAGTAAGAAAGAAAATGCTCTGAGGTTTCAGATTTTCCATCTTGACTTTTTAGCTGATGTGGGTGATAGTTTGTACTGCAGAGGATGGCTGTCACTTCTCTGCACTGACACACACATATGATCAGATACACATATACATATATTCACACATATAGTAAACCTGTGAAACATGTTAAACGAGTACACAGGAAACAGAAGAACATACACAACTTCAAAATCAAAAAGGAAACAAGCAGGACATAAGATATTAACAAAATAACTATTGGTACATGACACTTTTACTGAATACAATACAGTCACAATGGAGTTAGAGTAGCCAGGTAACTAGAACACGGATTAACAGAAACATATTTGGGAGAAAACGTACAGCAGACACTGTTCTTGGCACAGAAGTGAACCAAGAGAGTTTGCTCCTTGAGGAGAGACGCGGTGATCCAGAAGACACAAGGAACAGGTGAGTGAAGACAAAGGGGAACAGGAAAAGGGGGAGGCAACAAAACCGCGGGATGGGAAACAAAATCACAATTAATTACATGATTGGGACAGAACAGGAAAAAATGTCAGTGGGAGTGGTCGGGATCGGGAATCGTATTAAACACTATGCTGTGTCCGAAATTACATACTTGCCTACTATATATTATGCAAAAACTAGTACGCGAGGCAAGTGGTATGTTCCAATTGGTAGTATGCGAAAAACAGCAGGCGAGAAGTACCCGGATGACCTACTACTTCCACCCGAATTCTGTAGTACGCATACGATGGACACTTTGCTGTCATATACCGGAAAATGGCGGAGAGCGCTGATGTTTTTTTGTTCAAGTGTACCCCAGGGGAAAACGTTCGTTATGGTTAAATTACACTTGTTTAACAGAATCTAAATAAACGGCTGACTCATTGAAAGTTTAAACAATGGAAATCCATGAGATGATTTTGTGAATCTGCTGTAAACAGATGTTTAATTAATCATTATTTTTGAGCAGATCAAGCTGACATTAATGCTGAAAACCAGCTTGCTAACAGCTTTTTGAGACCATCATTGTTAAATTGTTTAATGAGATTAGAAAATTTAATGTAATTTAAAAAATTGCCATGTAGTTGCTGTTGCACATGACAACATCAACATGGCGGCTGTAGTACATCCGAATTCCATTCATACTACCCTTATTCATACTATATAGAAAGTATTGTTTAATGGTCAGGAAGTACGTACTTACTCAAATGTAGTACCTACTAGATAGTATGCAATTTAGGATGCAGCCATATCCAACTTCATACACAAATACCTTTTATATAAAGAAACAAGTGGCAGCATGGTGGATTAGTGGTTAGCACTGTTGCCTCACAGCAAGAAGGTCGTGGGTTCCCAACCCAGCCTTGGAGTTTGCATGTTCTCCCTGTGGGTTTACTCCAGTTTCCTCCCACAGTCCAAAAACATGCATGTTAGGTTGACTTGTGACTCTAAATTGCCCATAGGTGTGAGTGTGTGTGGTTGTTTGGCTTTGTGGCCCTTATGTGGCCCTGTGATGGACTGATGACCCGTCCAGGGTGTACCGCTGCTTTCCACCTGAAAGGGGGCTGGGATAGGCTCCAGCAGATCCCCATGACCCTGTCTAAGGAATAAGCGGGTATAGAAAATATGGATGGATAAAGAAACTATATATTTTGAACTAAATTCTAGTTGCCCCGTTTCCGTATGCTCTCCTCTTGTTTGCTTTGGTGTGGCTGGTTAAGTAAATGACGGGCTCTAGACACCTGCAACTGTTGGTGGTGGTAATGCACCAAGTTGGTATGCCAATGCTAACCATCAATAATATAAGTGCAGCACCCAACCCATGTAGCTAGAAAATAGATACAGTTAAAGGGGTGTTGTAGTACTATGGGCGAGGCCCTGGGTACTTTTAATTATGGCTGACCGTATTAACCAATACTTATTTAACAGTTTTACTCTTTTTTTATTACTGAAAGGACTAAAGAGGTAGCAAAGAATTATTTGATGGTGTCTCCACTTAGTGGGAAATTATAGTTTACTGAATTTTAAAGCCCACTAAGAACTATGTTTTACTTATCTGTTTCCCTTTTTTTACCTGGTTAATAAACCTCACTGAACCCTAATGAATTTCAAACACAAGATTCACACACAATACTTTAAATTCAAATGACAAATTTAGTTTTAGAGAAATATATAATTAAGTACGAAACGATTTAAAACAAAAGAGTAACAAAAGGTATGAAAACAAAATACAATACTTAAATTAAGTTCGCTGAATTAATACCTCTTTTCACAGGTTCCCTTTAAGTACAGTGTTTCTTGGAATTCACACTACCTTCACCTTTTATCCAAGAGGTCTGAAATACAGCTTTATCTCTGCTTAATTATTAAATTCACAGCCATTAACTAATGGGCCCACACTCTCTCACGCACACTCACTCTGCAAAAAAAAAACAAAACGATGCAGGCCTGAGTCGACGCTTGTGAGCGGGGTGGTCTAAAACTTTGTGACCCCTTCACTTGCTAAGTGAGCATCAAAACAAATTGCACATGCATGTGTTTGTCAGTACTCACTAACTCCTTGAGCAGTCAGTTGAACATTTGCATGAGATGATGCTGGGTGTAAGCTGATGAGAAATGATGGGATGGGGAAATCAGTGATGAAGGGAACGTTGAGTTGCGGGCAGCAACAAACCCTGTGAGATGATGGCTGAGTGGAGAGGTCTGCTCTCTCAAAAAAGTCCAAGGAGTGTGTCCTGATCCTCTCCTCTGACGAGCATATACAGTTCTCAATTACAATCCTCATTTAAAGCTTCTAACAAGTTCATTCCGAGTTTGTTTCAGCATTACGTTAGCTGAGAACATCAACACCAATTAGCCACACATAACATGTACTGCTATCACAGTGAAGCCTGTGCTAATATTGTTAGCGCGCTAATCCGTTAATCGCGATTAGCATAATATTTTACAACTGTATCGGCCTGAAACAGTATAAAATAAGCTACACACAGATATTTACCTTCTGCAGGTCTTTATGTCCGTTACAAGCTGGTAAACTCTGCATTCACCACAGTAATGGGCATTATTTCTCTCTTACAGCTTGAACAGCTTTTCGTAGCTCGTCAGCTTGTCGTCTGTCCTCTCACTAGGCCCGTGGCTACAGGATATCTTTTACATCCAGCCCCTTCACCTTTTTAATTGGGCTAACAGGTGGATAACAACCAATGCAAATACATACATGATAGACAACTTAATGCTCCTGGGAGTAGGTGGTCACCAACACACCATGCTTTCAGGTGCATAACAAACAAACTATTCGAATTTCAATCAACTTTATTAACAAACGACAATTTCAGATCAGCAAAGAGATCAGCTATGTTTTTAACCTTTTTAAAGTATATAAACTGATGTAAATACACCAAGTGAACTGATTTTTAATGTGAATACTTTCAAAGACATTTTTTTAAAAGTTATTTATTCATCTTACTTGCTTATTTATTACTATCTATAAATGAAATTTTAGACTGGGTTACATAAGAGAAGAAGAAGGTTTTCCGTGCATGTGTATTGATGTAGTTGACCAAAAAAAAAAAAAAAAAAAAAAAAAAACATACAGTAGTGGGAGGGAATGGGAGTCATTCTTTTGGGATTGGGATGGGACGGGATTTGTCCCCCAGTTTTTTTGTGGGAGTGGGACAGGAGAGGTTTGAAAATCCACTCTCATGTCACCCTCTATTTGAAATACAGTGGATAATTGTTACATTTTAATTATGTTTGAATACCTGCCATTACTGTAACATGAATCATTATTAAAAACAGAATAAATGATCAATGACATGATACATCCTGCTATACCCTTGCCTGTCCTGTAGGCATCCACTTCAGGAACAACTGATAGATTGCATGTATGATTGTAAAATGACTGGCTGAAGACCAGTCCTATAATGTGCTTACAACAAAACTATATCAACTTTAAGTGTAACAAGCTTACAGTATATAAATGTTTTATTTCAATTTGTGTTGCTATTACAACAACTTGACATGTAAGGAAACTTCGAATTCTTGTGTTTTACACAATTCTTTCATGAATTTTCAGGAATTCCCTCCTCTGCAGGCTGTGAAGGTTTTCAGGGAAATACTACCCTGAAGCTGGAAAACCTCTGAAGTGCCATTTTGCTTCTTTCTTCTTGTACCGAGAATTGAAACCTGTATTATATTTTACTTCTGGGTTTTGAGAAACTTGTTTAAACAGTAGATTAGTAAAAGAAATTCTCATGCAAAACCAAATCCTTACTCTCTGACAGTGGGGATGTGTTGGTGGCAGCAGTTTTATTCCTGACCTGCTAAATGATGTGGAAATGTCTGCCAAAAGAGGTGTTATGATGTAGTGTCACATTTTAGTGTTTTCTTCCTGTTTCAAGAGGGAGAGGAAATGAAAAAGGCTGGAAGGGAGGAAAAGATGTGATATAGGAATAAAAAGATGAAGGAAAATGTGTAGGGGATAAAGGAAGGGAGGATGATGTGTCTGTTGGCCTTCCATTAATTTAATCTTCAACCTTCTTTTCTTGACTGTAGCCACTGGCTTCACTATATTCATTTGACAGAAACAACAACACATAAAATAAATGTACAGCATTTAACTCCTAGCCTGGCCAGCCAGACTAACTCTTTTTCTATTCTATACCAAGAATTGGCCTGGAATCTCTTCGGCTGTGATTGAATTCTAGGAGACGGGCCAGTGGACGCGGAATAAACAAATCAGAGAAACGAAGGATATGATGTACGCGGTAGAGATACTAGTGAATGTATGTGGTTTTGTTGTAAAAACATGAGAATACATGATATTTAATTTTGAACGTAAAAACGTAGTAAAAAGCCAATTGTAATTCACAAACTTGGGACTGTCATTGCGAAACGTTATGAAGAAGTCAGTGCGTATGTGCAAGGCTTGCTTGAAACTGGTTGGAAGACAGGAGCGCAAAGCCCTTTATGGCAGGGGTTCCAGACCCACATTCCTTCGCTAAGAAAGGAGTGCCTGGCTGGCCAGGCTATTTACAGTGCGTACAGAAAGTATTCAGACCCCTTTAAATCATTGCAGCCTTTTGCCAAAATCAAAAAAGTTCATTTTATTTCTCATTAATGTACACTCAGCACCCCATCTTGACAGAAAAAAACAGAAATGTAGAAATTTTTGCAAATTTATTAAAAAAGAAAAACTGAAATATCACATGGTCATAAGTATTCAGACCCTGTGCTCAGTATTGAGTAGAAGCACCCTTTTGAGCTAGTACAGCCATGAGTCTTCTTGGGAATGGTGCAACAAGTTTTTCACACCTGGATTTGGGGATCCTCTGCCATTCTTCCTTGCAGATCCTCTCCAGTTCTGTCAGGTTGGATGTTGAACGTTGGTGGACAGCCATTTTCAGGTCTCTCCAGAGATGCTCAATTGGGTTTAGGTCAGGGCTCTGGCTGGGCCAGTCAAGAACAGTCACAGAGTTGTTCCAAAGCCCCTCCTTTGTTATTTTAGCTGTGTGCTTAGGTTCACTGTCCTGTTGAAAGGTGAACCTTCAGTCCAGTCTGAGGTCCTGAGCACTCTGGAAGAGGTTTTCTTCCAGGATATCTCTGTACTTGGCCGCATTCATCTTTCCTTCAATTGCAACCAGTTGTCCTGTCCCTGCAGCTGAAAAACACCCCCACAACACGATGCTCCCACCACCATGTTTCACTGTAGGGATTGTATTGGGCAGGTGATGAGCAGTGCCTGGTTTTCTCCACACATACCGCTTAGAATTAATGCCAAAAAGTTCAATCTTGGTCTCATCAGACCAGAGAATCTTATTTCTCATAGTCTGGGAGTCCTTCATGTGTTTTTTGGCAAACTCTATGCGGGCTTTCATGCACTAAGGAGATGCTTCCGTCGGGCCACTCTGCCATAAAGCCCCGACTGGTGGAGGGCTGCAGTGATAGTTGACTTTGTGGAACTTTCTCCCATCTCCCTACTGCATCTCTGGAGCTCAGCCACAGTGATCTTTGGGTTCTTCTTTACCTCTCTCACCAAGGCTCTTCTTCCACGATTGCTCAGTTTGGCTGGACGGCCAGGTCTAGGAAGAGTTGCAGAAAGTGCTGCAGAAATTCTTTTGTAACTTTGGCCAGATCTGTGTCTTGCCACGATTCTGTCTCTGAGCTCCTTGGGCAGTTCCTTCGACCTCATGATTCTCATTTGCTCTAACATGCACTGTGAGCTGTAAGGTCTTATATAGACAGGTGTGTGCCTTTCCTAATCAAGTCCAATCAGTTTAATTAAACACAGCTGGACTCCAATAAAGGAGCAGAACCATCTCAAGGAGGATCAGAAGAAATGGACGGCATGTGAGTTAAATATGAGTGTCACTGCAAAGAGTCTGAATACTTATGACCATGTGATATTTCAGTTTTTCTTTTTTAATAAATTTGCAAGAATTTCTACATTTCTGTTTTTTTCTGTCAAGATGGGGTGCTGAGTGTACATTAATGAGAAATAAAATGAACTTTTTTGATTTTGGAAAATGGCTGCAATGACACAAAGAGTGAAAAATTTAAAGGGGTCTGAATACTTTCCGTACCCACTGTAATTCCAGAGGAACAAGAGGTAGTAGTTAAAAGGGAGACTCTCATGGTTTCTGAATGAGCCCTACTTGACTAATGACAGGGTACTTTTTGGTAGTGCTGCTAGGATGGGCTTAATCAGATACTTAATGAGTCACCAAGGAAAAAGAAAATCTTGCTGAAGTCACTTCTTTTCAAAGACATATTTTTTAGGCTTTCATTTTTACTTACTTTTTAATAAAGAAGTAACTTCCTGTAAAACAGTGACTCAACACCTCAACTCAACTTTAAGGTATGAAGGAGCTTGATCATGAAGGGATTTCTATGTGAGGAGAAGGATTTGAAGTCTCTCTTGCTAGTTCCTGTCAGAACTCTGGCTTCAGCATTCTGGATTAACTGGAGGATTTCTATGGAGTTACTGGGACATCTGGACAGTAATGAGTTACTATACCATCCTCGCAATGAGTTGCTTTTATTCTATGCTAGACATTTAGCTAACAATGAGAAACTCTCCAATAATAACTTTTCTTGGATGTTTAATCAGAGCTTTCTTTTCTTTTCCCTTCTGTAAAACTGAACACAAATGTACAGAAATAAAACTGACTAATGCATACACAAATTTTGTTTAAACTTGCTACAGACAATATGCTGAGTCACAGTAGCAGTACTAACAGTCATCATGAGCTCTTAATTAACTGTGGATGTCTGCAGCCTGCTCAGAAGAATGGAGCAGATACACGCAGACATTGGTGCCATGAGGCGGGTGCTTCAACTCCAGGCTGATGTGAAGGCAGATTTTCACACAATGACATTTCAAGCTTTCCATACATATATTTCTCATGTCTTTGAGGCAAGTATTTGCTGAGATTCAGGTTGTTTTTTTTATGTGTCTGTGTGTTTCATTTACGTGTGAAGAAAGGTGACAGAGACGGAGAAGACAGAGAACACACCCTGTCTGCTTTCTTTATTTTACAAAAGCACAGCGTTTTGTTGTTATTATGAGTGTATACAAATTAAAATAGGCCCTTTACAGATTCGAATGATATATTGCGCTTATCTGTACGATCAAAACTGATCAAAAATTTAAGTTTGTTTCGGCGAAGATTTCAGGAGAAGATGCCACAAAATGCGCAGGCATGTTCATTGACCCCAGAGGGTTAAAATAATTTAAATATATGCTTTTGATGTCACACAATTCTGCAACATAGTATCTGGTTTTCTGTAGAACCATTCACTCCATGAGGGAATTCCATGCATTTATGATCACAGGAATCAAAAGAAAATTGTTTTACAACTTCAGTTAAAATGAAAAAGTGAATTAAACTATCAATGTACTGAGCAAAGTACTGAGTGATGGCATCACAACCTTAGTCAAAACAGTTCCAGAGTGTCAGAATACTGGCTTGACCTGGAGGTTTGGAAAGTTTAAATAGCAAGTGTATCTTGTTTGGATAAGAGATTTCTTGTCTGAATATGCTCCATTATATACCAGTGTTATTTACATTCCACCGAAAGCAGCGCCTGCAACGGTGTGTGACATCACACATGATGCTGTTGCTAGGATACAGACCCAGCACCCTGATGCATTCATTGCAATTACAGGGGATTTCAATCACATTTCTCTGTTCTTCTGCCTGACTGACTTTGTACAGTATGTGGACTGTCCAACATGTGGAGAAAGGACATTAGATCTGTTCTATGCTAATCTCAAAGAAGCCTACAGGGTTGTACCTCTTCCACCACCGGGTAGAACTGATCACAACATGGTCTATCTTCAGCCCACATATAGACCTTGTGTGCAGAAGCTTCCTGTTACCACCAGGTCTTTTAGGAAATGGTCACTATAGGCAAGGGATTCATTGAGAGACTGTTTTGAGTGCACAAACTGGGATGTATTGATGGAGGAGCAGGAAATGGACAATGACTTGGACAGGAGAGTCAACATCATCACTGACTACATTAATTTCTGTAGAGACACTATCCAATTATTACAGTACGGTGCTATCCTAACAATAAACCATGGATCACCAGTGACATTAAAGACCTCCTGAACCAGAAAAAGAGGGCTTTCCAAGACAGGAATATGGAGAAGCTGAGTAGTATACAACAGGAGCTGCCCACTGCTCCGGGTGTGTGTGCACGGTGTGTTTGTGTGTTCACTACTGTGTGTGTGCACTTGGGTGGAAATGGAATTTCCCCGTTGTGGGACTAATAAGGGAATTAAGTTAAGTTAAGTTAAAAAGACACTAGGGCAAGCTACGGTGGAGTACAAGAAAAAGTTGGAAAAACAATAATACCAGGGGGATGTGGAGAGGGGTAAGGACCATCACTGGCTACAAACTGAACAACTCTCAGTCTTTGGATGGTAATGTGGATAGAGCCAATACCTTCAACCAGTATTACATCAGGTTTGACAATGTGGCTACTTCCACCTACATCTCTTCAGCTACTCCCTCCACCACCACCATCCACCTCTGAAGCTCCTCACTACTCCTCATTCTCTATGTCTGCTCCCTCCACCTCCACCTTACCTCTGCTGTGCTGCTTCCTGTACCTCCATGTCTAAGGCTGCTCCCTCCCCCATTATTACCTCCACAGCTGCTACCTCCATCATTATTACCTCTACGGCTGTTCCCTCCACCAATACCTCTGAGGCTGCCCTCTCCACATATTCAGCTGTCTCCTCCACCTCTGTGGCTGCTCCCTCCCTCTCCAACGTGGCAGATGCTCCCTCCACCCCCACCTCTGCAGCTCCTTACTATACTTTATTCTCTATGACTGCTAACCTCCATCTCCACCTGTATGGCTGCTCCCTCTTCCTCCACCATCCCTCTGTTACAATCTGAACAGCTGCTTATGTCTCTAACAACGGAAGAGGTTGGAGCTGAGCTCAGGAGACTTCGGCCAGGGAAGGCGGCTGGACCAGATGGAGTATGTCCAAGGCTTCTGAAGGACTGCGCAGGTCAACTAGCTGTTCCTCTTCAGAGGCTCTTAAATATGAGTCTTTGGCTGAAAAAAGTCCTGGTGCTGTGGAAGACTTCTTGTCTAATACCAGTGCCCATAAAAGGGCGACCAGTGGAGCTAAATGACTATAGACTGGTGGCTTTGACATCCCATATCATAAAGACCTTGGTGCAGCTCCTTGTGCATCGCATGAGGCTGCAGGTTGACGAGGAGCTTGATCCCCTACAGTTTGCCTATCAGAAACACATGGGAGTGGAAGATACATGCTGCACCGGGCATATGCCTATCTGGATGTGTCTGGTTCATATGTGAGGATTATGTTCTTTGACTTCTCCAGTGCTTTCAATATGATACGGCCTCCCATACTGAGAGACAAGCTTCTATGTATGGGGGTGGCCCCCTCCCTGACATCATGGATTATGGACTACTTTACATCCAGTATTTCAGATGGGGGAGATGTGTTTCTGGGACACTGGAATGCAGCACTGGGGCTCCACAGGGGACTGTTCTTGTTCCTTTTCTGTTCACGGTCTACACATCAGACTTTAGGTATAACTCAGAGTCTTGCAACCTTCAGAAGTATTATGATGATATGGCTGTTGTGGCATGTGTGCGTGGTGGACGGGAGGGGGAGTGCAGGAACGAAGAGGAAGCCTTCACTGACTGGAGCAAAAAGAGCTATCTTCTCCTGAACACCACCAAGACTAAGGAGCTGGTGGTGGATTTTAGGAGATCAAAAGCACCATGCCAGTCAGTCTGCATTGTTGGACTGTGCAGACCTTCAAGTACCTGGGGGTGGTACTGGACAAAAAACTGGAGTGGTCTGCCAATGTGGATGAGGACTGAGGACTTTAAGACAGCTCTTTATATTGTTTATGTCCTTTTGCACTCCTTTGTGTGATATATTCGCTGCATAATGGGGCAGAGCTTAAACAAGGTTTTCTTAGCGGCCTCTTCTTTAGACGACTTGGTTCGTACAGTGTCTGCAGTGACATGCTGTACATGTTCTACCACATTGTTATGGCAAGTACACTGTTCTATGCTGCTCTCTGTTGGGGGAGTGGCATTATGTACAGGAACTGTAGGTGCCTGGACAAACTGGTGAAAAAGGCCAGTTCTGTGCTAGGCAGGGAACTGGACCCTCTCAGAACTGTGGCGGAGCAGCAGATGTGGAGGAAGCTGCTTTCTTTTAATGTAATTATATGCCTTGTAAAGCACTTTGAATTGCGTAGTGTATGGAAGGTGCTATACAAATAAATTTGCCTTTTTCTTTGCCTTTCTATATTAAACAATAATATACACCCCCTACACTACATATACTGACTAAACAGAGTAGCAGCTGCGGGGTGCTCATCTCACGGTGCTCCAGAACTGAGAGGTTGAGAAGATCCTTTGTCCTACACCCACAACTCCACTACTGATTGTCAAATTTGCAGACAACACCACAGTGGTGGGGCTCATCTCTTGGGGAGATGAGACCACCTGCAGGGACGAGGTGGAGGGGCTGACAGTGTGGTGTGGGGGGAATAATCTGCTCCTCACCACCTCAAAAACAAAGGAGATCATCATGGACGTCAGAAGGAGGAAGACAGACATTCCACCACTCTAAATTAGCGGGGTCTCATTGGAGAGGGTGCCGGACTTCTGCTTTCTGGGAGTCCACATACAGGAGGATGTGACCTGGGGAGTGAACACCTCTGAACTGCTGAAAAAGGCCCACCAGAGACTGCACGTCAACAACATCTCCTGGAGACTGTTGGTGTCCTTTCATCAGTGCTCCATTGAGAGCATCCTCACATATTGTATATGTGTGTGGTACAGCAGCTGCACAGTCGCTCAGAGTAAAGCGCTTCAGAGGGTCCTGCCCAGAAGATCGTCAGCTGCCCTCTCCTCACCCTGGAAGAACTACATAGCTGCTTCAAAAAAACCCCAAAACATAATAATAGACACTTCACACCTTGGACATTCACTTTTTAAACTGCTGCCATCAGATGGATGATATGGAGCAATTAAAAAAAGGACAAACAGATTTAAAGATTTATCCCACAGCAGTTGCCACACTAAGCATTGCTAAAATATGATGTTAGAGATCAGTGCAGTAGAAGTGATCAATGTAGAATGTATGCTTGTGTGTCCGCTCATTTTAGCTATTTTAGCTAACTATTTCCGCCTGTATCACTCAACAAGACAAGGGTGATGTTGGAACTGGAATGTCCTCCCTCATTTCCGCGTGTTCGTTTAACTGATGAAGCGGAGGAGATGAATGTGGTCTCAAATTAGCTGTTTATTTAAACACACTGAATAAAGCAGTTACAGAGCTCTGGGTCAAACTTTCCCTAGCCGATAACAGTCTTTGCCAGGGCACGAAGTCTGACTCACTATTCTTCCCTCGACCCAGTGATAATATTACAGAATGAAATGTGCAATCTTTAGGAAGTTGGCGTGTTCTTCTCCCATAGGTTGAGAACGATGGGATGTCCTGAAGTATCACTGTTGCCATGCCTCCAGGCAGAGGTCAACCTGCCCTGCAAGACAGAGTACAACAACAAAAGCAACAGGCACATCTTATCTAATATTATGTCTAGTCCACTTCTTGCCCTGTAAGAAACCTTGCAATTACTGAAAAACATGTTCATCTCTAAACTGCTACTGTTTTGCACATACCAAAATGCTTCATGAGTATACTGTAATAATGCATTAAACTTTAATCTACAATATGATAAAAGTAATCTAATATTGCCTTATACCTTAAGCTGTAATGTAATAAAAGTAATAATTCCCACAGTGCCCATTGAGTCCCCCCTTATTTGCACTGGCTATTGAGCTTTTCGCTATTGCATACAGAGACATGGTCTAGAGGCAAAGGTTTATTTATATGCTGATGATTTACTTTTATACATCTTGGATATGTCTTAGGTTCCTGCTGCTTTGCATGTACTCAAATTTTGGCTGACTGTCAGGGTATAAACTGAATTTAAGTAAAAGTGAGTTAGTTCCTATTAATTTGGCCACTGAAAACTCTCAGCTGCATGGCATTCCTTTTATGATAGCTTGCATATCTTTGGATTCAGACTACACATAAACTGAAGGATCTATTTAAAGCTAACTTTTCTTCTTTATTGTTACAAGTAAAGGAGAACTGTGAATGCTGGTCATTGCTTTAGTTATCTTTGGTGAACCAAGATGAACATTCTTCCCAGTTTTTTAGATTTGTTTCAGCATATCCCAATTTTTCTCCCTAGCTCCTTCTTCGGTCAGGTGTGTGTTCTTATTTTATAAACTCTCTGGAACATGAATTTCTTGCCTTTCTAGGCAATATATACAGGTAGGTAGGATGCCTTACCAAATTTTAGATACCACTACTTGGCTTTCAACAACAGAGTTTTAAAATATTGGCTTCAATTTGATGCCCCCTCTCCTCCTGACTGGCTAGTCATGGAAATTAACTGCAAAGCCTGTCTCTTATAGCCCTTTTACACTAACCAATTCAATCTTCACCTGCTATGTATACAAAGAACATAGCGGTCAAAGCATCTCTTAGGATCTGGGCTCAATTTAAATGTTATTTTGACCAGCAACTCTTTTCCCCACATACTCCTCTAGCAGCTAATCACACCTTCCCTCTCTCTCTCTCACTGACAGAACTTTTTCAATATGGTCAAACCTTGGTATCTGAACATTCAAGGACCTGTTCACTGATAATAACTTTGCCTTTCACCTTTCAACAACTCTCAGTCAAATTTGTCTTCTTGAAACATTTCTTCAGGTATTTACAAGCTCACATTTTTGTTTGCAGTACTTTTCCCATTTTCCCTAAGCTGTCTGAGGTCTCTATCTTAGACTCTTTGCCCATTTCTAACCTGAAAGGCTCCATCTCACTTACTTATAATCAGCATCAACCACTGTTCCCTCTAAGCTACACGCGTGCGCAATTGCTCACTGCTGACACGGTCTCCGCGCACAAAAAAAATCCCTCCTGAATTGAAAATAAAATAAACACATAATTCATTCTGTGCTATTTTGCAATGTGAGTCAGTGAGTGACTGGCTGCTCCAGCCAATGATGCGATTCACATACGTATTTAAGCAGCTAATCAACGTTGACAGGCTATGACAGTGTCCCCAGTGTTTTAGCTAGCAAAGTGGAGTGGACGATGCTAAGTGCTGCTTATGTTGACCCTTTATAATAATAGCAAAATGAACGGGCAGTGGCACATCCCCTCACCAAGCCAAAGTAAAAAAGAAATTCAATTCTTTTAAGATGGAATGGCTGTCAGAGTATGTGCAAACAAGAAAAAACGGTGAAACTGGGTGAGAGTTTTTCTTTTTCAAGCGAGAAAGGTCTGCTCTGCAAAACATGTTACGAAGCCAAAATAGCAAGCAAGTTTTCGTAGAGAAAATTGTGGACAGAATGGAAGCTGGACTACATCAAGCGTCACATTCAGCACAAAAGTCATTTGAAAGCGGTTGAAATTGTAAGAAGATGTAAGATGGGAATGGGGATCGGTACATTGTTGGGGGAGAGTGCCAAAGACTGAGAGAAAAGGAACGAGCTGTAACTTGTAAAGAAATCCAACCCCTAGCAAGTTAAAGTTCTCATCAACAATATTCTACTAGCCATCAACATGAATGCTTCTATGTTGTCAGTTCAACAAATTCACGATCACATGGCAAAGTATGTGAGTATACCAGAAAGCTGGCAAAGCAAAAATTATGCCTTTGAGTTTGTGAATTCAATTAATCAAATAGTGCAGAATGAGACGATGTGTAAAGTTAAAAATGCACACCCTGATCGTAGATGAGAGCACAGACATAACAGTGCACAAAATGCTAGTCCTGTATATTAAACACAGGGAGGAAAATAACGTCAACCATAAAACTATGTTTGGTGGCATCATCCAGCTGACAGCATGCACTGCTCAGGATATTGTGCAGGCAATAACTCATGCAGAGAATGGTGATGCTGACCTCCGATGGTGCCTCAGTAATGCTAGGAAAGCACAATGGAGTTGCAGCTTTATTAAAGCAGCAAATACCACACCTAACTGAACAACACTGTGTGGCCCATAGAGAGGATTTGGGCATTGATGATGCATGGAAAGATGTACCTTTGATGCGTGGTGTGGAAACTCTTCTTAGAATGGTTTATTCCACTTTCTCTAGATCCACTGTAAAGAAGGGAAAATTGGAAGACCTAGCAAAGATTCTTGATGAGGATACACTGTCATTCAGGCCTCTGAACGAAGTGCGATGGCTGTCCTGGTACCAAGCTGCGAATGCTGTTCTGAGGAACTACACTGTGCTGGAAGAATACTGCAAGAGAGAATCCAGTGATAACAGAGATCTAGTGGCAAATTACTGTTACAAAAAGCTAATTCAAAGTTCAAGGTTACTCTCACTTCTCTGGGAGATGTTTTGGGCGAGCTCTCACACCTGTGTCTTTCTTTTCAAAGACGCAACCTGACTGTGATGGAAGGGCACTGCTTTGCAAGAGCAAAGATTGAGAAGTTGCGTTCCCAATACTTGACAGAGGAAAAGGATGTTAAGTGGAGTGACCGTGTCAAAGAGGCGATGAGGGCCTCATCAGCCGATAGCAAATATACCAGTGAGATTACTCGTTTTATTCGTAAGCTCTGTGATCACTTGGATGCTCGTTTTCCAGAGGATGAATTAAAGGAGTGGTCTGCATTTGACATTGAGGCATTGAGTGCAGACATCAGTTCTGAGTATGGAGCAGCAGACATTGCCACACTGGCAAAGAAGTATGAGGTCATTCTCCACCGCCCACATTCTGTGGAGGTCATTAACAGTGAATATGCTGAATTCAAGTACACAATGAGGCAAAAACTTAAACACGGGTCAATCAGCACATTCTCAGATATGGTGGCTGCAACATTAAACTGTTAGGAGCTAAAACACATCTCACAGCTTGTGGATATTTGTGCTACATTTCAAGCATCCAGTGCAGATTGTGAAAGAGACTTTAGTTTGATGATTCGTATCAAAACAGCATCCAGAAATCGTCTTTGGACCAGCTGATGCAAATAATTGTGTCATTATATACTGTATTTTGCAGACAAAGAGTTACAGGACTCTCTCCCAGACCACAGTAGGACCCTCTCACCCAGTGCACAGCAGGAGCTTCACACACTGGAAGTCAGAGCTTTATATTAAAAATATTTAGTGTGTTTTCAAAATTGGAGTTTATAGTTGGCTTGGTTTGGTTGGCAGTTCATGTTTTGCCATAGTTAAAATTAAATATTTATACTTCCAATGGCGTTAACATACTACACAGGTCATGAACAAGATTTTTGTAATTTCTATTGTAAGTGGGCTGAAGCACTTAATGAAAAGTATTCTAACAGAAATGTAAATGCTGAAATTTGATTCTTTTAATAAACCATGTAACTTGGATAGATGCGATGCTGGAGTGACCACAGTGCACACGTCTGATGTTGCTCACAGTGGTCCAAGGGACCGCTCAGGGAGTTTGTGTGTTTGCTCAGACACATGAAAAATTAGAGGGAACATTGGCGTCAACATGTTCAGACTCACTGAGCTCAATCAAAGCCCCGTGGTAGGGGAACTTAGGAAAAGTCATACCTAACAAGCTCTGGTCATAAATCTTGACACGGGTACATAAGTCCTCCATATATACGAGGCATAGTCTTATTCAGTGAGAGTTTGAGCACCGTTCTTATTATTCCAAAGCTTGATTATCCAAAACATATCATAGTATCTCTCCAACCTGTGATACACAGTCTCCTGCAAAACATCATACATATGTTTTGGGAGTATCCACAGCAATTTAGTTGTCGGACTGAAGTTTCGGTATTATATAAAATTCAATTGGTAGGAGAATCAATCCGAAACCATTAAATGCACCATTTGGAATTTTTCTTATTTCTTATTTCTCTGTTCCCCTCCCAGAGAAACTCTCTCGCTTTTATGACCATTCTGGCAAGGAGGGTCTTTTTAATCCTCAGGGAACGGCGTACGCGCTGGCGCATTTTGTGGCATCTTCTCCTGATAACACCAAAACAAACTTAAATTACTCTGTCAGTTTTGATTGTACAGATAAGAGCAATATATCATTCGAATCTGTAAAGGATCTACTTTTATTTGCATACACTCATAATAACAGCAAAACTGCTATAAAATAAAAAAAACTGTAAAATAAAAAAAGCAGACAGGGTGCGCTCTGTCTTCTCTGTCTCTGTCATCTCTCTTCACAGGCACGTAAATAAAACAACCTGAAACTCAGTGAATACTTGCCTTAAAGACATGAGAAAAATATACATAGAAAGTTTGAAATCTTCATTTAAATGAATCAATTTTAGTTGAAAACAAATCAATGAAAGTAAGGAGCGGTACAGTTTCTCCTGTCTCACCTCATTATAGCTAATCCCGCCTCGCATTGAGCGCACTGTTCATATGGAAGTAATCTAAGGTGAGCAAGGTAATTGTGTACACGCCCTGAGAAATGACATAAAACATCCAGCTTCATCATAGAATTTACTTACTTTTCCTGATGATGGCATGCTACGAGGGTGAAGAAGCATTTCAGATGGTTCTGGACAACGACGAAGAGTTTACTTTGTCCTCAGAGGAAAAACGCGTCTCAGATGACGTTGTTGTTGTTGTATCATTGTATTGCAGTAATTCCTTGACTGAAAGGCTCATTTTGCAGCTCATAATGCGGGTCTTTGTCTTCTCAGGTGAATCATATGATTATTCATGCACACCTTCTTGCATATGCCCTTTCTACTAAAAAAGTGTCTTAGAAAATTTAAATCAGTGTATTGTTTTCTGTGAATGAGTGAACAAGATGAGTTCCACATCATTTTGAAGCAAACACTCTTGGCTACAAGATGCACTTCCCAAAAGTCTTGTGAACCAGTGTTGTGTTTTATGGCCTTATTTCAGTGACTTAAAAATTGTAGTTTTTCACTAACCATGCATAAACACTGTTTTCTCAAAAACACAATCATGTATAAACATGCTGCTCACATATTATTGTAGCCCAGTTTGTGCTGATTACAGTGTTATCAGACTTTAGCCATTAATATGTTTAAAAGCAACTGAAAAAAGCACAAATGTCAGGGCATGTCAAAACTTGTCCAGGGCCCCAAAACACCCTTAGACCCTAGAGCGGTAATCAAATGGAAATCAACCCACTCTCACTCCCTTATGCACTGGCTCAGGGATCCTCTATAAACTTGAGATTACAATCTCATTACAAGATGTTAAATTCTTGCAAGTATGGCACCCATTATTCCAGTTAGTTGCACAAATGAACTTTCCTTCTGTCCTGGACTAGTCCCTTATTTTCTCTCTTCTGGAGGTCTTTTCATTTTATCTGGTGTATAACTGTAGCTGACTAATTTTACTCTTTCGTAAGACAGTGGTACTCTGGTGTCCAGACCCTTTGAAGTAGAGGTGGTGAGAAGTTGTATGTGTTTGTTTGCCTTTTCTTTTTGTCTCTTTAAGAAACTGTACAGTATTTTATTTTATGTATCTCATAATATAATGGTCCTACGTGACTTTGTACAATTTCTGTAGAAAAACAAATAATGTTTGAAAAAAAAAGAGCACTGCTTTGACTTCACAATGTATTCAGAGTTTTAAACTAATCCTAAGATTTTATCATGGTAAGAAACAATTGTGCTGTGCTATTGATGTTAGAAAATACACTTGGTTCACTTGGTTAAATCAGTGTTCTTGTCATTGCTGCTTTTAATATGACATGGCATAGGTAGCCAGCCTCATTTAAAGGTACTTCAAGACATAAGAGAAAGGTACGGTGGTGAGTATATGTGCTTATGTGTTCGTGTGTGGGTGCATGTGTAAGGAAAAAAAATTCTTTCACTCTGAAAGCTTTTCAGCACAGCTGTCAAGATGTCAGTCACAATGGCCAGTCCATTGTTAAAGTCACCCGTTTTCCTCTCCATTCACCACACACTTAATATGTTGAATTTTACTATAACTGAAATTCATTTAATTTGTTGAATTACATGTTACAAAAAAGCATGTCTAGACTGGTCTTAAAACAATATTGAAGCATTTCACCTGGAATGTGATTGTGCTGCAAAAAAAGGAGGGCCAAAATGGTTCACTCTTGTCTGTGCTGAAATTTTAATTTAAATTAAAACAACAAAATCACTGAGGATAAATACAAGCAAACACATATGCCCAAATGGAGCTAATACAGAAGAAAATGCTTTGGAGATGGCTAGGAAGCTAATAAAAACAATGGAGAGGCACTCAACTACTCATTAATTCTTTCTAGTAAAGTACGGCTATCATACACAATACGCATAGTGACTGCAATTACTAGCTACTAGCCCTTCACTGACAGTCTGTTTCTTCTTCCTTTTTAAGCTGGCAAGTTGCCAGGTGTGGTCATCTATCTGTACAAACCCATCCCAGAGTAGTGTTGTCATGTGATGATGATGTTGATGATGACGATAAAATGACATGAAACTGTGCAGGAAGGCAACCATGGCTAGTGTGGGTCTTCTCAGTACGCCAATTTCCTTCCACAACTGAAAGGTCTGGTACCGTATTCACAAAGCTTCCTAAGCCTAAAAGTTACTACTTGTGACGAAATTCTAAGAAAAGTTTTAGAATTATGACGTTTTCTTAGAATTTCCCCTTAAATTTGGGACTAAATCTTAGTAAAGATAAAAATGATTCATGAAACATCTTAGCCCTAAAAACAGCTCCTAAGGTAAAAATGGTTAAGAGTAGAGAGGATGACTTTTAAGAGGCTTAAGAGTTTCTTTAGCAGAGGACAAAATGGCAGAAAGAAATATTCTCCTAACACCAAATGATCATGAGTTAATTAAATGCTACAGGTTGGATCGCGATGGGATAATGTTTGTGGTCGAACTTATTAGAGATGCGCTCACATCTCCCCACCAACGTAGTAATGTCATAACTCCAGAAATGAAAGAGAATAGAACACTGAGGTATTTGGCAACTGAAAAAATGCAGCAACCTTCCATCAGCAGAGTGATCACACAAACTACTGAAACGCTTTCACAGCCTCATATAGTGACATAGAAATCTTCTGGTTTCCCCAGTCTCTTTTGTCCAGTTTGGTTTTCTTGTTCTTTTACTTCCTTCCATCTCTCTTGGATTGTTGGCTACATGCCATCCAAAAGTGCAACTTAAACAGACTGTACAGCAATCATTTAAATTGGTAAAAGGTTAGCCATTTTGCTCCCATCAATCTCAAATGGATCACAAGTAATAAAATCAGTATGATAAATAAATGTAAGCACTTAAATATAGTAACTACTGCGTGGAAATTGCTACACATTTTCAACATTTGGCTGTTTTAATTTGAATTAACTTGAAGATATTTAGCCTACAGAAACTTTGCATAAAGTAGCCTGTATTCATGATTATACCATTTCTTAATACAAACATTTTATGATTTTACTGTCCATTTTTTTACAACTTAGATGTGAATACTTGGGCCCACTTCTTAGAATCCTCTTAGAGAGCTCCTATTTTTAAACAATCAAATACAATACAAATCATATTTATGTTTGCAGTTTAGTTGGATGATTGTCCTCATAAATTCAAGTAAAAATTACTCTCAATGGTGTCATTAGATTAAAAGCAGAACTGTGCACCATTAGAGGAGGGGGAAATCTGCTACCGCACATGAAGATGTATAAAGTATTCCATGGTAGATGTACAGTAGGTAGACAGGCAGGAAAAGTCCCAGAGGAGAAAATCAATCAACTCTTTGCAATGTTTTTCATAGACAAAGTAAATCCTTAGGCATGCATATGTCAATGAAACAATGAAAGACAGTGTTAATGCTGATGAAACAAAGCTGTAGTGGTGAATCTATAAAAGCCAGACTTCATTGTTATAACATACAGTCATGTGAAAAAAATAGGACACCCTATGAAAACCTTTTAACATATTTGGATATATGGATATTTAGTATCAGTTTTGACAATATTAGGAGATATTTAAAATCTCAGAGTGCAGCTTCAAAAGGGACTAAAATCTGGTTCGTGAAAGTGCAGCATTGTTCACCTCAGCAAGATCTTCCCTAGGGTACCTGGGTGTTACTGTATCAAAATGTAGAATGTAATTTATTCAAACACTATGTTGGAATATAACCAAATACATGTGTTACAAATCATATCTACATTTGCAGTTTAGTTGCGGTTGGAGAAGAGAGTTGACTGAATGTCCTCATGAAGCCAAGCTAACATTTCCAAAATATTAAAGTAACTAAGATCTACACACAATACTCAGTTTACAGCTCTTTCTTTTTGTAAGTATGCATTTATTATAGTATGGGCTACAGCATAGTGCATGCAATTCAATTCAATTTTATATTGTATAGCGCCAAATCACAAAACAATCATCTCAAGGCACTTTACAAAAAACAAAAAACCCAACAAATCCCTTATGAGCAGCACGTGGCGACAGTGGAGAGGAAAAACTCCCTTTAACCCTTAGGGGTCGATGAACGCGCCAGCGAGTTTTGTGGCATCTTCTCCCAATATGCCGAAACAAACTTAACCCTCTGGGGTCGACGCACGCGCCGGCGCATTTTGACGCATCTTTTCCTGATAAGGCCGAAACAAACTTAAATTACTCCGTCAATTCTGATCATATAGATAAAAGAAGTATGTCATTCAAATCTGTAAAGGGTCTAGTTTTAGTGGTATACCATCATAATAACAACAAAACGTTGTGCTTTTTTTAAATAAAGAAAGGCGACAGGGTGCGCTCTCGGCCTTTTCTGTCTCTGCCATTTCTCTTCACAGACGCGTAAATAAAACAACCAGAATCTCAGCGAATACTTGCCTCATAAAAATAAGAATTATATGGCTAGAAAGCTTGAAATGTTTTCTTTTAAGTGAAACAATTCAAGTCAAAAACAAATCATCACTTTTTATTTAATCCGTATGAACGTAAAGAGAAGTCTGTTTTTTCCTGTCTCACCTCATTACAGGTAATGCGGTCCCGCCTTGTACACTGTTCACTGTTCACATGTAAATAATCTCAGGTGAACCAGGTAAATATGTGCACACCCCCGAGAAATGACATAAAACGTCAAACTTCATCATAGAATTTACTCACTTTTTCTGCGCGCTTGGATGATGGCGCGTCACGGACGTGAAGAAGCGCTTCTTGTATTCCACACAGAGACAAATAGTTTAGTTTGTCCTCAGAGTAAAAACACTGATTTTAACTCAAATAAGGATTGTTTGGCTTCTCATTGTTTTGTATTGTGCTGCACTAATCCGTCCCATCTACATTGACTGAAAGGCTCATGATGTGCGTCTTTGTCTGGTCGTTCAGTGCGTCTTTTGTGTTCTCAGGTAAATCACATGATTATTCATCCTGAGACACACCCTCTTGCATATGGCCTTTCTGGACAAAAAGTGTCTTAGAAAATTTAAATCAGTGTATTGTTTACTGTGAATGTGTGAACAAGATGACTTTCACAACACTGTGAAGTAAACACTTTAGCCTACAACATACATGTCTCCAAAATCTTGTGAACCAATGTTCTGTTTGTGTTTTATGGTCTTATTTCAGTGAGTAAAAAATTGTAGTTTTTCACTAACCATGCATAAACACTTTTTTCTCAAAAACACAATCATGTATAAACTTGTTGCTCACATATTATTGTAGTCAATTTTGTGCTGATTATAGTGTTATCAGACTTTAGACATTAATATGTTTAAAAGACACTGAAAAAAGCACAAATGTCAGGACATATCAAAATTTGTCCAGGCCCCCAAAACACCCTCAGACCCCAGAGGGTTAATCATGGGCCCGGAGAGGAGCCTTTTCAGAAATCCTCTGACTTTGTGTTACAACATCAGGTTTATATATACTTTGTCACAAGGAGTGGGCTCATTTTGGAGAAGACCCTACATGTTTATTCAGGTGTCCTCTATCTTCAGGCCTCTACCAGCACTAAACAAATTGTTGGCAGGTATTTACAACCCTCTACAACCATAAAACACTAACCCAATAAAAGAGACAGGACCACATACCAGAAATGGGTCAAGCAAACATTCAAGTGACCCCTTGACATGGTGTAAACCCCCCACAAGTGAACACACAAGTTGATTACAGGCAGAAACACACAAGTTGATTACATCTTGTGCAGGCTCTTGGAGGTCAGGAGGTTCTTCCAGATGACTGGACAGCTACAGCTAAAGTGATCAGGGAGACAGGTAGGAGGGTACTTGGTGTGTCATCTGGAAAGAGGAAAGCAGATAAGGAGACTTGGCGGTGGAATGAGGAAGTTCAGGAGTGTTATGAGGAAGAGGATAGCTAAGAAGAAGTGGGACACTGAGAAGACAGAAGAGAACAGACAGGAGTACAGGGAGATGCAGCGTAAGGTGAAGATAGTGGTGGCAAAGGCCAAACAAAGGGCATATGAGGATTTGTATGATAGGTTGGACACTAAGGGGGGAGAGGTGGATTTGTACAGGTTGGAGAGGCAGAGAGATAGAGATGGGAAGGATATGCAGCAGGTTACGGTGATTAAGGACAGGGAGGGAAATGTTTTGACAGGTGCCACAAGTGTGATGGAAAGATGGAAGGAGTACTTCGAAGAGTTGATGAATGAGAAAAATGTTAGAGAGCACAGAGTAGAAGAAGTGGAACAGGAAGTAGCAAAGATCAGTAAGGATGAAGTGAGGAAGGCGTTGAAGAGGATGAAGAGTGGAAAGGCAGTTGGTCCTGATGGAGGTATGGAAATGTTTAGGAGAGGTAGCAGTAGAGTTTTTGACTGGGCTATTTAACAAAATCTTGGAGAGTGAGACGATGCCTGAGGAATGGAGGAGAAGTGTACTGGTGACCATCTTTAAGAACAAGGGAGACGTGCAGAGTTGTGGAAACTACAGAGGAATAAAGCTGATGAGTCACACATGGGAAAGAGTAGTAGAGGCTAGGCTGAGGTAAGAAATGAGCATTTGTGAGCAGCAGTATGGTTTCATGCCAAGAAAGAGTACCACAGATGCAATATTTGTTTTGAGAATGCTGATGAAGGCCAGAAGGAGCTGCATTGTGTCATGTATAAGAGCTGTAAGACAGTGGTGAGGTAGTATAGGGGTGGCAGAGGAGTTCAAGGTGGAGGTGGGACTGCACCAAGGATTGGCTTTGTGCCCCTTCTTGTTTGCTGTGGTGATGGACAGGCTGACAGATGAGGTTAGACAGGAATCTCCATGGACCATGATGTTTGCAGATGACACTGTCAGTTGTAGTGAGATCAGAGAGCAGTGGAGGAAAATTTAGAGAGATGGAGGTTTGCTCTGGAAAGGAGAGGAATGAAGGTTAGCCACAGTAAAACAGAGTACATGTGTGTAAATGAGAGGGACTCAACTAGAACGGTGAGGTTACAGGGAGTAGAGGTGGAGAAGGTGGAGGATTTAAAGTACCTAGGGTCAACAGTCCAGAGCAACAGAGAGTGTGGAAAAGAAGTGAAGAGACGTGTGTAAGCAGGTTGGAATGGGTGGAGGAAAGTGTCAGGTGTGATGTGTGACAAAAGAGTGTCAGCAAGAATGAAAGGAAAGGGGTACAAGACAGTGGTGAGACCAGCAATGTTGTATGGTTTAGAGACAGTGGCACTGAGAAAAAGACAGGAGGCAGAGCTGGAGGTAACAGAGCTGAAGATGTTGAGGCTCTCTCTGGGAGTGACGAGAATGGATAGGATCAGGAACGAGTACATCAGAGGGACAGCTCATTTTAGATGTTTTGGAGAAAAAGCCAGGGAAGCCAGATTGAGATGGTTTGGACATGTTCAGAGGAGGGACATTGAATACATTGGTAAAAGGATGCTGAGGTTAGAGCTGCCAGGAAGGAGGACTAGAGGAAGACCAAAGAGGAGGTTCTTGAATGTAGTGAAGGAGGACATGAGGATAGTTGGTGTGGGTGAGGAGGGTACAGAGGATAGGGTTAAACGAAGGCAGATGATTCGCTGTGAGCAGCCGAAAGGAAAAGAAGATTTTACAGCTAATACAGCAAAAATATGATCTCTCTTGCTCGTTCCTGTCAGGACTCTGGCTGAAGCATTCTGGATTAACTGGAGGCTTTTTATATAGATACTGGGACATCCTGAGAGTAATGAGTTACAGTAATCTAGCCTTGAAGTAACAAATGCATGGACTAGTTTTTCTGCATCATTTTGCGATAGGACGTTCCTAATTCTGCACAAGTGAAAGAAGGCAGTTCTAAAGATTTGGTTTATGTGTGAGTTAAAGGACATGTCCTGGTCAAAATTAACTCCAAGGTTTTTCACAGTAGTGCTGGAGGCCAGGGTTATGCCATCTAAAGTAGCTATAATTTTTGAGGCTTATAGGCCCAAATACAATAAGTTCTGTTTTCTCTGAATTTAAGTTACTGGTCATCCATGTCAGTTAGACACACTTGAAATCTGGTTAACTGGTTTGCGTTATCCGGTTTCATGGATAGATATATCTGCTATGCAGTGTCATCTGCTTAGCAGTGGTAATTAATAGAGTGCTTCCTAATGACATATCCTAAAGGAAGCATGTACAGGGTGAACAGAATCGGTCCTAGCACAGAGCCTTGTGGAACTCCATAACTAACTTTTGTGTGTGTGGAAGGTTCATCATGGACATGAACAAACTGGAATCTGTCTGATAAATAGGACTGGAACCATTTTAATGCTGTTTCTCTGATACTAGTCACATGCTCCAATCTCTGTAATAAGATGCTGTGATCAGTATTGTCAAATGTAGCACTAAGGTCTAGGAGGACAAGTAGAGAAATGAGTCCATTATCTGAGGCTAAGAAATGATTGTTGGTGACTTTTAACAGTGCTGTTTCTGTACTATGATATGGTCTAAACCCTAACTGAAAATCTCCAAATAGTTGGTAGTCTGTGTAAGTGGTATGATAGTTGGTGGTCACAATAGTTGGTATCATTACTGGAAGAGGATGAGTCAGCGTACAGAAACGTGGTTCATGAACTGTCCCAATGGTGCAAAAACAACAACCTGGCTCTGAACATCAGCAAAACCAAAGAGAAGGTTCTGGACTTCAGCAGAGCAGATCCTGTATCATTGAATATAAATGGGGAAGAAGTTGATAGTCTCCACATTCAAGTTCCTCGGGACCACCATATCTCAGAATCACTCCTGAATTGCCAACACCACAGCAGTAGTTAAAAGTGCAAGCAGAGACTGCACTGTAAAACAATCTAAAGAAAAATCTGCTGGTGACTTTCTACCGCTCTACCGCTGAAAGTATACTAGCATACTGCATCACAGTGTGGTATGCTGGCTGCTCAGCTTTAGACCAAAAGGCCATCCAGAAAGTCATAAAGACAGCAGAGAAAATCACTGGCTGTCCCCTGCCTTCCTTGGAGAATATCGCCAGCATCCATCCATCCATTTTCCTCCGCTTATCTGGGGCTGGGTCACGGAGGCAGTAGCCTAAGTGTCTTCTGTATGAGCAGCATGAATGGTGGAACAGACAGACACCTCCAATGTGTCCATCCATATCACAAACAGAAGATGTCCATCTCGAATCCACCTGATGGAGCCCCTCACAGATTTTTTTGTGAGTGAGTTAGCTGCATTGGAGGGCAATCCTTCCTGTTGTCTCTGTAAGTCCCACATGCACCAAACAAGTCTGTTAGGAGCTTGGGACTAATGTAAAAATGATCCATGTATACATGGTACCCAGAGCCCAAATTTGTACAGTACAACAGATATGTCACAGCATCATATGACAATCCATGGTCTGTGAGAAAGTTATTTCCTGTGTACACTATGTGTACATAGAATAAAAGAACACATTTACCACATAGCACACATTTTACCATACAGTAAATAAATTAAATTAACATCTGTAACATCTGTTAAACAGTGAAAAACTGAGCAATACCTGCGTCCACTTCCTGTGAGAGTTGCAGGTGAAGGTGAGAGTGGTGCATCAACAGTCCTAAAAGAACGTTGTAAACAACTGTTAGCATTTATTTTTCACACTACCTTAGTATATGCATACTTGATGAGAAAACAGAATAACAAAAAAATATATATTTTAACACTATCAACCACAAATATTACCATATAGGTAATATTACAGAATGTATGAATCTGAAGCTGATGGAAACACTGATTTATATATATTGCTGAGCAACATTTAAATCATGAAGGAAATGATGCTTACTCGTCAGGAATTATATCCTCCGCTGGGTCCAGTCGGTCTTCGAAAAGTAAACGTTCATCATCTGAGTTGTGTTCTTCCCCTGAGGACAAAGTAAACTCTTTGTTCCTGTCCAGAACCATGCAAAAATGTTTCTTCACCCATGTACTGTACCATCATTCAAAAGCACAGAAAAAGTAAGTAAACTCTATGATGAAGCTTGTTCTTTTATGTCACTTCTCGGGGGTGTGCGCATAATTACCTAGCTCACCTCAGATTACTTCCATATGACCAGTGCACTCAGTGTGATGGGGGAACACGTTAGCTATAATGACGTGAGACAGGAGAAACCGTACAGGTCCTTACTTTCATATGGATTACTTAAAAAGAGATTGTTTTGACTTGAATTGTCGAGGTGACAGAGACGGAAGACAGAGAGCGCACCCTGTCTGCTTTTTTTATTTTACAAAAGCACAGTATTTTTTTATTATGAGTGTATACAAGTAAAACTAGACCCTTTACAGATTAGAATGATATATTACTCTTATCTGTGTGATCAAAACTGGAGGAGTAATTTAAGTTTGTTTCTGCGTTATCAGGAGAAGATGCCACAAAACGTGCCGGCACATTCATCAACCCCAGAGGGTTAAAGTGCTGTGTCACTGTCACTCCCCCTCCCACTCTGGGCTCAGGTCACCATAGCAACAGCTCACACATCAGTAGCAGGGATCACAGCTGCCTGTGGTTGGAAATTAGACTAAGTGGCTGCCTAATGTCCACTGCTGTTACACATGGACTGTGTCCGAATGTCCACCCTCTTCCCTAACCCCTCAATCACTATATAGTTCTGCACTACATAGTGCACTCAATTAGCTAACAGTTTTGGACACTCACCCACTACTGTTTTTCTGTCGCCAATTATGACGTAGCATGGGTCGTCGGCGCATGTAGATGTCAGTTCCTGTTTCAAACTCAAATTACTTTTTATTATTTTAATAATTTAGTGGTAAAAATGTATTTATCTCATCTCATCAACATTTTCTTAAAAGGTATAACAACTGTAACCATCTGTTCATAATTTTCAGCTACAATCTTGACTCTACATTTATGACTTTCAGGCGTTTCTACTTTTTTGTCATACACACAATCCATGGCAGTCTATTCTGTCCGTCTAGTGACCATAGCTGCTCACTACTTCTTACACTGCATTGTAAAAAGTAGGGCAATTGGGAAATTTTGAGAGATTAATATTCAGTCACTAGCGATTCATACACCACTACAAAATGTCATACTCACTACATAGGGCCCTATATAGTGATTAGGGAGAACATTTGGACACAGCCTTGGGGACCATTTTCAGTGTCAGCCATGTTGTCTCTTGCAAGCAGGGCGTGATAACACTTTCACAATAAAAGTCTACGGGTATTTAGAGGAAGTGACTGCAACTTTCTAAAGTATGATGAACACTCAAATTCCATTACAATGTATAGTGACTATTTAAACTTAAGACTCAGCATTTAATTTAGTGTCATCTGAACGCCGCACAGCATGTCTGACGATTTTCAGTTGTCCAGGGAAGTTATCTTTTTCTGTGTTGAACATTTTTAGTATTGTGGAGTTATCAAAAGACGTACTGTGTATCATTGACGAAAAAAAAAACATTTTTACTTTAGTACATTTGAGACCCAGTACTTTCTTACTTTTACTTGAGTAAAGGAGTTGAGTCAGTACTCCTGCTTTAACCAGTCAGTTTACAAGTATCTGTACTTCTACTAGTATAGAATATGAGTACTTTTGCCACCTCTGATATTAACACAGACATTCTCACCACCTTCTACCATTCCTTCATTGAGCGTGTGCTCACCTTCTTTTTCATCTCCTGGTTTAATTCCATCAGCCTGCAAAATCAGACACGCCTAAATAACATTACAAAAACCTGCTCCAAAATTGTCGGACATCCTATGTGAGCTTTGTCTGTCCTCTGTAAACAACAGACAATGAAAACTACTCACAGGATCCTCTGAGACCCCTCACACATTCTACACATGGTGTTTGAGTGGCTCCCATCAAGACTTGTAACCTGAAAATTACAGGTTCGAGTCTCAGGTCTGGCAGGAAATTGTCAGTGGGAACTGCCCACGACTGAGGTGAGACCCTTGACCAAGGTACCGGACCCCCAATTGCTCCCCGGGTGCCGCAGCCCTGGCTGCCCACTGCCCTGGATGTTTGTGCATGGTGTGTGTGCGCACTTAGCAATGGGTTAAAATGCAGGTTAAAATGCAGAATACAAATTCTGAGTATGGGTCACCATACTTGGCCAGTTAAGTCACTTTCATATGTTTTATGCCTCACTGCTTGTCTGTGTTCTATGCAGTGCTCTCTGTCTTTTAATTGTTCCGTCGGGACAACAAAAGTGTTTTGAATTGAAGAGTGTCTTGACACAAGGAATGTGACAGTTGTAGCCCATGTCCTGGATACGTCTATGCATGGTGGTACTGACTCCAGCTGCAGTCCACTCCTTGTGTATCTCCCCCAAGTTACTGAAAGGGCTTTGTTTCACAATCCTCTCAAAGCTGCAGTTATCCCTGAGGTGAGACAGCAGGATTCATAGGGTCATTTCCAATTGGAAACTTCGCACCTGAGGTTTGTCAGTGCTGCAGACATGATAGAGGAGGAGAAAAAAAAACATGATCATAGATGAACAATGGCATCCAGGTGTGGTAGTTGGTGGTGGCACAAGGGATTTACTTATAATTGAGTATATGTTGAAAGAAGGCTGATTTTATGTGTGATCATTTAGATTATTATGGCAGTCATAAACTTAATTTTAGGGTAATGTATTGAGTAAACTACTCAGCAGGACTTTTCAAGCCAACAGTAAGCCACATATTGCCTCTCTACTTAGTGGATGTAGTGTTCCTGAGAGAATAACATGTAACATAATAACATATATAATATATATATATATATATAACATAACATAATATAATAACATGGATTATATAGCTCAGGTTTCCTGTTACAGTAACATTATCAAAAGTGTTTGTTGCTTATGAACATGAGTGATTCCTCTTGAAGAAACCAAATCCAAACCAAATCAATGTGGTCACCACACTATGCACAAAATTCAAACATAAAAGTTGCTGACTTTATTTCCTGTGATTATTAGTGACACTACTGGAACCAAGTCACACTTGGTGGACAGTGGACCTGGCTTTCAGATGAAATTGCCTAGCCAGTTGGGCCAGCCACTGTAGAACCTAAGCAAATACAATGCAGGTATTATACACTACAAGTATTGGTACCACCTTTACTTTTATGTTGCAGTCTGATACTACAGTTATTTAAGTTAATTTTTTCTCAATCTACACTCAGTGCCATATAAAGTGAAAACTTTAGGAATGTTTTTAAATTTATTAAAGACAAAAAAAATTGAAATAACACATTTACATATATATTCAGACCTCCCTACTAGATATAAGGTTTGAATAGGAATATCAGTGACTGATGTGAATATAAATGGATGCAGTGAAAAACTCTCGCTACCCGAGTAGTACATTGAAAGAGGAACTAATTTAAGTTAAAGACAAACTCATTTAAATTGCAGAATTTAACTTAAACTCAACAAATGCATTCAAGCAAACTTCAAAACAATCAAACTACATGTTCAACATGATCAGTAGACATTTAGGCCCTGTACATTATGCTTTACTGAGGCATTGTGAATGGAAACAAAAATTGCAATACCAGAGTTCATTTTCTCCACATAATTTATGCTGCATTTTCTGCATTGTAATGTGATTCACACACTGTCATACGTGTTCACACACTGTCTGAAGGTGTGTTGTGGGGACGTAATAGTAAACAAGAAATAAACCACTGTGAAGACTAAGATCTGCTCTAAATATCCCACTACCACTGACCTTCTGGATGCGTTATATTAAACTGGTTGGCTTACTGATTACAGTGGATTCTCAGGTCCCTACTCTTCCTTCTAGACAAATCTGCAGTGATGAACATGAACGTACCTTTTGAGTAGTGTTCTCTGGACAAGTTGCATCAGTCTGTGGCATAGCGGACTGAAGGCAGTCATCCACTGACTTACTGTTAGCTGTCATGTTGGTATATTGTATGATGTCAGTATATTCAAATATAACAACATAATAAATAGTCATATTCATGTAAATACAGCATATTTGGTATCACAATTTGACTAGTACCAATAGAAAGGTGGGGCTCAAGATACACACAGATCACACAGGGGATGTAACTGAGTAGAGAAAGCAACAGAGTGTCCAAAGAACAAGGGAAAAGTAAGGAAATAGCACAAAACCAAAACATACCCTGGGATATGAGAGATAATACTTACAAGAAAACTCAGAACAGATAACTACAGGGAAACCTACAAGGAGAAAACAGAGAGAGGAACTTACATGGAGCCATATATAGAGCAGAGCACAACATAAGGAGTAGGTACATAAACTAACATTCTATTGCAACAGAATACACAGAGTAACAAATGATCCAGCAGAACAAAAGAACAGGGCTGCAATATATACACAGAGGAGCCAGTTGAACACAGGTGGAAACCATCAGGAACAAATGAAAAAAGTGAAGAAGGGAGACATTACCAGATAAACACAGGAAAAGCTAACAAAATAAGAGTCCCAAACAGGAAGCATGGAGTGGATCCTGACACTCGGCTAGGCAAAATTTCTGACTTAACACCAAATTCCATTTTTTTCATGTATTCATCATCCCACAAAATCACAATGACACTTTTTTAAACTGATTTGGACCATAAGCTACTTGCAAACTGTTATTTTAATTTGATTGAATCATTCATCAGTCATTGTAAGAAAAAATAATTCCTCTTTTAGTTAGTTAGCCACAGTAGTCATTGTTTGACTGGAATAACACTGAATGAATACCTTTTCTATAATGTATAAAACGCTGTTTCCTTTGGTATACTTCAAAGAAACCCTGCACATTTTGTCATTTGTAAGCAAAGATCAAAGGACAGGAGTGGTATCACATGACTGTAGACACATTACACTGATTATATACATTACACTGAATTTACCATTGTAATATAAACATAATTCCACCCTCTTAGACTGAGCATTTGACTGGTCTATATTTTAGGTTTGCTTATATAGGAGAACTTATATTAGATCTACAAGAAATTAATGCATATTAACCAATCTTTGATGTCAGGATGAGGTGACATGTTATACTTGAGTGGAGTAATATCTGCAGAACACATAAATACACAGTAGCTATTTATCATTGTTTGAGGTTTTTAATTATTGCTATATTTGATCATAGAGAAGTTATGTTAATGAGATAACACAGTAAAACAAATGTGTTTATAAGCAATAAATAAATAAATGTATATCAGTGTGTACTTTATTACAAATACAAACCTGGTATGAAACTGAGCATGATAATGCAGACATTATGTAAAATGCAAACATTATGTATAGCTAATGCTAAGCTAGCGCTAGAAGAGCTGCATGAAGCTATCAACAGCCAGCTGAATGCATACCCAGAGGGAGCCGTGATTGTAGCAGGAGACTTCAATCATGTGGATTTAAAAATGGTGATGCCCAAACTACACACCAGCATACACTTTCTGACCAGAGACAATAATATATTGGATCAAGTTTACACCAACATCCCAAGAGCTTACAAAGCCCCATCTCCACACCTAGGCTTATCAGACCACATCTCTATAGACCTGACTCCATCCTACAGACCTCTGATCTGCAGAACAAGACCAACTGTCAAAACGGTCCAAGTCTGGAATGAGGAATCTACTTCACGCCTGCAGGACTGTTTTGAAAATACAGACTGGGATTTGTTTGCGAGCACAGATCTGGAAGAATATAGCTCATCCGTTCTAGCATATACAGTGGGTACGGAAAGTATTCAGACCCCTTTAAATTTTTCACTCTTTGTGTCATTGCAGCCATTTGCCAAAATCAAAAAAGTTCATTTTATTTCTCATTAATGTACACTCAGCACCCCATCTTGACAGAAAAAAACAGAAATGTAGAAATTTTTGCAAATTTATTAAAAAAGAAAAACTGAAATATCACATGGTCATAAGTATTCAGACCCTGTGCTCAGTATTGAGTAGAAGCACCCTTTTGAGCTAGTACAGCCATGAGTCTTCTTGGGAATGATGCAACAAGTTTTTCACACCTGGATTTGGGGATCCTCTGCCATTCTTCCTTGCAGATCCTCTCCAGTTCTGTCAGGTTGGATGGTGAACGTTGGTGGACAGCCATTTTCAGGTCTCTCCAGAGATGCTCAATAGGGTCTAGGTCAGGGCTCTGGCTGGGCCAGTCAAGAACGGTCACAGAGTTGTTCCGAAGCCACTCCTTTGTTATTTTAGCTGTGTGCCTAGGGTCATTGTCCTGTTGAAAGGTGAACCTTCGGCCCAGTCTGAGGTCCTGAGCACTCTGGAAGAGGTTTTCTTCCAGGATATCTCTGTACTTGGCCGCATTCATCTTTCCTTCAATTGCAACCAGTCGTCCTGTCCCTGCTGCTGAAAAACACCCCCACAACATGATGCTCCCACCACCATGTTTCACTGTAGGGATTGTATTGGGCAGGGGATGAGCAGTGCCTGGTTTTCTCCACACATACCGCTTAGAATTAACGCCAAAAAGTTCAATCTTGGTCTCATCAGACCTGAGAATCTTATTTCTCATAGTCTGGGAGTCCTTCATGTGTTTTTTGGCAAACTCTATGCAGGCTTTCATGTGTCTTGCACTGAGGAGAGAGGCTTCCGTCGGGCCACTCTGCCATAAAGCCCCGACTGGTGGAGGGCTGCAGTGATAGTTGACTTTGTGGAACTTTCTCCCATCTCCCTGCTGCATCTCTGGAGCTCAGCCACAGTGATCTTTGGGTTCTTCTTTACCTCTCTCACCAAGGCTCTTCTCCCACGATTGCTCAGTTTGGCTGGACGGCCAGGTGTAGGAAGAGTTCTGGTCATCCCAAACTTTTTCCATTTGAGGATTATGGAGGCCACTGTGCTCTTAGGAACCTTGAGTGCTGCAGAAATTCTTTTGTATCCTTGGCCAGATCTGTGCCTTGCCACGATTCTGTCTCTGAGCTCCTTGGGCAGTTCCTTCGACCTCATGATTCTCATTTGCTCTGACATGCACTGTAAACTGTAAGGTCTTATATAGACAGGTGTGTGTCTTTCCTAATCAAGTCCAATCAGTTTAATTAAACACAGCTGGACTCCAATGAAGGAGCAGAACCATCTCAAGGAGGATCAGAAGAAATGGACAGCATGTGAGTTAAATATGAGTGTCACTGCAAAGGGTCTGAATACTTATGACCATGTGATATTTCAGTTTTTCTTTTTTAATAAATTTGTAAAAATTTCTACATTTCTGTTTTTTCCTGTCAAGACGGGGTGCTGAGTGTACATTAATGAGAAATAAAATGAACTTTTTTGAGTTTGGCAAATGGCTGCAATGACACAAAGAGTGAAAAATTTAAAGGGGTCTGAATACTTTCCGTACCCACTGTATAGTCTTCTGCACTGACACTGTGTTAACGACCAAGACCAGAATGGTGTACCCAAATCAAAAACCATGGTTTGATAGGAATGTACACTCATTACTGAAAGTGAGGAACGCTGCCTACAGGTCAGGGGACAGGCTGGCTTACAGAAATGCTTGGAGAGATCTCAAGGAGGGCATTAAAGCAGCAAAACACAGATATCAGCAACGCATTGAGGGTCATTTTGAAGATAACAACCCCCGCAGTATGTGGAAAGGCATCAAAGCCCTAACGGACTATAAGAACAGCCCCTCGTTGTCCAGCCATGATGCCACACTTCCTGACACCCTGAACCAGTTCTTTGCGCGCTTTGATGGTCACTCCAACAGCATGGAAACCCAGACAGCACCATCACCAATAGAGGAGCCGGTACCTGTCTTCGAACGCCATCAGGTGAGATCCACGCTGAGGAGGATCAATGTCAACAAAGCAGACAAGGTCCCAGGCTGCACGCTGAAGTCATGTGCTGACCAACTGGTGGGGGTGTTCACCAACATCCTCAATCTGTCTCTGCAGCAGGCTGCAGTCCCAACATGCCTCAAATCAACTACCATTATTCCTGTGCCCAAAAAACAGTCAGTAAAATGTCTGAATGACTATCGCCCGGTCGCTCTGACACCAATTATCATGAAGTGCTTCGAGAGACTTGTTCTTTCACACATCAAAGCCAACATCCCTGCTGACCTGGACAGCCTACAGTTTGCTTACTGCAGGAACAGATCAACAGAGGATGCAGTCTCAATCACACTTCACACCAGCCTTACTCATCTGGAGCATCCCAATACATATGTTAGGATGCAAGTTGTAGACTTCAGCTCGGCATTTAACACCATTGTGCCATACAAACTTGTAAACAAGCTGAATGACCTGGGACTAACCACCACACTTTGCTCATGGATTCTGGATTTCCTCACTAACAGGTCACAGAAGGTCAGGGTGGGCAACCTTACATCATCTGTTTTCACTATTAACACAGGAGTACCGCAGGGCTGCATTCTTAGTCCAGCTCTTTTCACCCTATTCACAGACGACTGCAAACCCATCCACTCCTCTTTTAACACCATAGTGAAGTTTGCTGATGACACCACAATAGTGGGAAGGATATCAGACAACAACGAGTCTCACTACAGAGAGGACGTTCAACACCAAATCAAATGGTGTGTAAACAACAAAACACTGCCAAAACAAAGGAGATCGTTGTAGACTACAGGAGAGTCAAGAAAACAACACCACCACCCCTCCACATAAATGGTGAGGAAGTTGAGAGGGTGAATGACATCAAATTCCTGGGCCTACACATAACAAAAGATCTCACATGGACCATTAATACATCCCACTTAGTGAAGAAAGCACAACAGAGACTGTTCTTCCTAAGAAAACTCAAAAAAGCAAATGTGCCAACCCAGCTCTTAGTAAATTTTCACAGGAACACAATAGAGAGCATCCTCTGTCACTGCATCACAGTGTGGTACTCCAGCTGCACTGCAGAAAACCGTCGAGCTCTGACCCGGACCGTCAAAACTCCGTCTACAGAAGCGAGCTAGCAACATCATCAAGGACCCAACTCATCCAGGACACAGACTTTTTGTACCCCTCCCATCAGGGAAAAGATATAGGGCAATCAGAACCCGCACAAACAGACTAAAGAACAGCTTTTTCCCCAGAGCTGTAGCCTGTGTCACCCCCCCAACACACAATAGTTAACTCTCCCTCTCTCTCCTCTACCTCATGTCATGTCTGCTGCTAATGCACAAGTCATTTACTGGGCATTAATGTTTGCACTAAATTACCACACTGTAAATACTGTTATATTTATTATCTTAGACACTTTATGGGACATTCATGTTTGCACTCAACTACCACATTGTAGATACTGTTATATTATATTACACTGTTTGCACTCAACTACCACATTGTAAATACTGTATATTTCTATCCTTAAATTCTTTTTGTCTATTTACTATAATAAGTGCCTTTTTATTTTATTTTATATATTTTATACTTTTATTACGTTTACTATGTTTATTATGTTACTATGCTGCTTCTTGTTTTATTGCTGCTGGCCTCTGTGAGCTACCAAACAAATTTCACTGTATAACTACAATGACAATAAAGTCTCTTTATCTTATCTTACTCAAAATTTCTACAATTTGTGACTGTTGTATGCACATCATGAATTTGAACTCACTGGTGGACATGTGACTGGACTCTTACAGATCCCTGAAAAAGCAAATGTAGGCTTGACCGATTCAACATCTTTTGAGAAATTAAGCACCTACATAAAGCATATGTATATTCTATACACTATTTATTTCTTGAATCATGTATGCAATCCTGTTGCAGACCTGATGATCCCTCTTTCTCTGCAGGTCTGTGGTACCAGGGGACAGAGATGATGTCCATGCACAGTAAGTGTCTGATATGCCTTCTATGACCAATTTCCATGGTGTTAACTGTGATTATTATTAAAATTAACAGTAGTAGTAGCACTAGAAACAGCACTGTAATTAGATTTAGTACAGTATTACTATCAGTACTAATGGTAGTAACATTAATTTCAATGCAAGTAGTAGAAGCAGTAGCATTTCTAGTGGTAGTAAGAACAGCTGTAGGAGGAGTAGCATCAGAAGTGGCAGTATTATCACTATCAATAAAAGTTACAGTATAATTAGTAGTAGTTGCAGTACCAGACCTACAAGCAGTTCTAGAAGTGGAAGTATTTAGTACCACCAGCAGCAGTAGTATTGTGAGTCACACTGAAAGTAGCAAAAGTAACAGCAGTAGTGATAGTAATATCTGATGTCAGCCATGTGGTGTTGCATACAGTGAATGACACAGACAGTGTGGTGAAGGTGGCAGAGTGGCAGCAGACCTACTATGCCTCAGACTCAGGCATCCAATCAGGTGCCACCACTGTGCGGGACGATGAGAGCAACACCGAATACAGCAGCAGTAAGAAGTACACTGGCAGTACTGATATAAGTACTACCCCTGCTCCTGCTAATGCCACCACTGGAAGGGAAGGAGGAGGTGACACAGCAGCTGGTGGACTAGACAGCTGCTCAGGTGAGAATTTCTACCAAAAATTATTTGGTTTCAGTAATTCATGTGTTTTGGTTCTTTTGCTTTATTTCATTGTATTTCATTATCACTTTGCCTTTTAATCATGTCAGTCTTTCTGTCTATTCATCAGATGTGTAGTCTTCATTGCTGTGCATCTGTATAGCTCTATCACACATTTATGGTTCTTGTTTTTGCTAGAATAAATAAACTCATGTAGTAATTATGTAATATACTATGGTTACCCATTTGCTGGTCCAGTATTTGATGGTTAATAATTTTATAGTTTGTCCATTGATCTCATTAAATTTAACCACTGTTACCATAAAACTATTGATTAGCGCAACTTTAATGATATGCTAAAACAGTGGTCAGTATCTAATAGTGAAAATATAAAGGTTGTTATCTAGTAACACTAACAGGATTTGTTTTCCTCCTTTAGAAGAAACCATTTCCTGTCATTCATTCACAGTGTGAGATAATTCATCATAGTAATGAAGAAATTGTGCATTATCCATTATTCTGCTAAATTCTCCTCCAGAAAATAATTTCACAAAGAAGTGTTACCTTACAGACTTTAGTGTCACACCTGTGCTGTTAGCTAAATGTAGACAGTAATAAGTAGGTAAAGACAGGTTAATTAGGGGCAGTATAGGGGCAGTAAATCTCTTATGTGAAGTGGTACTTTTCTTCTCTCGTAAACTCTCATAGTCCACTCTACTGGGGCTCACAATCTATGTGCCCGCTCTCTGGAAAGTGGAGACGACAATCATGATGACCGTGGTTGTTGCGCTGAATTAGTAATTTGGTTGTTTTGTATTTTTGTCCGTAATGATTAGCTCTTGGTCTTCTAAAAGTGCTGACAACTTGTACTAAATATCCACGTTCTTAAAATTTGAATGTCTAATCAAATTATGAGATCTAATATAAATAACACCAAATTCGCTGTTGTTGGCACACTTTATAGACAAAAAATAATGCCTTCACAAAAAAGAAGACAGAGACAGAGAGAGAAAGAGTGAAGGGAGGCTGCTAAAGGCAGTTCAACATTGAAAACATGGATTCAGAGCTCCAGCAAGCCAGCAGGTAAATCATCATTTAGAATATTTAGCTGTTTGTCACACTTCTATGTAGTAAATCTTATATTTAAGTATATTTCCCATTATAATCACTTAGGCCTAGCTGATAGTAATCTATAACACATTATTATTTTATTAAAAACCATGTCAATAGTATGCCTATAAATAGTTAAAAAAGGTAATAATATTTTAAATGAACTTTATCATGTATAATAGTAAATTAAATGTGTAATACTTATATTTCCATTGAAGATGAGGCAGAAGCAGGCTCAGAGAGTGACGGAGAGCCCACTGAGCATCAGCTAAATCAGACAGGTACAGATAAGGCTGTTAATCTGGTAGGGATATGCTAGAGTTTGATATAAAGAAAGATAGCCATTCAATTATTTGAATGAAAAAGTAATTACAACAGCATCAATTGAATTAGCTCAAAGCCTTACAATTGTATTTACAATATGATTGAAAATTGTTTGTTATTCATTCTCTATATTAAGATGAAACTACCCCAGAGTCAACTCAGCAAAGTAAAGGTGATGGTCTTGGAACTGAGCCAGAGACAGAAAATGTTCAGATTGAGAAAGAAAGGCATTACAATGAGACAGAGAGGGAAGAGACAGAGGCAGAACAGGAAGATATGGAGAGTGAGGCACCCACCCACCTTGTGCCCCTTTTTTGGTTTGGGCCACTGCCCCTCAAAATGTCTGTGCATTAGGTTACATAGTCTGATGCAGTTGGTGGTGGCATGCACCTTTAACGTTGGTTTGTAGTCTGCTAGAAAATGCTAAAGAAGGAGTTTCTTGTGAAGAGGAACAAGAGTGGCTAAACAGAACACCTTTTGATTTGGAGCAGTGAGCGGTCAATAACAGCAAGTCTTTTGTAGTAGTAGCCTACAGGTCTGTCATCATCTGTCAGCAAGCAATAGCATAAGCTAACGCTAGGCTAGGCTAGCTAGACCCCCAGTCCCCCACTTCATGGGTGCCACCCATGCATAACTAAATGCCCCACCTGGCCACCCCAACTGCATGACTGAAAGTATTTTACTGATATTTTACTATACGGTATGTGTTTTAATTTTAATCCAAATTACTTATTGATGTTCAAAGCCAGAGTAATGTCACCCCAGCAAACTAAACACAATAATCTGTTTCCAGACACAAGCTGCTAAAGGTGGGCTGGGAGGAGTATTAATATTTTATAGCTTTCACATAAAGCTATACTAGGACATGTTCTGTTAATCCAGGTTTTTGTTGTAGATTAACATTCATTATTAAGCATAATAAACATCACCTTATTAAACATACAACAGCTTGCACACTTTCTTACAATGGCAATGTAATACATCAGTAGTGCTGTAGAGTAAGTAATTTTGAAGGTTAATGGCAACAAGGCCGGAATTAAAGTGCTTCAATTTATTTATGCTTTTAGAGGTCAAATCAAATAACATTGGTTGCACTACATGAATTAGGTTAGTTGGATTTAAAATTACATATAGAGTTAATTCAATAATGCCAAAATGGGGATAACGTATTAGTCATGCAAATTGTTTCTTCAACTTTTTTTAGGTAGAGCCAGCAAGTTATGTTTTTAGTAAATGAGATGCAGTTGGGTGAAAGAGCTCCTACTGCATTGAGACTATAGAGACTAAGACCTTTGATAAGAGCACTTGTAGACTAAGAAATGGACTCTGTCTTTGTAGTTACATAACATGACTGCCTGAGCTAAGGTCACCTGTGTTGACATCTTTAAGTCCGTGTGTGAATTCAATAAATAACAAAGATCCAAAGTATCCCTGACTTACAATATTATCAAAGGGGTGTGACAAACACTGTAAAGTCAACATACTGCAATGTAGATTACAATATAGTATTTCTCAAGGGCCATATTTTAAAGAACTGAAATGCAGAAAAACAGCTCAAGACGTGTCTTTTTGGTGACATTACATTATAGAGAGTATGGTGCCTGGTTTTGATTTGTATAAGTAGTAAATATAAGAACTGGTCTCTAATAAACATTAAAGCTGTTACTTGATATGAGACAAGCAGTATAACAGCCACTATGTGTCTGAAAACATATAATTCAAAAATGTGAAACATAAAAAACATTTCAAACTAAACACTTTTCCAATCTCTAATCGTCCACTTATAGCAGCAAGGAAAATGAAAATATCTGAAAGTAAAATTACAATAGCACCATGTTACCTCATTCAAGTAATCTCTAGCCCTAATGTAGAACAATGCATGATACATTTAACAGTACTAATTTCATTGCTATTGCTTTACAGACCTTTTCTTACTATACCTACTTTTGGCTAAATCCATCAAGTATATGTAGCGAAATTAAATATATACATGTCTTGAACATGAAGATTTATTATGTCTGGTTTATGAATTATGAATATCATGAACCATCTTAATAATTTGGGGCACCAGCTCCTTTAACAGCAGATCAGTCAATTAATGAGTAATAGAGTTGACAAGATATCCAGTCTACATACTGAGGGAAAGTTCTCCTGATTCTCCCCAGAGAAACTCGATGAATTAACGAATAAAACATTGTAATAGTCTAACAGTAGGTTGTTTGCAGTGGTGGAAAAGAAATCTTGAAATTAATTTATGTCCTGTGTTTGAGTCTGAGGTCTAAACATAGTTTAGGAGGAAACTCTTAAGTAACTGTGGATACAAATTGAGAATAACTGTGAGACAACCAGCACAGCCACAGGGTAGGCTGGGCACACACTAGACCAGGGGTTGGTAACCTAAGGCACACACAATTGGCGCGCTGAGAGAAAACCCACGGCACGCCAAGCACATTTGACCAGACGTACTCTTTTCACGGAAATGTCCTCTTTTGGGGGCCAGACGGAATTTCTAAATCACCCCAAAATGTCTGGGATTTTAATTCTAACACAGTCAGGCCGCATTTGTTATGTGCTGTTACCAGGCAAATGATGTTTATCGTTAAGATCTGCCGTCTTGGACGCAATCTCTCGGTCTTGTTGAATCCTCTAGTGTGTGTGTAAGTAAGATTGTAATATTAAAAATCGAAACTGTCCTTATGTCTATGGTCTACCACTTTCTTAAAATAATTTAAGATTTTAAAATTGTCTAGTGTATGCCCAGCCTTACTTGCTTGTCCTTGGGTTTACTGAGGCTCGGCTGTAGGCTGGTCTGACTGCAGTCTGCTGGCGGGTTTCCAGGAGAAACGTAGGTGTTCCCGAAGTCCTGGGCTGCATGCCTGGAGTTTGTTCGTTGCCTTTCTTTGCTCTCCTACCGACCGCTGCAATGGTTGTCTCTCATGGAGTTGGTTAATTTGAGTTGGTCAGGTGCAGGACAGCCACACGCAGAGAGAATGTCTTTCTTTCTCCCCTCTGCATGGGCAGTAAAAGCAGTCTCTACTTCATCTTCTCCTCAGATAGAGAGAGAGGGCACCCGAGGAGTCTGCAGATCTCTGGAAATCTGCAAAACTGCCTGAATCTGTCTGGAACTCTGTTCATAGTTCTGTTCAGGAATTCTCTTCAGCCATTCTGTTCTCTTCTTTTAAGTTCAGTTCAGTTCTTCTTTTGAATCCTTTCTGGTGATCTGTGAATCAAGAGATTAACATTAAGCGTTTTAGTTTTAAGAATGTTTTTCTAAGATGGGAACAATAATTTCTTTTTCCACCCAGCAAAGTTCAAACACATGACAAACTTAGTAACTAATCATAGTCAATAGTTCAGCAACAACATATATGAAAATCAGTAAAATTTCACATAGTTATATGGATTAACCACAAGCATGAATGACAGATAAACAATAGCACAGCTTCGGGGGGCCGCTGGTGGTGTAGTGATAGCGCGCCCGTCCATATACGCAGGGGACGCCGATTCGACTCCTGAGCTGGCCGTTATACAACCTGCATGTCTTCCCTCACTCTCTCCCCTAATTTCCTGTCTCTCCACTGTCCAGTCAAAATAAAGGCAAAAACTGCCCAAAAAAATAATAATAATAATAAAAAAAAAAAAACAATAGCACAGCTTCTATATCACACCGAAGTCTCACAGCAATGCTTGTATTAGTGTGGTCACACGTTACATATTTAGCAAAGCACAAATATAATGAGTCTTGACAGTACAGTACTTGATGTGAATATATTCTGCTGCTTTAGGTCTGCTACACATATTACACTTTTTTCGACAAAAATTCTGACCTGAACTCAGAAAAAGTGCTGTAATTGGAGGCCAGTTCAAGTGCCCAAGAACATGTGTGAGCCACTGGTTGCCTAATGAAGTCAGACATATTTGTAAAAGAAACCGTCTTTGATAGCAGTACGTCAGGAACAGCTCAAGCTCTTGCTGATCTATTTCAATGACAAATCTCAGAAGATGAAGAGAGGTTGTCCTCTCGGCTGAGGACATTGCATTTGGGAACTTGATACGTTTTGTAAGGTTTCTTGCATTTGGATGAAGTTTAGCAAATATCTTTTCCAGTGATTCACTATTCAAGGTTTCAGTTTCTGCAATACTTCTGAAGATTGGCTTCTAACACTTTATTATGTAAGCTGGTTCTTGTACCTTATGTGCAATTTCCTCCAACAGTTTCATCAAGTTATGCTCTGTGAGTAGAGATGTGCAGTTATGATTCCTCAGAATGGTAATGAGTTCATCAATATCAGCCCTGTTAAACTTTTTCATTCCCTCAGAAAGGGCATCCTTTTCAGTGGGACTAATGTAATTGAAAAAAGCTTCCATTAAATTGGCTGTGCTAGTGAAGGTAAGGAGAAGGCTTCAAAAAGAAATGGTGGAGTCAACGGAATAGGCAAATACTTAAATCTATGCCAACCAAATGCCTCAATGTGTGCCACAGCTTTCCATTCCCTTTCCTGATAGGCATAATGCAAGGTGGGGATTTTGTATGTCATTCCATAGGTTCTTGATAGACAGTCCATAACAAGTCCATTCCCAACCCTATTCTCCAACTCACCATTTTCCAGTGTACAATTAAATGTTATGTTGACATTAAGTATGTAATTTTCTGCATTTTCTGGTAATGGTCTGCTTCTCTGATACATTTTCTGGATTGTCATAGTATGCTGTGCGTGAACTGGTTTCAGATGAGTGATTTGAACTGGTTTCCTGACTCATGAACTCATGGTCTGTGGTCTGAATTTCAGCTGTAGTTTCTGATTCACTTTGTATGGATAAACTGGTGGAACTCCATCATTCTGTCATGTACTGAGAATTGTCAGGTGACACATTCTCATTTATTCTACAGTCTGTGACAATGGGAAGAAAGTTCATCTGTTGTGGAATAGATTCATTAACATGGTTTTCTATTTCTTCCATCACCACAACATTATCTGTTTGCAGGTGGTCAAAAGATTGGAGGGGTTGATAAATCAATGTATCACAAAAAATATCTAAGGAATTATTCCCACCATACACACATAATGCAACACATAACACATAACATATAAAAAGTAAAGTCAAAATCAGCAATATTTCCTTTTGTAAACTTTCCGTTAGGAAAAAATATCTTATTTCCATCTTCTAGAATTTTCACAGTATCAGCTTTCCTGACAGTGTATTCTATTGTGCCCCCACCAGTTGGTCGGCTAAAAGTTGCTTGAAACATCCATTGTAGTAATTCATCCAACCCATTACAATCTTTCTAGTTTTTTGCTCAGCATTCTTGTTGCCTAAACCAAGTCCTTTGCCAGAATGGTGCTGAGCACTTGGCGAGACCTTGCAAGCTGCTCTTGCAATTTGGTGTATATGTTATATGATCACTTTTGAGTGAATATCATCTTAATGATCACATTTTTCTCCTACAAGAGACAACACCATCAACAGTCCATTTGACTAACAGAGAAATCAAATTCCATAGTAAATGCTTTTCACTAATTACTTTACACAGGGAGTTAAAGAGGTCCTATTGTACACATTTTTGGGAATAAAAATAGGCCCTGGGTGTCCCCAAAACATGCCTGTAAATATTCATGATGAAATGCCTTTCATATGATAGTTTCTGGCAGGTCTGAAAATGTGTTGGACATGCCTCTTGCAGGAAGTGTCTGCTATGTAGGTCCAGCATCCTTATTGTTTAGCTATATCTAGCAAAGCTGAATGAATAAGATGGGGTGCTTCACACACTAAGTACTAATACATAATATACTGTATCTTAACTGCATTTATACATGATTAATCTGCCACTGGTTAAATGTGATAAAAATTCAAATAGTTTTTACAGTGTAACATTCTTCACTCACACCAACATGGGAAACAACATAGATATAAAAATATACATTTTGTAGAAGTTTTCTAACTAATTTCTAACGAATTCTGCCTAATTCAGCCACTTAATACCAAATAGTGGTTATGTGTATCTTTTAGAAGATGCTACAGGTATCTAGCCTGCAGAAGCCTTGTGAGCTGGTCCTGGATTTTGACCACTGGTTGATTGAATCTAGACACATCTTTGTCTGGCTGGTCAGTCTGCACAGAGGGTGGTGGGACAGGTATCTTCAGGATGTTCTCCAAATACGTTGCCAAATCTACCAACACTTCCTGATTATTTGATGTTTTTGCCTTATGGGACTGAAAAAACTGTCAACTACCATTTTTTGTTTATTAATTTTTAATAATAGTACATTTTTCTGGCATGTTTACTCAAATGATGTCCAATAGCCTTGAGTATCTCAAGTCTGTTGATGTTGTTGAGCTTTCATGGCTGCAGCTATCAATTATTTTTGACTCCAAAGTCAAAATGGAGTCGAAGTGCCGTTGTGGTATGCCAGTTCTACTTTACAATACACACATTGCACTATGTTGTCATCTTTTTTTAAGTTTGAAATGATCCCAAACTTTGGACATTTTCTGCCTTTTACGGATGGTTTCGCTCTCTGCCATAGTGCCAACTTTTGATACTGAAACGCTGTCCATGTGGAACAATGACCTCTAGGCAGAGCAGGTTCGATAACACAAGTGATAATAATTAAATGAATCCTCAAGTCAAAGTATTTGCTTTGAGGATTTTGAGGATTCGCTGCAGCTTTAGGCTGACATGCCTCTGCAACATTGCGTCGTGGTTGGGGACAGTACCGGCTGGGGTGGTGGTCCCTCTTTTTAAGAAGGGGGGGCAGAGGGTGTGTTCCAACCATAGGGTGATCACACTCCTCAGCCTACCTGGGACGGTCTATGCCAGGGTGCTGGAGAGGAGAATCCGGCCGATGGTAGAACCTCGGATCCAGGAGGAACAATGCGGTTTTCATCTCAGTTGTGGAACTGGTTTGCCCAACCAGTTCACATCTGCTTTGTGGACTTTGAGAAGGCATTCGGCCGCTCCCTTGTGACATCCTGTGGGAGGTGCTCCAGGAGCATGAGGTCTGGGGCCCTTTGCTAAGGGCTATCTGGTCTCTGTACAACTGGAGCAGGAGCTTGGTTCTCATTGCCGGCAGTAATTCAGACCTGTTTCCAGTGTATGTTGCATTATTTTTATGGACAGAATTTCTAGGCACAGCCAGGGGCTGGAGAGAATCCAGTTCGGGGACCACAGGATTCCAACTCTGCTTTTTGCAGATGATGGCTCCATCAAGCCAGGACCTTCAGCATGCACTTGGGCGGTGCATCGGCAGCAGCAATGCAGTCAATTGTGGTGGAAATTTCTTTAAGTTTGAGAGTTGCTAATTCTCAGAAAACAACCACAAGTGTGATGAATCATCTCAGGTTTAATCACGGGCCCGGAGAGGACGTCCTTGCAGAAGTCCTCTGACGTCTGTGTTACAAGACCAGTTTATATACACTTTGACAAGAAAGGGGTGGACTAATCTTGAACAGACTCCACATGTTTGTTCAGGTACTATCTTCAGTCTTCTTACCATCAAAGAAACAAATTGTTGACAGTTATTTACAACCTTCTACCCTAAAACACTAACCAATAAACAGACAGAACCACATACCATGAAAGGGTCAAGCAAACATTCAACCCCCACATTGGTTTAAGTCGGTGACCATTTGCTCTGTTGTAAAATCCTCACACAATATACCGGTATGTTGTGGTGAAGAAGGAGCTGAGCCAAAAGGCGAAGCTCTTGATTTACTGGTCAATCTACATTCCTACTATCACCTATGGTCAGGAGCTTTTGGTCATGACCAAAAGCACAAGATCTTGGATACAAGTGGCTGAAATGAGCTTTCTTCACAGGGTGGCTGGGGGCTCCTTTTGAGATAGGGTGATCTGGGCATCTGGTTTGGATGCCTCTGGGCATGTCCCACAAGAAGGAGGCCCTGGGGAAGACCCAGGACACGCTGGAGGGTTTATGTCTCTCGGCTGGCCTGAGAGGAGGAAGTGACCAGGGTGAAGGAAGTCTAGGCATCCCTGCTTAGGCTATTGCCCACATGACCCAGCCCCGGATAAGCGGAAGAAAATTGATGCAAATAAAATACCTGCAAATGTTGCAATTTTTTTAAAACAATAAATGCTTGTTGTTTGGCAATGCACTGCCCCTTTCTTGCCTTGGGAAGTGTGGTCTGCTGTCCGAGGCATCTAGTTCATCTCTGAGATTACTTCTAACTAGGGCTGAGTAATATATGAAAAAAAATACTGTGATAAGATTTTTTTCCTATCAGTCAAAATTGATATTACGATATAAACCAAAGCACTATTTCGATCAAAGGTTCCTTTTTTATTCCCAAGTGACTTGTAAAGATATGTTTATTTTGATTTAAATATTTATTTTCTTCGCTGTAAAATGTGAAATATGACTCCCCTCTCCCTCTAGCGTCGAGCGCTGTTTGCCCAGTGTTGTCAAGGCAACATTTACAGTAAGGAGGGGCTGCGTTAAAGCCCACTGTTGCATCATCAGGCACGACTTGCCATATATTGTTGCAAAGGTCTCATCATTGGCTACAAGATGGGTCAGTCAACATTTACGAACAATTTGACTGGCTAATTCTCCTGTCAATCGAAGTTAGACTATGCCCCCTGACTGGGATTTTCTCTGAGGATGTGAATTCTATTAGTTTTACCTTTAGTGACGCTGTGAAACATAGCAATTGAGGCCTCATGTGATTCACAGAAGCTTGCTATGTCAAACTTTATTGAATAAACGGACAAATCAGCCGTAAAACGAAGCGGTTTACGGGTTTTTATGAGGAGGACGATGGATTTACGGATTTACTGTATTACTGTATTACAGTCAATATTACAGTCTTTTGGACTAAAACATGGGTGCACTTTGTTCTATGGATAGTGATGGGCAAGTGAAGCCTCATGAAGCACTGAGGCTTTCCTGACAATTGTGCCGAAAAAGATTCAAAGCTTCGAGACTTCAGTGACGGTGACATCTGGTGGACAACTGAAGCCATAGCAACCTCTAAAGAGCACGAATGAAGCACTGGCACTGTTTCAATCCCATGACAACAATAAAAGTTCAGACCTCTTGAAATCAAAATGATCCTAAACTTTAGAACATCGATTATTGGTGGGACTCGCCATGAAACTTGCCAAAATACTCTCACTCTCACTCTCCAAATCCTGAAGCAGAATGATGCGTGTTATATAGCTGGTATGGCACCAAACCACAAATCTGTCAAACCTGTCAAGCTGTCATTGCCTCAGAATGCATTGAAACGCCATGAGCCCATGACACACACTGAAAGACTGTGAGCCAATGAAAAGCTTTGAAACATTTTGAAGCAATGAAGCGCGAAGCGAAACAGTGATGACGACACTGGTGTTTTGATACAAGCCTCGACACAGTGTTTCGAATCACTCCGCTTCAGGAAGAGTGACATAAGCTCCGAAGCCTCGGTATCATTTGCCCATCTCTATCTATGGATTCTAACGAACAAAACGATATGCGACACTCCATATTTGAGTACACATATGAACTAACGCGACAGAAAGGTAAGGAGCAGCGTATTGTACTGTATTTGTACTTTTGTTAAATATTAAGAAACTGTAGTCGCTGTGATTATTCAATCCAAAATTGCTTTATGTCATTTGAATCGTGAGACTTTAAGGTTTTATTAGACATAAAATTTTTTAGACTGTATACACATTTTCCGACGATCTTTTTGTGACATATCTAGACATACAAATATCGGCTCGGCTACGTCTAAGGCTTTCAGGTTTTACAGAAGAACAGAAACTAAATTCTTCGGTCACTTCTTCAAATTCTTCAACTAAATAAATTAGGTCTGTTGCACGGCAAGTGTCACTCTTCATTACCTTGGGTCTGGAACTAAAATCTATTATTAGAGAATTTAGACTATGATTAGTATAATTGGAAACGCGAAGCAACTTATATATGTTTTTCAACTTATATGTTTTTTTTTTCCTGTTAAACTGTTTTTGTCAAAAACAACTAATTCCAGTGCAATTTATAGTCCAGAACACATGATTTTCCTCACTACTGAAGTCCTCACACACTTGCTCTCAAAAATGCTTTAATCTTTTGAGCCCTGGTCTGTGTCTATTTGGGTGTTTTCATCGTTATCGCCAACGCTCGAGTTGTTGTCAAAATTTTATGTTCATCTTCTTTAATCAGGCTCCACTCCTGATGTACTGGCTTACACAGCGATAGCAGCCCAAACATTAACACATGAGCTGCTGCTGGCTGCTCCTCCACACTCTGTGCTGTGTGCGTCAACCTAACTCACACGCTCTAACTCTTTTTCAGCCACATGATTGGTTCAGCTTAGCACTGTTTTCATTATCACTGGCTGTTCGTGCGTTTTGTCAAAACAATGACAAAATGAGTTCTTAGAGCAAGGTTATATCACAAATGGGTGGTAACTGTAAACTCTAAACTTATGCCTCACTACTCATTTTTATATTTCTGCTGTGTGACTGGCTGGAAGACGTGCCCATATCGAATAAAAAAATCACACACAAAAAAAACTCTTATCATCAAGCTCAACCTTAATCTTATTGCGATGCAACATAAAATTCAATATTTGGCACAGCCCTACTTCCAACTTCTTCATAATTTCTAGGATGAATTGAACTGGATACTGGAACTGATTATTTTTATATTAAACCCATTACAATTGTCTATAAAACATTCACCTCCAAAAGTGCAATCCTATAGCAGGAATAATATATGTAAAATTATTTCTTGTTACAACACTTATAATAATAAGAACAAGAATTACACTGAATGACATTAATAGAATTACATCTTAACACCCTGTTAAGCTTCATAAGTATTTTTCCATAACCTGTTGTGAAACATACCTTTCCCCATGTGTGAAACATCATGGAAATGTGTGATCTGAAATTTCTGAATTTGGGGATGAAATTCAGTCTCTATGCAATGCAGTCACTCCGCATGTGTAAAACATGAGGACATTTACTTATAATGTGAATAAAATGTGTGTGTAGTAGAGGTCGACCGATATTTGCTGTTTTTAGACAATTGGCTATCAGCTGGCACTGGAGTGTTCAGGCCGATATTTGTTCAGGCAGTTGTGCGGGCAGCCCATTTTTACAGACACACTGATGGACCCCAGCAGCACAGAGCTGCTAGCCACATTGTTCCTAACTTAGCAACATTATCGCTATATTTTGTGAGTATTCAGACCCTTCTAGCAACTCTTTTTTCAAAAAAGTAACTAGCAACAAATCTAATGACTTTTCTGGTGTTATTGGAGACTTTTGGAGACTGATGTGGAAGCACATATCGTTCTTACTTTCCTCAACGAGCAGTGGGTGCTGCCGTGGGCCCCTCTCCCATCCCAAGGAACACCCAGGCACACAGCAGATAGTGCCTCCCAGCCGCAGTCAGAACAGGAGATGTTCACTCCTCCGCGTCCAGAGTCCAGACTGCAAATCATGCATGTGCAAAGACGGTCATTTTCTCACCCCTGAAATTCTGTTTTTGATCCATTTAGATTGTTAATGTAAATTGTATACAAAAAAGTTAAAAATATTATGATAAAAAATGTGCATGTTTTACTGTGACTTGTAGGCTCCTAATTGGACCTTAAAAAGTAGAAAACCAAACCAGACTTCAGAAAACTAAACTAAAAAACTAAAAAATATAAATTATAATTAAAAAAGAATAACTCTGTCAGAATGTCCCTCCAACTCCCCTGAGTGTTAGGTCCTTTTGCACTGAAAAGCATTGCTTATCGGCCATCGGCTGAACTGGATTTTGAAAATCAGCATCGGCCATAGAAAAACCCATATCGATCGACCTTTCGTGGGTAGTAGTTATTTTATTGTGGGATTCACAAAAAATACGTTATATATCATGACAGATTTTTAATCAAATACAGAGAAAAATATAAATATTAGCTGGAGAGTATGAGGACAAAGTATAGCAGAAGAGTTGTTTGATCTGTCACAAAAACTTTAAACAAAAATCTTTAAATGAAATGAGGTCTGCATCATCATGATCTGCATCAAAAGAACAGGTAAAGGTTCAAATATCCAATGTGTTTGTGCACTACCTGTGTACACAAGCACACCATGAAACAACTAGCTTCACATTGTGTCTGATGGTAAGTCACACATCCAAACAGGATTCTGCTTTGCTGTTTACAGTGAAAGACTCCTGGGGTCTGTTCTTCGTACGTCGCTTACTACATCCAAGATCAAGACACATCCAAGATGATATGATCCAGCTAATCATTATCTGGCTAATTTGGTTCTTCGAACACACCTGTTTAGTATGGTTGGATTGAGTTATCTGAGATCTGTGCGTTCATGCGCTGGTTTAAAAAGGGCTATGTATCGATAGTAAAAACACTGATCAGCAACGCTGCTATTGGTTGCCCACAATGGCCAAAGAGCGTGCAAACTTTTTCTTAGCAACAAAACAAGAACTCTTAATGGAGGGCTATGGCGAGTTCCAAAATGTAATAAAAACATCAGGGAACACCTCAAAGGCTGCAAAAGCCAGGGGAGAGGATTGGCAAAAAGTTGCAGACAAATTAAATGCGCAAGAAGTGATGGTGTTTAATCTTTTATATTAGAGCCACCACAGGACCCACTAAAACCTGGGAACAAGTAAAAATAATTACATATACTGTTTTTTACTCTTTTTTAAAAGACTGTGAAATGATGTGCTTGTTTGTTTATTTCAGCAACTAGGAAAAAGGGGGTTTGTGGCCCAGGGTTGGGGTCAGGGAATGGGGTCATAAATTACTGCCTACAGGCATAGATAGCCCCCGTTGATAGATAGCCAACTGGTAAAATGCAGTTGTGTTAGGCCCAGAATAAGTGTGTGTAAAATGGTGAGTGTGACATTAATATTTTTCTTACCACATTCAAATATTGTGCATAAACGTGACACTGAAAATTCTTGAGTCATGTACAGATCCTGGCCATTTGGCTTCCACATTTGTGATATGGCACATAGTCACACACCATCTAAGACATTTTAGTCAATCAACTGCATACTTATGGAATCCATTCTTATATATATTAGCAATCTAAAATATTAAGAATTGTAATAGTAACTCATCTGCACATTTATACTGTGAAACCCCCTTTCGGCTTACAAAATCCCCTTCATTGGGGTCTGGTGTGGCCTTGATATGAATGTTTGTGCAGTCTATGGCACCAATCACATTAGGAAAACCTGGGGGACAGTCAGTTCATATTTACTGGCGTGGTCTCAGTCTCATGATTTTCATTAACAAGTAGAATGTACCTGCAATGGCGAAAAAGCTCTGTTTTACAACTTGGGGTCTTAAGTGGCTTGTAAAGACCACAAAAATCCCTAAAAACTGCTTGTGGGCCAAGTAAACGTTGCGAATGGCACGGCAGACATCACTTTTGGCCAAGTCCTCCACGTCTCCAATAGTGTAAAGGAAAGTGCCATTTGCATAGAATCTCAAAGCGATGTACACAGTTTCTGCTGTTGTTAAAGCCCTAGTCGAACGTTTAATATGAGGTTCTAACAAATTAATTGTTGGGATTGCTGTGTAAACAGCAAGCCCAAGATATGTTCTTCGTTTTTTTCTCTTTATTATTCTTTTCCCGCCGTTTTTCGGTCGCTATCTAGTCCTACACCATTCGACGTAGAAACGCCATTCAAACAACTTCGCGTTCAGCTCGACGAGGGGGGGGGGGTTGCTTGTACTTTTTTTGGCAATATATTTTATATTTTACGAGATATTCCAGGTTTTGTCGAAAATTTTTCCCATAGAAATGAATGGGGTAAATGTTCAAATCCTCTTCAACTTTGTCCTCTTTCAACTTTACCCGTGTCAGCTGTCACTGATGACATCTTGCACTCTAGCTTTTGCTCTTCAGCTTTTTTCAACATTTTTGTCTCTGTTCTTCTGTTCTTGTGTCAACTTTCAGCTATATAAACAATTTATATATCAAAGTAGTCGAGATTTTTGTCTTATTTCAGGTAATGCTGTTCTCATTTTGATAGAACTTATGGTTTTTCTGCCAGGTGGCCAAACCAACAGAGAGTGACTGCTCAGTCTCTCATTCACTCCTATTATAAAAGAGCTCCAGGAGTTCTGGTGAAAAACACAAAAGAAGGCTGTTTCTAACTCACCATCAATCCTTCATTTTTTGGAATATCTTCATAAAACGTGGATCAGTCTTTTTGTTGAAGCCTCCTGGCACTGTTAGTGAAAGAATTATTATGATAGGTCTTATAGTTTTTCTGTAGTACTCCATTTTGTGAGGTGACGTTTTCTCAGCTTCTCTATTCTGCGTGTGTGCTGTGCTGTGTCACTCCCCCGCCAACTCTGGGCTTAGGTCACCATAGCAACAGCTCACAACGCAATAGCAGAGATCAAAGCTGTCTGTGGTTGGTAATTAAGAATGACTGGCTGCCTAATGTCCACTGCTGTTACACATGGGGACCATTCTCAGTTATTTACAGCAAGTGACTCTGTAAGCCATGGTATCGTCTCCCAGCAGGCCATGTTCGGACTTTCACAATAAAATTCTACAGTCATTAATAGGAAGATATTACATATTTGTAAAGTATGGTGAATATTCAAAATAAAGACCAAATTCTTGTATAAGGTCCCATGAGTCTCCCGTAACAGTTTGTCCTTTCAAAATAAAAGCCCTGAAATAGCATTTTCTCAACAGAAAAGCCATGAAACAGCAACTCAATATTAAAACGAATGTTGGCTATTGGTATACGGCTTCAGGCACCAAGTGAGGCCATTTTCAATGTCAGCCATGGTTTCTGACATGGTCAGACTTTCACAATAAAAGTCTACAGTTATTTATGGGAAGATATTACATTTTTTTTAAAGTACAAGGAATATTGAACATAAACTCCCATGAGTCTCCTGCAGCATTTTGTCCTTTCAAAATAAAAGCCTTTTTATAGCATTTTCTCAAAATAAAAGCCCTGAAAGAGCAACATGATCTTAAAATGGTCGTATACATCTTCAGGCACCAATTGGGGTCATTTTTAATGTCAGCCATGGTGTCCGCTCCCAGGACATGGTCAGACTTTCACAGTAAAAGTCTACAGTTATTTATAAGAAGATATTACATTTTTGTAAAGTATATGGAATATTCAAAATACAGTACAGATTTTAGTATAAGGTCCCCGTGAGTCTTCTGTAGATCTTTGTCCTTTCAAAATAAGAGCCTTTTTATAGCATTTTCTCAAAATTAAAGCCCCCTTGCTACAATTCATAGCTCTCGATTATTCCAACTGCGTCATGCGATTCAAAACGTGCTTCAGCTGTTTAGCTGTTTAGCGACACGGTTTGCCTCGAGCTTTTTTGCAGCGATCAGCAATCCCAACACAATTTCTTCAGAAATTGCATTGTCTAGTTATGTAAATGAAAAACTAGATCTTTCAAAAAGTTCACTATCGCACTGGGCTAATGGATCCTGTCTATCTCGCAAAACATGATTAATTCTAAAAGCTCTGTAAATTATCCTTGCACCTTCTGCAACAGATTGCTCTCGTATAAACGCGCAAGACATGGTTGCAACACACTTCACTTCTCGTATCACCTCTGCTTATAAAGCCAGGAGCTAATCCTGTTTACATGAAACAAGCTCAGATCAATCATGAATTAGAATAGAAAACAAGCTGATCCAACATGAATAGGAAACCGCATGAACAATTAACCATACTTGGATGGAATAGAAAGAGAGTACAACAATGGGAAATGATTTCATTCTGTGATTTTTCCATCCGGAAAAATAAACACACATCCATCCACACATAAAACGATTCCTATCACATTTATAACACTCTCAACAATAATATCTTTGCGTGTTAATTACTTAATAAAACTTCTGCTAACTTTTACAAACTTAGATTGAAGGAGCAACGCTAAAGAAGGCAAAACCTACTATCAATAATAAATGCTATGTTGCCCAAAATGCTATTCTGAACCTGGATGATACAGTGTCTTTCCCAAAACTTTTAAGAAGTGGGAATTTATCAGAATGAAGCCACCTGGAATAAACTTGGTGCCAAAGCATCACAGAATTAGAAAGAAGAATGCTGGTACCCCAGGAGCATAACATCAAACTCAGTAACAGGTTTCAACCACTGTCTGATCTAAATTCTAATGAGCAAGAAATGTCTGTTGTGACTGAGAAACAAGCACAAAAAAGTAATCATTTTAAAAACAGGAGCCATGGAACTAGTCAGAGAGACAGAGACAAAGAATCTGTGCCAAATGTGAAGGACAGCGATATCCTGCTGCTTGGAGACACTACTATCAATGACATAAACAACAGCAGAATTATTACATGCAGCTTCCCAAGTGCCATGGTCACTGATATAGCAGTGCTCCTCTCCCAGGTCATCTCAAAACACCAAGGAGTCAAACAGCTGATCCTGCATGTGGATGCAGTGGATACCAGAAAGGGAGAATCAGAAGTTTTAAAACAGGACTTCTATAAATTATTAGAGAAACTTGATAAATTGAAAATCCAGTCATTTGTCAGTGGACCTTTCCCAAATATCGACAGGATTAACCCTCTGGGGTCGACGCACGCGCCGGTGCGTTTTGATGCATCTTTTCCTGATAAGGCCGAAACAAACTTAAGTTACTCCGTCAATTCTAATCGTACAGATAAAAGAAGTATATCATTCAAATCTGTAAAGGGTCTAGTTTTAGTGGTATACCATCATAATAACAACAAAACGTTATGCTTTTTTTATGATATACTTCTTTTATCTGTACGATCAGAATTGACGGAGTAATTTAAGTTTGTTTCGGCCTTATCAGAAAAAAATGCGTCAAACCGCGCCGGCGCGTTCGTCGACCCCAGAGGGTTAATAAATTCAGTCGGCTGCTTGCATTGAACTGTTTTGGCAATGTGACAACCTGTTCAAGGGAAAGGGTCCAAACCTGAGCAGAAGTGGAGTGAGACGGCTAATGGATAACCATCCCCACTCTCTGAGGCACCACACTGGGTCATCTGGATGGTCATCTGAACAGCCAAGGGCTCCTCTGAGAGAAGAGAAGAGTGAAGAAAGCACTCATACCTCACCAGCAATGGATCCCTGATCAGCAAAGGATCCCCCCTTGACAGCACTTCCATTGGTGCCCCCTCCACTGCCCTGAGCACCCCCAGTTGCATCCACATACTCTACAGACTCAGCCCTAGCTGAGGTGGGGGTTTAATTTTAAAAAATTAAAATTAAAAATTAAATTAAACCATTTACTAAAGATACCCATTAAAGATACCCAATGGGATTTCCAAATCATTTGGAAACCTTGGTGAAATCAGGAATTAAAATGGTGCCCCTTACTCATGACCTGGCAAGGTCACGGGTAATATCATCAACACCAGTGAATTCATCCCCCCATACAGTGGGTTCGGAAAGTATTCAGACCCCTTTAAATTTTTCACTCTTTGTGTCATTGCAGCCATTTGCCAAAATCAAAAAAGTTCATTTTATTTCTCATTAATGTACACTCAGCACCCCATCTTGACAGAAAAAAACAGAAATGTAGAAATTTTTGCAAATTTATTAAAAAACAAAAACTGAAATATCACATGGTCATAAGTATTCAGACCCTGTGCTCAGTATTGAGTAGAAGCACCCTTTTGAGCTAGTACAGCCATGAGTCTTCTTGGGAATGATGCAACAGGTTTATCACACCTGGATTTGGGAATCCTCTGCCGTTCTTCCTTGCAGATCCTCTCCAGTTCTGTCAGGTTGGATGGTGAACGTTGGTGGACAGCCATTTTCAGGTCTCTCCAGAGATGCTCAACTGGGTTTAGGTCAGGGATCTGGCTGGGCCAGTCAAGAACGGTCACAGAGTTGTTCCGAAGCCACTCCTTTGTTATTTTAGCTGTGTGCTTAGGGTCATTGTCCTGTTGAAAGGTGAACCTTCGGCCCAGTCTGAGGTCCTGAGCACTCTGGAAGAGGTTTTCTTCCAGGATATCTCTGTACTTGGCCACATTCATCTTTCCTTCAATTGCAACCAGTTGTCCTGTCCCTGCAGCTGAAAAACACCCCCACAACATGATGCTCACACCACCATGTTTCACTGTAGGGATTGTATTGGGCAGGTGATGAGCAGTGCCTGGTTTTCTCCACACATACCACTTAGAATTAACGCCAAAAAGTTCAATCTTGGTCTCATCAGACCAAAGAATCTTATTTCTCATAGTCTGGGAGTCCTTCATGTGTTTTTTGGCAAACTCTATGCGGGCTTTCATGTGTCTTGCACTGAGGAGAGGCTTCCGTCGGGCCACTCTGCCATAAAGCCCCGACTGGTGGAGGGCTGCAGTGATAGTTGACTTTGTGGAACTTTCTCCCATCTCCCTACTGCATCTCTGGAGCTCAGCCACAGTGATCTTTGGGTTCTTCTTTACCTCTCTCACCAAGGCTCTTCTCCCACGATTGCTCAGTTTGGCTGGACGGCCAGGTCTAGGAAGAGTTCTGGTCGTCCCAAACTTTTTCCATTTGAGGATTATGGAGGCCACTGTGCTCTTAGGAACCTTGAGTGCTGCAGAAATTCTTTTGTAACCTTGGCCAGATCTGTGCCTTGCCACAATTCTGTCTCTGAGCTCCTTGGGCAGTTCCTTCGACCCCATGATTCTCATTTGCTCTGACATGCACTGTGAGCTGTAAGGTCTTATATAGACAGGTGTGTGCCTTTCCTAATCAAGTCCAATCAGTTTAATTAACCACAGCTGGACTCCAATGAAGGAGCAGAACCATCTCAAGGAGGATCAGAAGAAATGGACAGCATGTGAGTTAAATATGAGTGTCACTGCAAAGGGTCTGAATATTTATGACCATTTGATATTTCAGTTTTTTTTTTTTAATAAATTTGCAAAAATTTCTACATTTCTGTTTTTTTCTGTCAAGATGGGGTGCTGAGTGTACATTAATGAGAAATAAAATGAACTTTTTTGATTTTGGCAAATGGCTGCAATGACACAAAGAGTGAAAAATTTAAAGGGGTCTGAATACTTTCCGTACCCACTGTATGCTATGATTAGTACCTCTGTGCTGTCTTTCAGTCCAGCCTTTTCCAGACACTGGTAGGACTTTTTGATATCAGCCACTTCTTCTATCTGTCAGTGGTACATACTGGGGTTTGTCCTGTCATGATGGTTCTTGCTCCTCTCCCTCCACTTCGGGCTTCTGTTGCCTGAGATATTCACTAAGTACTCCATCACTCGGGGCCATCTTTCTGATGTACTCATGGATCTTTGCTGTTTCATCTCAGATGGTGGCTCTAACGCTCTGGATTTGATGATGTTTTGGTCCCCTGGTGTTCTTACCCATTCCTTTCTGGTCCCTGCTCATGTATTGAGCCATGAGCTTACTCATCTTAGCCGCTATGATGCCTGACAGGGGCTTCCATGTTGTGCAGAGGCAGCTTATTGGATGGTAGTTGGATGGGACAGCCCCCTTTTGGGGGTTCTTCATGATCCGGACTGTCCTGCCTTCAGTTAGCCATTCAGGGTGAGTCCCACCCATTAGCAGCTGGTTCATTTGAGCTGCCAAGTGCTCATGGAGTGAGGTTAGCTTCTTTAACCAGTAGGTGTGATCCTGGTGCTGTCCAGGTTTTCATGCTTGAGACCCTTTCTTGGATATCTGCCACTGTGATGGTTACTGGGTCCTGTTCAGGGAGATTGTTGTGGTCTGCTCTCAGGTCCACTAGCCACTGGGCATTGGTGTTATGTGATGCCTCCCTCTCCCATATGTTTTTCCAGTATTGTTCAGTCTCCAGACTTGGTGGGTCTGTTCTCATGTTACTACCCTGTCGCTGAGAGTACACTTTGGATGGTTCAGTGAGAATTTATTCTCCTTGCTTCTATTTCTCTGGTGTACTCTTGGGTAAATTCTTTTTAACAAATAGACTCAGAGGACAAACTTCGGTAAGATTATATAGACGTTTTACTTGCAAGGGGTAACAGTCACACAGCACCTTAGTACAGCATGAGGGTCACTGCCTGCTTGCAGCTCAACATATCAGTTTTCATGGTAACACAAAAGGGAGGTGATTTCCCACAGAAAGACATCTGGGCCCTTATCAAATAGTCAAGGTTAGAGCAAACGTGTCACTGAGAGCGGAAATTATATTTCCATAATACACAATAGGCCCTATTTAGAAGTGTTTCAGTTATACTAAAGTAAGGTGGATTAGGTCACTTAAGGGTAAACATTTTAATTCCTCTAACACATCCCTCCTATTTATGCTCAGCATAACTACTATATGAAAATGTTTAGCAGATCATTAATGATAATTATTCTAGTAAAACACACACAGTAAGATCAGAATTACTATTATGAGAAAAACAGTAAAATCATAAATCATAACTACTATGATTAAACAAACAAGATCACAATCACAAATCGAAGCTGATAAGCATATATGATTAGAAATATAACTTGTAGAAGGCAAAAATAAATGTCATAACTTTCTGTCTTTATGGGAATTACAGTTCAGAAGTTAAGACAAATCGGTGAAGGACACAGTTATGTCTTCCTTCATTGGCTCTGGAGGAGTTTCAGGGTCCTGGTCATCCTGTGAAATGGACTGATACATTTGTTTGTTATTGCTGTATCAATAAGGCGTTGGCAAAGGCCTCTAATGCATGGAATACAACAGCAACCACGGGTAACCAAAATAGCAATCATCACAGCCATTGAGATGAGTATGGACTGAACCAGATTGCTCCATTTACCAAACATTCCCTCCAGCCAAGAAGTGAAGTTGTCGACAATACCAGCATTCTCAGCGAGCTCCTCAGATAAGGCTTGCAGTCCTTGTAAAGCTCGAGTGACAGATCCATCTGGGGAAGTGTTGTTAGGAATAAAGGTACAACAGGTAGATCCCAACATTTTACAAACACCTCCCTCCTTAGCCAGTAACATGTCAAATGCCATCCGGTTCTGCCAGGTCATGAGACTACTTTTACTTAACTGCTCTGCTAAGCCTCTGACAGCATCTCTAGTGTAGTTAATGAATCTCTGCTGGTTGTATTACAAATAATTTATCCAGTCAACATTTTTATAAACGGTTTACCACCAAAACAGGAACGATTCAAACCCTGCTGCAACTTGGTTTCTAGCTTTATACTTACCAGGGACTCCCCTGGTCACTCCAATGACATCAGTGTACACTCTGTTATCAAAACTGCCGGCTGCTGCAGTGTCTCTTTTCACGCGGTGTGGGCTATCTAGGGAAGAACCAGACAGAGGCAACACATAAAATGGCATCACCAATTGTATAAGAGCACAGGTTCCCTGCCAATCAGGTGGGAGCACTGGTCTCATTTGGTTTCCCCCACAATACTACCACAGGTCAGCTCGTGCAGTAACATGGCCAGTGAACCAGGAAGGGTCATAGCCTGTCCCAGGAGTGGTCACATTGGTAGTAGAGTTTCACCGGTGGAGATCTCCGATCTTTCTCTTTGGTTCTTTCTCTTATTGTCAGTTTCACCCCACAAAATAGTCTAAAAGGGTGCCAGGGCCGATATATTGGACCCTCCAAAATGTAATGCAAAATGTACTTCTGAGCAGTCTTCTCCCCAGGTCACTCTACTCTTCACTCACCTAATCCCCCTGGGTGTGGTTGGTTTCTTCACTGGTTTGACACGAGTGGTCCCTATTGGTCCCACCCCCCTTTCTAGCCAGATTTCACCACAGGTTAGTTGGAGTTTAGAGGGAGTCCCTGTTGGTTTGACAGAATTACTCAGACTGTACCTCTTTACAGTGTGTTAAATGAATCCAGGAAGGTCTTTCAACAATTCTCACAACCATGGGTGTGGACAGCAGTACTTGGTAAGGTCCTTCCCAGCACAGAGAATACCAATATTTCCTCTTGATGAGTTTTACAAAGACCCAGTCTCCTGGTTTCACTCTAGAGTCAGGTTCAGGCTCAGGACCCTCCTGTTGTGCATTAATCACAGATACAACATTTTTATTAGTCAACATTTTTGCCATGTAATCAGCAATGGTCTCAGTCATGTGAACATCCTCCTTGATGAATGGTTTTAACTCAGGAAGATGATAACACTGGAGTAAGATGTTTAATTACTTGATTTACAAAATATGTACCATTATTACAATAGATTTTCTCTGGAATTCCAAATCCGGGAATAATAGTGGTTGTCGGTGTTTTAGCTGCTGTTAGTGCATCAGGATACTTTGCTGGAAACACTTCAATCCATTTAGTTAATGCATCAATGATCACTACACAGTATTTCTTTCCCTCACAGTTCTTTAATTCCATCCATGCAAATGTGTTGAAAGGATATTCAGGTGGTGGAAACTTTCCACTATTTCTTGTCACAATCTGTCCCTGTGGATTATTTTTGCACATATTTCACATTGTTAACAATTTTTTTTAGACTAGTTTGTAAAACCATATGTTGTAAACACTTTGTTTACTAATCTACCATCCCTCCTGCTGATGTATGCACATTAGCATGCGTCAGTACAGCTGCATATCTAAATAAACCTTTAGGTAACACTACTTTTCATCTTTACATCTTCAAACGTTATTGTCATTTAATTTACTCTCTTCTCTCTTTGTTTTTGTTGTTACCCATGAGTCTTTTCATTTCTAAGGTGCACTGTTCTGCATGTCCTTAAATATCTGCTCATCAAGATGTTCAACTGTAACTGTAGCTTGTAAAGGCAGTGGTTTCTGTGCTACTAATTTAGCAACTTCGTCAGCTTTACAATTACCAAAAGAAATCATGTCTATTCCTCACATTTGTGTTGCACGTACAATTAGCAACATTTTTAGGCAGCTACACAGCATCTAACAGCTGTAAAATAAGATCTTTGTGTGTGATGGTCTTACCAGATGATGTGATCATTCCTCTGTTCTTCCACTGCTGAGCAAACACATGTACAGTTGAAAATCCATAATTGCTATCAGTGTAAATATTAACTACTTTCCCTTCTCCTAATTTACAAGTTTCTGTTAATGTAATAAGTCTCACTGCCTGCAATGATAAATGAGATGGTAGTGATTCAGCTTTAAAAACATTTTTAAGGGTTACAACAATATATCCTGTAGAATTAGATCAGTCTGATTTTTTTTGTTGTTTTTTTTTGTTTACAAGGTCCATCTACAAACATTGTCATTTAAGCATCTTTATAAGGTGTGCCAGTTTGGTCAACCCTGGGCATCACTATTCTCAGTTTCAGCAATAGTATTATGTGGCTCACCATCCTCAGCTATAGGCATTAATGTAGCAGGATTAAAAGTTGTACATCGTTCAATAGTGAGATGTGGTTGTGAAAGCAATGTAGTCATGCAGGACAAATGTCTAGATGGTGAGATGTATGCTATCTTGTTTTGCAACAACAGGACAGAGACTGCATGTGGAACCTTTAGTGTCAGAGGATGGAACAACATGATGTTTGCTGAAGCTTGGACATGGTCATGGAGGCTGCAATAACAGCTTGAATACATACAGGCATTGCTCTTACTATTGAATCCATTTAGGTAGAATAATAAGCAATAGGCCTGTTTTTGTCCCCATAAGTCAGCAGGAATCACCATGGCCATTTTTACAATCAACAGTTTGCATAAACCATTTTTCAGGGTTAGGCAGTCCTAAAATACACTGTAACAAATTGACTGTAGAATTTATAGTAAGTACCTGGCAAAAAAGTTGCCAATAAAGTATTGTAAAATCTGCTTTTAATTACTGTAAAAAGAATTACAGTATATTACAGGATACCTTTTACAGGATTTTGTTGTATGTAAATTACAACAATACATTGTTTTTACAGGAAAACAATAATTAATTGTAATCTAGTTTACATTATCTTGTATTCTATTCAAATTACAGAAGTTACCTGGCAACTAAAGTTGCCATTAAATACCTGTATACTTCACAATACAATATTTTGTTGTAGAATATTTTACAGTTAATTTCTGTTTTTTACATTAACAGCTTGACAAATGGCTTGCTGTTAAACCAAAATTCATCAACATTGCATTTGTTTCAAATAAAAGTAGAGTCAGAGGTGTAAAAATTTTTTTTTATTGAAACTCAATTTTACAATAGCTTTCAGAATCAGAGGTGAAATTCCCTTTTCTGAACAACTACCAGAGCCTGAGATCTACTCAATTCATATTAACAGGAAAGATAATGTTAACTTGAATATTTCAGGATAATCTTCACACCTTTCACCTATCCAAAGTCAAGTATTATTAAAACTAACCATATAGGCTTAAAGGTCCAATCTGAAATTTGGACCTGAGATAGAAATCGATTAAGAAGAAGATAACAATCATGTTACAATAATGTTATTATTTTATTTGCTCTATAAACGAGTACCCTAACTGAATTGTTCCTCTTCTCACGCACCTTCCCGCTTTTTTTGCTGAGCAGCTTTGCCACTGGTTGGGTTGATTCCAATGAAACTTCTTAAGAAAATTGTGCTCACAGCTGCTCTACATGAGAGCAGAATACATAAGGTTGTGCAAGACAAGCTAATCATTTGCCTTATAAAATGAAAAACTGCAAAAAATGAAAAAATGTAAACTGGAAATTATTTTTCATCATCATCCCAGTTGTGCTGTCCACAAAATCTGAACCAGGAAGTAGCTCTGCAATGCGACGACTAATACAGTGGAAATGTAGGGTCTTATCAGTTAAAGTCATAGTTTAGGTTTATTGTCACAAGACTATAACAGTACATAGTTGCATCAGCATAACCTCAGACAGAAGGTTCCCTGGTTGGAGATTTCAGGACCAGATCCACCATGGAAGGACAACAGTAGCGTCAAACAAAACACAGCAACATAACATTTTTAGTAGAGTTGCAACATAATTGAAGCTGTTTTTAAACACTGACTTGCGACGCTGATCTGCATGTAAAATGTTGTTGCCCTTTTTTAATACATCATCTTTTGTGAGCTCCTTACATTTGTAATAGTCATGTTAGGCACCCCAAGCACGGACAATTTCTCTGAGTTTTGAAAAGAGATGCAACTGAGCAACGTTATGAACTTCTTTGATCTTTTCAATGATGGTCTGAATTACTGTCACTGGTAAGAGTAGCTTAGACTGGACCTTCAAATAAAGCATAGACAAGTTCGTCAAAAATAGGTCTTCATCCACACTATAATAAAGTTCACTTGACTCTGGCTGTTCATCACTCTCAGTGACAGAGGTGGAGGGCTGACTGAGTTTGTGAGACAGATGGGTTTTCAAACTGTGCTTCTTCAGATGGGTGTGCAAACACCACCTCATGTACAGTGGGTACAGAAAGTATTCAGACCCCTTTAAATTTTTCACTCTTTGTGTCATTGCAGCCATTTGCCAAAATCAAAAAAGTTCATTTTATTTCTCATTAATGTACACTCAGCACCCCATCTTGACAGAAAAAAACAGAAATGTAGAAATTTTTGCAAATTTATTAAAAAAGAAAAACTGAAATATCACATGCTCATAAGTATTCAGACCCTTTGCAGTGACACTCATATTTAACTCACATGCTGTCCATTTCTTCTGATCCTCCTTGAGATGGTTCTGCTCCTTCATTGGAGTCCAGCTGTGTTTAATTAAACTGATTGGACTTGATTAGGAAAGGCACACACCTGTCTATATAAGACCTTACAGTTCACAGTGCATGTCAGAGCAAATGAGAATCATGAGGTCGATGGAACTGCCCAAGGAGCTCAGAGACAGAATCGTGGCAAGGCACAGATCTGGCCAAGGTTACAAAAGAATTTCTGCAGCACTCAAGGTTCCTAAGAGCACAGTGGCCTCCATAATCCTCAAATGGAAAAAGTCTGGGACGACCAGAACTCTTCCTAGACCTGGCCGTCCAGCCAAACTGAGCAATCGTGGGAGAAGAGCCTTGGTGAGAGAGGTAAAGAAGAACCCAAAGATCACTGTGGCTGAGCTCCAGAGATGCAGTAGGGAGATGGGAGAAAGTTCCACAAAGTCAACTATCACTGCAGCCCTCCACCAGTCGGGGCTTTATGGCAGAGTGGCCCGACGGAAGCCTCTCCTCAGTGCAAGACACATGAAAGCCTGCATAGAGTTTGCCAAAAAACACATGAAGGACTCCCAGACTATGAGAAATAAGATTCTCTGGTCTGATGAGACCAAGATTGAACTTTTTGGTGTTAATTCTAAGCGGTATGTGTGGAGTAAACCAGGCACTGCTCATCACCTGCCCAGTACAATCCCTACAGTGAAACATGGTGGTGGGAGCATCATGTTGTGGGGGTGTTTTTCAGCTGCAGGGACAGGACGACTGGTTGCAATTGAAGGAAAGATGAATGTGGCCAAGTACAGAGATATCCTGGAAGAAAACCTCTTCCAGAGTGCTCAGGACCTCAGACTGGGCCAAAGGTTCACCTTTCAACAGGACAATGACCCTAAGCACACAGCTAAAATAACAAAGGAGTGGCTTCGGAACAACTCTGTGACCGTTCTTGACTGGCCCAGCCAGAGCCCTGACCTAAACCCAATTGACCATCTCTGGAGAGACCTGAAAATGCCACCAATGTTCACCATCCAACCTGACAGAACTGGAGAGGATCTGCAAGCAAGAATGGCAGAGGATCCCCAAATACAGGTGTGGAAAAACTTGTTGCATCATTCCCAAGAAGACTCATGGCTGTACTAGCTCAAAAGAGTGCTTCTACTCAATACTGAGCACAATACTTATGACCATGTGGGAACCGCGAGGGAAAAGAGCCGCGATAATCGGTATATTTTCGAACCCTGCTGCGATTTGGTCAGCCAGCTTATACTCGTCGGGGACACCTATTGCATCTATATAAGTGGGACTTCCCTTCGTTGGATCAAATGCAGTCAGCTGGACTGGAGTGACCGGAAACTCCAGGGGCTCAAAATTTTTCCAATCAATGTCAGTGGGGCCCCCAGCCTCACCATTGCACAAACCCCAGTAGTTTCGTTCTGTATTCTAACCAATAGTCTACGGCCTTTGAATGGGGTGAACGGACCCGTTCTCGTCTTATTGTCAGGAGGAAAGATAGATGCCAAAGTGGTACAGTTAGTGGGAGAGGCAGCCTTTGTCAGATTTAGAATGCAACCGTAACCCCACGTATCACTCAAGTGAAGTGGAGCTGGTTCAGTAAACAACCGAGGCCTTGCAGCTGCGCAGGCAATGCAGTGACCCACCCCCTGTTCGCTGGCAATTTTGGCGATCCATTCTAGCCATAAATTTGTCTCTGCATAACCTGTGGCCCTTTCAATTACATCTTGAGGTTTTAATTTGGTAAAATCAACCTGAATAACTCTAGAGTCGGGGGTAGGAGGGCTGGGAGTGGTGGTGTTGGTGGCCAAAGAATTGTAGGACAATGGCGGTATAGGAGCGTTTAGAAAGTTAAACCTAATAGTCCCCACTGGGTCTCTCCCGACAATGTCAACCCCTAGGAAAAAATAAGCGTGGGGATGGTTATAGGAAGAATCCTGCAAATTCTGTAAAACAAGAGTCATTCCTGTGATTAAGACAGACAACCCCCCTAGCATCCCCATCCATTTTCAGCTACCCCACATTCCCATTTTGACTCGTGTGCTCCCCCCTTTATGTATTGCCCTGGCAATCTTAATTGCAGGAGATTTAAGTCCGTTTGCTATACTCAAGTCTCTTTCTTGGATGTTATCTTCCTCAGCTTCTTTTCTTCTATTCTTCAGCCTGACCCGTCCGGATCAGGCGCGTTGCTGGTCTGGAGGTAGACTACCCCAGCCAGAGCCTGGTCCAAGGGATTATTCTGCCCTTTTTGTTGAGGACCAGACTGAATGGGAGACTCAGCCGAGTCCTCCTTTTGAGATGCGCTCTCCTCCTGCTCCTTCTGGATGTCCTGCAGGGTGCGCCCTGGTTCCAGCGCTTCTCTCCTTTGCCATCCAGCCGGACAGCGTGGGATGTTCTTTCCACCACTCGGTAGGGGCCTGTCCACCGGGGTTCTGTCCACTTCCGTTTGATGACCTTTAGCAGAACCCACTCCGCTGTATGTGGATCAGCTCCTTTCTCCCCCTCCTGGTTCTCCTTTACCTGTATTGCAAAAGCTGACACCAAAGTTTTAAGTTCATTAAATTATGGTTGGTACTTGTGTGACTGTTCAACCTGCTTTTCTATCTTGGTACTTGAGTTTGGGCCTAGGAATTGTCTTCCCGTTAAGAGCTCATAAGGAGTGAACCCTGTGGGCTGATTCAGCTAACTCTGAATTGCCATAAGGGCTGTGGGAAGTGCATCTACCCAGTTCAATTTGGTCTGTGCACAGATTTTAGCCAATTTGATTTTTAAGTTTTGATTCATCCTCTCAACCTTTCCTTGGGACTGTGGGTGATACACTGTACCGAATGCATGCTTTATCCCCAATGCCTTTTCCACCTCCTGCAGGTCACTATTTTTAAAATGGGTACCATTATCTGACCTAACCTTCTCGGGGAAGCCATGTCTGGGGATGTAATGGTTGACTACCACCACCTGTTGTCCTGGTCTTACCTGAATGGGAAATGCTCCCATATGAGGCTTCACTGTGGGCTTCGAGTTATATTCTGTGCATAGCTTACAACTTTTCACAAAATTTTTGGTCATATCTGCCATGAATGGATGCCACCAGTGAGCCAAATTTCTGTCCATTTGGCGGTGTCCAACGTGCCCAAGCCCATGTGCTTCCTCCAGCACACTCTTCCTCAGTCCTGGGGCAGGACCAACCTGCCATCCGGACTTCTCCACAACCCATCTGTGTCTGTGGCTCCTCTCTGTGTCCATACTGATTTCTCTTGGAGAGAGGCCCCCTTTTGTGCTTGCTTAATCAGATCCAAAGATATGGGTAGTAGGAGCTCCATGAGAACAGATTCAGTACTTACCATCTGTAGTTGGACCTGGTATCCTGCTACCTTTTTTTCTGCTTCATCAGCGACTCTGTTTCCTCTTGCTATGAGACCTTCCGAGGGATTGTGTCCTCTGCACTTTATTATAGCCACTTCTCGCGGCAACTTCAATGCCTCCGCCAGTTCCTTCATTTCTTCTTCATGTTTTATAGGCTTTTGATCCGTGGTGAGGAACCCTGTCCTGATCCATTGTCCCAAGTCTACCTGTGCTGCTCCCACTGCATATGCGGAGTCTGTGTAGATATTAACTTTCTTTCCTGCTCCCAATTTTAGTGCTGCTACTACATCTACTATCTCTTCTCTCTGTGCTGAGGGCCTATCCTCCAGCTTTCCCTCTTCCAATATCTCAAAGTCTTGTCCTGTCCACTACAGCATATCCTGCCTGCAGTCCTTTGGTGTCATGCTTAAAACAACACCCATCTGTGAACCATCTTTCTGCCCCTGGGATTGCATTAGTCTGCAGATCTGATCTCACCTTAGCATCTATTGTGACCTTATCCTGGCAACAATGCGGCTCCCCTGCAGTCGTGGTCTGCCATATTGATCCCTTCATGTGTGAAGGTGAGATTAGGTGCTTCTAATGCTTTGCTCAGCCTTCTCTGTCTAAGTGAAGTCATGGTGAATGCCTGAGAATTTACATACGCCACTACACTGTGATTTGTGAGAACCTGTAGTGGGTGTCCCATGACCATGTGTGCTGTTTTTTGTATGAGCTTTGCTACACCAGTTGCATGTTGTATGCATCCTGGATGTCTCTTTTCCATGTTGTCAAGCATCACACTTACATACATAAGTACCTTTCTCCCTCCCCCTTTTTTCTGAAACAGGAGACACCGTTTACAGTGTCTCCTGTTTCAGAAACATCTAGGAAGAATGGTGCTGTGTAGTTAGGGAGAGCTAAGTCTGCTGCCTGTGCTAGGGCCATTTTCAGGGAGATGAAGGCCATCTCTGTGGCTGTGCCCCATTGAAGTCTAGCTGCAAGGTTTCTCATGCCTTGATCATTGACTAGTTTGCGAAGAGGTTGAGTAGCTTGAGTGTAGTTAGGGATATAGTTTCTGCTGAAGCCTGTTAGACCTAAGAAGGACAGCATATCCTTCACAGTTTGTGGTTTGGTATGATGCTGGATGGTGGACCGATGGGATGGTGAGTGTCCAGCACCTTTGGCTGAGATAATGCGACCTAGGAAGGAAACTTGTTTCCTGGCAATTTGGAGCTTAGATTTACTGACTTTAAAGCCCTTTTCTGCCAACCTCTGTAGCACTGAAAGCGTTGCTGCAAGGCAGTCTGTGTCAGTGCACGATGCAATCAAGATTTCATCCACATACTGGATGACAGTAGTACCTGCTGGCAAGAGGCAGCCAGCCAACATATTTTTTAGGACTTGATTAAAGAGACCCGGTGAGAGGACGAAGCCCTGTGGCACCCGAGTATACCTCAACTGTTGGCCCTGAAATGTGAATGAAAAAATGTCCCTGCAGTCTGGATGAAGAGGGAGGCAGAAGAAGGCATTGGCAGTGCAATTGTTTCAGAAATTTCCACCTCTGCTTGGGGCTTATGGGGATATTGAGCCTGCCATATTGGCCCCTCGGCGGAAACGTCGAAAAAAGTGGGAGGGCAGGACTTACAGATGCCCACGTCTGTGGAGCCCCAGGACCAGAGACTGTCTGGGAGTTGTTGTAGGAGATGCTCTGCCAGATCATAGTCAGTTTTGTCTCTGCCATGATTTCTTGACAGCTGACAATGTTCAAGGATGGCCGAATCAGTCGTCGAACAAGTAATTCTGTACATTTTGGAAGAGGGAGAAAAGTGGACCGCGGGCAATTGGGTTGAAGCCCAATCAGTGAGTGCAAGGGCTCTCTTTACCATAGGACCTAATTCTTTAGCTTGGTGCCCTGGATGTAAGGCTAAGGAAACATATGGAGTGGTCTCATCTGCAATCTCATACCAGATCATCTGCTCAGGAGTGAGTTTGACACCCACAGCCACTCCCTCAGGACCCACAAAGAGGTCAGAGCACTCCACTGTCCATGACCGCCCTTCCAAATGATTTAGAAATTCTTCCTGATACCAATCACAGGAGTTTCTGTCATAGAACAACGTTACATGGGGAGGGTCAGGGGGGTTGGTGTATGGCTCCAGGAGAGAGATCCACGGTTTCCACTCCATGTACAGTGCTCAGCATAAATGAATACACCCCACTACATTTGTCAGAAAACCTTTAGTTTCCTTTCAGAATCAACATTTTCTATGAAATACTATACTACAAAATACTCCCACAAATGTGGGCCATTGATTGCAAACAAGATTTGTTAATTTGCACACACAAAAAAGTGATTTTCCTAACAAATTCATTCAAGCCCATGTTGCAAAAATGAGTACACCCCAATTATAGTCTTAGGAGAAAAGCCACACTTAAAACTACAAAATTCTAATCAACAGGCATTCAACCACAGGTGAGTCTAATGATTCATTCATTCAAGAGGTGTCCAGCAGACAGGTGACTATAAAAGGACATTATTTAACAAAGAAAAGCCCTTCCCATTTCATACTGTCAGCAATGGCTCCCCATGGAAGAGAAATGTCACAAAATCTGAGAAAGGAAATCATATCTTTACACAAAAAAGGTGAGAGCTACAAGAAGATCAGCAAAGCTTTACATATCAGTCAACATACTGTAGCAAAAGTGATCCAAAAATTTAAGAAAGATGGAAGTGCAACCATCTTACAGAGATGCCCATGCCGTCCACGGAAGTTAACATCTCGACAGGAGCGTCTTCTGATGAGAAGGGTTGAAGAAAATCGCCATGCAAGTTCACTGCGGTTAGCTAAAGCAGTAGAAAGCCAAACTGGAGTGACCGTTTCCCGTGACACCATATGGCGCACACTGCAGAGGAATGGCATGCATGGGTATCGTCCATGAAGGAAGCCTCTCCTACAAAAAAGCATGCCTAGAATTTGCTAGGGCCCATGCTGAAAAAGGTGAAGACTACTGTGACTCTATACTCTGGAGTGATGAGACAAAGATCACTGTTTTTGGAACTAATGGTTTTAAAACTGTATGGCGTCGTAAAAGAAAAATGCAAGGTGCCTACAGTGAAACATGGGGGTGGCAGTGTCCTTATGTGGGGCTGCATGAGTGCTGCTGGTGTTGGGGAGCTGCATTTCATTGATGGTATCATGAACCCAACAATGTACTGCTCTGTACTGTAGGGGAAGATGCTGCCATCACTCTGTGCACTTGGTCGTTGTGCACTTTTCCAACATGACAATGATCCAAAACACACATCTAAAGCTACTGTTGCATTTTTGAAGAAGAACAGGGTGAAGGTGATTGAATGGCCAAGTATGTCTCCTGATCTGAACCCAATCGAACACCTGTGGGGAATTCTGAAGCGACAAGTTGAGCATCACTCTCCATCCAGCATCCAGGCTCTAAAAGAGGTTATTCTTGAAGAATGGAAAAAGATAGATGTTGCAATATGTCGCCAACTTGTTCATTCCATGCCTAGAAGACTTGGTGCTGTCCTTAAAAATCACGGTGCTCATACAAAATACAAGATGTAGTAGTTTTTGTTGCGGGGTGTATTCATTTTTGCTTCAACCAATTTCAGTAAAACTGAAGATTTTGTGATCTAAGTTAGATTATTAACCTTAATTTCATGTTATGGAGTTAAATAAGTGTTCAATAAAACTCAGCCTTGTGAAAAGTTTGGAAATTGTTCTTTTGTTCATTGAGTACTGAAATTAGTACCTTTTAAAGGGGGTGTACTCATTTATGCTGAGCACTGTATGTGCTTATAATGCCCTTGAAGGTGGGAGCTTCAGGTTCCAGTATTCCACAGTAAATGTCTGTTGTTTCATGTTGCCCTGGAAGTGGTTGAATTATCCATTGACCCCCAAGGGATGTGGTGCTGGGGGAACAATCCACCTTTTCCCCATTTGGGAAAGAGACTTGCAGGCCCTCCGGCCCACAGAGTATAGAGGCCCCAATACGAGTCAGGAGGTCTCTGCCCATGAGATTAACCAAGACCTGGGGTGAGACAACGAACTCATGGGCCAACAGCTGGCCAGCGATCTGAACAGGTAGCGTCTTGGTAACAAGCAGTCTTTGAGGTACCCCAGAGAACCCCACCACATCAACAGTGTGGTGTGAAATGTCACTTTGGTCAGGCGCCCCTGTCAGAGTGGAATATGTGGCACCTGTGTCAACGAGAAATGGCAGCGTTTGTTGTGCTACCCGCATCTGCAGCATGGGGTCTGCCTGTCCCCTACTGCTGGGATTTCTCTGTGGGGTGTGTCAATACTGGGAGGGGTGGTCATTCCAGTCCCCCCCTTCCATCATTGGGAACTGCCCTTGGGGTGCGGCGGATGGGTTTGGCGCCTGATAAGTAGGTGTGTTTGCCGCTTGTCGAGTGGGTGCATTCCCCCTAGAGGGCCCTCCACGGCCCCTTGGTGGTTGTCTAGGGCGGCCTCCCATAGCTGGACATTCTCTGGACCAATGGCCCAGCTGACCGCACCTAAAGCAAACGTTATCTCCCCGGGGCAGACCGTAGACTCTTCCCCTCCTGCCATATCCTCCCCCTCCCTGAGCTCCCCTGTAAGGCTTATATACTCTCCAGCTGTTCTGGCCCCACCCTCCTCCTTGTGGGAAGTCGGGATCTACCCACGGTGGGATAGGGAAGAGGTCGGGCGTGTCCTGGACAGCGGGGTTTGAAGTGGGCTGAGCGACCAGTTGTTTTCCTAGTTTATGGTCTTTCTTGTTATCATTTACCTTTTTTTCTGGCCTCTCCCAATTGTAATTTAAGCAGCTGTGTTTGTAATTCTTTCATATCCTTTTCTCCCTTAGTTTCATCGTCCTTGGCTCTTTGATGAGGCAATAGGTGCCTTTCCCAGACGGAAGACTCACTTCCCGGTAGGTCGGGGTTAGCCATCATCGCGTCTTTAACAGATGGGGGCACTCCTTCCATCACTGCCTGTCTGAACCATTCCTGTTGCAGCCCTCGCTTCCCTGGGTGACACCCAGTGATTTTCTCCCAGGCTTCCTTACAATTATCAAAATACTCTCTGGGGGTCTGATCAGATTTCCATGGCAGTTTGGGGACACCAGCTGAGTTGGGCAGTGGGAACTTTTCACGCATGACTTCACCTATCTCTGTAATCACCCTGACCAGTGGAGTTTCATCTGACTCCCGATCTGTCCCAGCCTGTTCCTCTACTTCCTTAAGGTCCCTGAAAGTCAAACACCTACTAGCCACAGCTCTGGAATCTCCTAAAGCAAGCCTCTGTCCTGCAGTCAGTTTATCCAACTTCTTAAGCCACAGTCCACCTCCTTCGGAGGGAGGGGGCATCTGCTCCACCAGGCTAGTAACATCTCCTAAGGCCAATGGTTTATATCTATCTCTACCTTTAGAGGAGACCTCTAAAGAGAGGGAAATTCCCTGCCGGTGTCGAAGGGCCAGGTCCCGCCAGTCCTTCCGGACTATCTTGGGATCTCAGCTTCATGCGATGTCTACCTCTGGGTGGTACTTCTCGCATGGGGGTGGTCTCATCCACCCAGAGTAACTGATCTACGTTCTGAGTAGTATGCCCTAGTTTCTGGCCTGACTGATGGAGGACCTCTCTGTCGTCCTCCTCCTCTTCTTCCCTGTTCTATCCACTCACTCTCTTCCTTCGTCCAATTTCCCTGCAGTTCTTCCCTGGCCAATACCTTACCTGTATATTCCTTTTTTAAAGAGCTCATAGTCTGACCTCTGTTATTTTCCAATCTCATCTGTACTTCTCTAGTCTCTCTTTCCCTTTCTTTTGTCAGCTCTCTCATTTTCCTAGCCTCAAATGCCTCTTGTTCTGGAAGTGCGTCTTCCCCATTGTCCCTTCTTCTTTCTCTCACTCTGTGTCTTCCTACAGCTGCTCCAGGCTCTATATCTAAACTTCCTCCTGTTACTGTCAACACTGGGTAGAGCTGCGCTGGGGGGGCGGTGGGTTTCACTTCCTGATATGGCGGTGGAGGAGGTGCAGGCTCGCTTCTATTCTTCCCTTTTGACATTGGTTTCTGTTCCTGATTATAAGAGTCTGCACATGTGCAACACACCCAGGCATTATAGAGCTTAGTTCTGTATTCTTCTAAATTTTTTACCTTTTTCTTTAACCTGGACTTGTTCAACATTCCTGCTTCCCCATCTTTTTCCAGTTTTTCCTTTTCTTCTCTAACGTCCTCTTGTTTTTTTCCCACAAGGTATTTTTCAGCGGCACTCTCATGGACGGGGAGAGTCCTTTCTCCTTCATTACTTCTTGTACCAAAACTCTGTCTTCTTTAGCTTTGTCTCTATTTTTCGGATTTTCTCTTCCACTCACCGCTTGCATGAGATGGATAATCTGATCACTTACCAGTTTCCATCTCTTTGTGCCGGGACCCCACCCATCATCATTTATTTCCCTATCAAATTCTCCGTCCATTTTTACTTACCTCCTTGAAATTTTCCTGTAAATGAAACCTTTTCTCAATATAAAACAACTTTCCCTATACCACACAAGCCAGTCAGATTGTATGGAGTACACCCGAGCAACTGACCCAATTGAACACTACTTCTCTCGCAAGATGGGGTGCTGAGTGTACATTAATGAGAAATAAAATGAACTTTTTTGATTTTGGCAAATGGCTGCAATGACACAAAGAGTGAAAAATTTAAAGGGGTCTGAATACTTTCCGTACCCACTGTATGTGTTCGAGGGGCAGACACAATATCTACGTGGTTTGAGGGGGGCGATGGCTCTAAGGAAACTGCAGAGAGGCGTTTCAGACTGAGTCTCTGCGTCCCGGTCCCCACTCTGGATTGCCAAACTTTAGGTTGACTAATAAACTCGGCCAGATTTCTAGAGATGAGAGCTGCACCATTCAAAGTGGTATGGATGCCGTCCCTTGTTACCAGACCAGGTTTTCCCGAGAAAGTGGCCCAATTTTCTATGAAGCCCACATCGTTTGATGGACACCACCTAGACAGCGGAATGAGGACATGTGGCTGAACATGTCATCGCTGGTCAGATTGGGGAGGGGTCCAGAGAAAACTACGGAGTCCGACATTATTTTGGCGAAGTTACACACCGACACAACATTAATTTTAGTGCCCTCCGATTGGCGTAATCGGGTGTCATTGCTGCTGACGTGAATAACAATTTTACCATATTTATGATTAGCCTTAGCCAGCAGCTTCAGATTTGTTGTATGTATACACACAACTCAGCACATCCCTACTGTCTACACAGCATGTTCATTGTGTAGCCTTCATGTCCATAGTGGCCATGTGTGTGTGTGTGTGTGTGGACGTGTGTGTGTGTGTGTGTGTATACACACACACATATACATATATGCACACATATATATATTTATATGTATGTATATATGTACATGACTACTACCTAAGGTAAAATTGATATTGAGAAAGTTATTCATGCTTTCATAACTTCAGGACTACTGTAATATTCTGTATTTTTGGTTGTGTCAGAGATAGATTAGAGCAACTCCATGGGTCCAGGATCAAAAGGGCCCTGAAAATTTGTATATATAACATTATTCAGAGTGTCTAGAATTATATTGTGCCCAGAATCTGCAGTGGCACCCAGAAAAAAAACAGTCTCTGATTCTCTGTGCCGATCTCCATGTTCCTCTGACAGATTTTGATCCACAGTACTCACTAACACGGGCTCAGCGTGTCAGGGCTGCCATGTTCCCCGAGACCCTAGTGGAAGGAGAGTCGCCCATGCCTGTTCAATCAGACCTATCACAGCAGAGTAATGTGCAGCGACTGGCTGAGCCCTCCCAGCTGCTAAAGACAGCTATTGTCCACCTAATAAATTACCAGGATGATGCTGAGCTGGCCACCAGGGCATTGCCAGAACTCACCAAGCTGCTGGCAGATGAAGATCCGGTATGCTCCCAGAAATATTTAAATTGTTTTACATTTGTACATCCATGGGCTTTTACTTACAAAGTTGTTTTCTCACATATCCAGGTTGTGGTGAATAAGGCAGCCATGATAGTCAACCAGCTGACCCGTAAGGAGGCAAGTCGGCGGGTACTGGTGCAGTCTCCAGCTCTGGTGGGTGCTGTGGTGCGTGCCATGTCAACAGCAGCTGACACTGAGACAGCACGTTGCACTGCCAGTGTGCTTCACAGCCTGTCGCACCAGAGAGAAGGACTGCTGGCCATATTTAAGTCTGGAGGGATACCAGCACTGGTCCGCATGCTGAGGTATTTGAATAGATTATAATGAAGTATATTATTCTGAAAACAACAGACCTGCTACATTCTCTTACCTGTAGTGGGGCTAAACATGGTGTCATTAAATTCAAGATACCTGCCCCTGTTTTTGGGACTAGAAACATAATAAATTTAATGGAAATTAATTTGCTTACTTAATTTCACTGGTGTGAGCTGGGCAGCAAAATAAAACCAATGTTCATTCCTATAAAAAAAAGTTTTAGAAAATTTAGACCATTTAATTTAAATTCAATTTAGAAATGACAGCTTAGCATATAAAGCTAGGAGCATGGATTCAGTAATTAGTCAAGTATTAAATATTTGTATTAATTTGTGGTACATAATACATAATGCATAATTTATGTGAAAATGTATGGCCACATGCAAGGAGATAAGATGTAAATGGTAGCATATATGAATAAGCTATCATGTTGGATAAGCTTTTAACATCTCAGCTAAGGTCATAGTGTGTAATTAATAGTGTGTGTAATTCTCTAAAAAAGTCAGCAAGCATGGTGATCGTCAAAAGAGCAAATGGAAGTTCAAGGGCTGCACAGAATATTGTAGTGAACAAAGTAAGGTTAATAATGTCTGTTTTATGAATTATTAATATATCATAGTTCTCATAATTTCAGGGCACCAGATCCCTTAATGGGGGATCAACCAGTCAGTTTGTAAATGAATAATAATATTAGTCTTTAATGTGAGTGGGAGATCAAATTCAGGGATCAGTTTGTTTGAAATAAACATAAACGATGCCAGTCATATATATATATTGTATGGATATTCAACTGTTTACAAAGGCAACAACATCGTCCTCTGCAAGTGCCTGATTCTGTCAGATCTTGGAAGCTAAGCAGGGCTGGGCCTGGTTTGTACTTGGTTTGCAGACCACCTTGGAAGACCAGTTTCTCAACCACTGAGGTTATACATGCCAGTATGGTATCAGTGTTGGTCCCAAGCATGATAAGTCAATGACAGGGTTGCATCAGGAAGGGCATTCGGCATAAAACTTATACCAAATCAATTATGTGGATCAATTGATCCACTGTGGTGAGCAGCCAAACAAACAAGGTCAATGAGCACAACCACAATTACTTGTCCTGGCCACCAGGCTTGAGTTTACTGAGGTTCGGGCCACCCCTCTCTGGACTGGTCCAACTGCAGTCCTGCCGGTGGGTCTCCAGGAATTGCGTTGGTGTTCCTCAGAAGTTTTTTAGCTGCAGGCCTAGGGTGTCCATTCATTGGAGAGTTGCTCTCTTTGTCTTGTCTCTAACCATTGGCTCTGCCGGAGTATTCGGTGGAACTTTGTTGCGCTGTAAGTATCAGCTTGAGCTAAGCTATTTACTACAACAGAACACACGGAGGAAGGCACAAACTTTGCGGTCGGCTCTCCTGCAGGCCTAGGGTGTCCATTCATTGGAGAGTTGCTCTCTTTGTCTTGTCTCTAACCATTGGCTCTGCCGGAGTATTCGGTGGAACTTTGTTGCGCTGTAAGTATCAGCTTGAGCTAAGCTATTTACTACAACACAACACACGGAGGAAGGCACAAACTTTGCGGTCGGCTCTCTTTTGGTTACTTGATTCTCTCTTCCGTGTAGGGAAGCAGAAGAATTGCTCCTCAATTTGGTTCACAGTCACCTGCCTGCAGTGTCATGGATCAGGGTTATAATTATTTTTATGCCCGATAATTGCGCCTACTCTGGTACTCGGGTTCAACAAAAAGATTTTATTTCAAACAAAGAACTGAAGGTAAACCAGAAACAAGGAAACAGGACTTGGCAGGGAAAGGGTCAAGGTGGGAACACAAGGACACGGGAATCCAAACTAAGTGACAAGACAACATGAACTGAGAGGACAAGACATGGGACCTGGGACACACACACACACACTGGGGTCACACAGGCCTACGGGGAAAAAGACTTCAGGGACAATGCAGGGGACTCTGGGTCACGCACACACTCGGGGACTCACCAGACCACAGGGAGACAAACAGGGAAACAAGCATGGAGGTCGGGGTCACACACTCTCTCTGGGACTCACCAGACCAAAGGAAAACTTGAACGTGAACGAGGAGAACAAGGCAAGAACATGAACACAGACACAGGGGAACAGGGCATGAACGTCTGGGTCATACACACACAATGGGGGGCGCACCAGACTACAGGAAACATGAACAACCAGGGGGACAGGGCATGAAGGTCTGGTCACACACACATGGGGAGACTCACCAGACCACGGGGAAACAAGAACATGGACACAGGGAACAAAGCAGGAAGGTCTGGGTCACACACACAATCGGGGACACACCAGACCACAGGGAAACATGGACAGGAACACAGAGGACACAAGACAAGACTAAGGCGTGAACAAGGGGAATTAAAATTAAAAATTAAAAACAAACTTGAAACCTCTAAGCATGAAAATAACAGTTCTTGAACACTCTAGGCAAAGCTGGGCAGTTATGGGTAGACAACTTGGCAATGAGACGGTGGCTGAACAAAGGTATATAAGCAGGAGGAACATAACAAGGCACATGTGAAAACAATTAACTAAAATCAGGTCAAAGTAAAGAGGGACAAAACAGAACAAAACTAAATCTGTCATGATCCATCAAGATAAGGGCACAAAACCGGAAACTGAAAACATGGATCATGACATGCAGTTGTGCAGTCTCATTGGTCTAAGCATCAGGGGTCGAAGAGTGTTAATCTTACTTTTAATACTAACTAATCTTAGGAATGTATTCTAATACAGAAATAATATTTTCTTTTTTTTTACAGTAAGCAAGTTTCAAACATATAGGCTTTTTGATCATTGGATTTCATGACATTTCATGACACATACATCAATTAAATTAGAGTCATAACACAATAACAACATAAGTGTTAAAAGCCACACAGGTAGATGAATTAGCCACAGGCACGGGTAACGGACACTAGCACAGCTTATGTCTAACATTGTAGTCTGGCAGCAATGCTTTCAGCAGGTTGCATTACATCCATCCATCCATCCCTTATTTATACCCGCTTATTCCTAACTAGGATCACAGGGATCTTCTGGGATCACCCTGGACAGGGCAGCCGGGCTATCGCAGGGCCACATAGAAACATCAACCTCACACACACTCACATTCACTCCTATCTCCTATCCTCCTTAGAGTCACCAATCAATCTGACATACATGTTTTTGGACTGTGGGAGGAAACCAGAGTACCTGGAGAAAACCCACGCAAGCACCGGGAGAACATGCAAACTCCACACAGAAAAGCCCCAGATGGGTTGCAAACCCGGGAACTTCTTGTTGTGAGGCAACAGTGCTAATCGTTAAGCCACTGTGCTGAGGTCACATTACATATGTTACATATTTACCCAAGTGAAAATATATTTCCTTTGTTTATTTTCTAAAAGTATATTGAATATACTTTTAAAATGTTAAATTTCATTATACCTGATATTGTGTTAAAATGAAACCACTTAAGTTGCTCTTAATATACTGGAAGCTGCACAATAAATCTGCTTTCACTTGGGGAATGAGGAGTAATTGGCACAAGAATGATGGAGATTAGTTAGGCTATAGCTAATATTGTTCGGTCTGGTCCAACAAGTGTGGTAGAAATTTCTTTAAGTTTGAGAGTTGCTAAGTCTCAGAAACAACCACAAGTGTAATGAATCATCTCAGGTTTAATTTCATGCGCATGGAGAGAAGACTTCAGTAAGCATTCTTTGACTTTGTGTTACAGTACTCAGGTTATATATGTTTGACAAGAAAGGGGTGGACTAATCTTGAACAGACCCACGTTTGTTCAGGTATCTATTGTGACGGAGCAGACCGACACTAGTTCGACAGGAATAACCATAGCCCAGACGCGCAGCTCATATCCCAGTCATTAAGAAAATCACTGCGCAAACAGGCACATTTCCATTCACACAAACATACATAAACCTTGCCATTATAACTCACCTCTGTCATAGTATCCTCGCCGGTCATAAACATTTATTATAGGGCATCAAGGGTGCACACTTGCTGTTCTATCTACCTAATTATCGCCATAATTTTAAGCATTCTCAAACAATTTTCGCACAACACGTACCGCACTCCATTCACGGGTCCTTCGTTCCAACCATTAAAAATGTAAGTTCCGTATATATATAGCCCAACCTCATCATCACAGGACATGACGTCAGGGGTTTAGAGGCTTTAAAAGACACCTCATTCAACAGAGAAGAGTGAGTCGACAGTTGTGTAAGTTACAGAGAGGGTAACGAAGAGGTCAATTGAAAGACTGTTTTTTTTTTTTTTTGTTTGTTTGTTTGTTGTGGTATTTTTGCACAAATTGGAAGTGTGCTTTACACACAGTGTAAATATTGTGAAAGGATACTCTACCAGATATTTTGATTTACTTCCTTCCCACAAGGACTGATAATTACAATAAATTTCTAAAATTCAAAGTTCTCGGTCTCTGCCAAAAGTACTCACACTGAGGACCCCGTCACATCTATCTTCAGCCTTCTTACCATAAAAGAAACAAATTGTTGGCAGTTATTTATAACCCTCTACCCTAACCCTAAAACCCTAAACTAGAAAACAGACACAACTACATACATCAAATGGGTTAAGTAAAGTATTCACGTGACCCTTTGACCAGGTATAAACCCCCCACATTGGTTTAAGTCAGTGACCCTTTGCTCTGTTGTAAAATCCCACACAAGTAATTCAGTTTGGAAAAGATCGAGTCATCCTGTGAGTAAAGGTATTAAGTAGAACAGAAAAATTACAAAAAAAAAACAACCAAAAAACACCAGAAAACTCCAAATAGAAAAATGTGACCATTCGATAAAAACTACCAGCAGCAATCAGCCAAGTTCTACTTCTTCCTCTGCTACTTTTCATCATTTCTGCCAATTTGTCATGTAAATCTAACATTTCTCTTTTCCATGGGTATTTTCAAGGCTGATTAATTATGAATTTTGAAAAAATGAAGACCTGTCATGTGCTAGCACACCCAGGAACATATATATTGTGTACTTTAAAAACTGAAATATAGAAATTAGAATATATAGAAATTCTACTATGTAGCCATAGTATTATATTTTGAAAAGAATTACACAATTTAAACAAAAAAAGACAAATATATTTACAGTACATAATTACAAATATGTTTAAAGTGAACTTTTAAGAAATATCCTTTCAATGTACTTTGCAAAATTTACTTTGAATAAACTTTTTTGTATCAGTAATTTTATATACTTTTGGAAAATATAACTTAATATACTTACAAATATGTTTAAAGTAAAGTGAACCTTTAAGAAATATGCTAATGACTATGACTAATTAAGTAATTGCAATATACTTTGCAAAAATTTACTTTGAATAGGCTCACTTTATATTCTAAAAGTATAATTTAAGTATGAAACGATATATTTATTTTTCACTTGGGAAGCAAGAGAAGTAGAAATATAACCGGAACAATTAATATGTCATCACATAAGTTTCAGGTCATACATGTTTAGCTGGTAAAGGAATGGTTTAATGGTATTCATGGTTGGTTGTGACCAGTGGGGAGTCTGTCCTTTACAAAGGGTTCTCTTGGTTAGAGCAGATGTGTTAATTCTGCAAAGTGTATTTGTGATTAAAGAGGAACTGATTTCACCTCCTGCTGAGAGATGCAATTGTATCCATGGGTCACTGGTCCCTGGGTTATCAGTTTCAGAACAATAAATTCTTTCAGGGTAATTCTCAAATCAGTCTTGGATTGAAAAAATACACTTATGGAGATCATTTGATATTATCAAAAGCATGTAAGGTCAAGTGTGCACACAAAAGGACAAAAAAAGGCACTGCAGGAAAATACTAAAGGCAAGCATCAGGCCGAATGAGACTTGTAAATGGGCGAGGCACGGCATAGAAACACAAAGCTGTATTAAAACTGAGGTATAGACTAGAACTTTGGATGTCCAGGGAAACACAGTCTAAACTAAGTACAAAATATACCCTGGTAAAAAGCTCCAAAGAATAGTAGTAGCTGAACAAAGGTAGGGATTGATTGGGTAATCCAAAAAGAAGGTAAGAGGGGAAAAAAAACAGGAAGACACGAGAGACACTGGAGCCTGTGGGAACACCAAGGCTACACCGAGGGAGAGCAAAACATATCTGGCGAGACAGTCTGGCCCAGAACAAAGGAACAGCCACAGGTATAAAAATACAGTAAAAGGCAGTAATTAAACACTGGTGAAACTAATCAAGACAATAAGGAACACAAAGCTGCATAAAGCTAACTCAGGCAACACAGGAAATAATTTTAACATAAGAGTCCACACAGGAAGTTAATGGCAGATCCTGATATTGTTCTGGCTCCATGGAAACGCAAATGTTCACCCCCTTTTTAATGTTTGATCTCTACGAAATTCTACTGCTGGCTGTTTAGCCAAAGACCCAGATATAAAAAATGAGGCACTTAGAAAGCTTTCATGCTCAACTATAGCAACATAAAACATTAGCAAATAATGACTAACCCTCAATTTTAGTACAAAATTTTGGGCCTTTCCGACATCCAGGCAGAGGTTAATCCCATACACTGCAGCTTAGCAGGGCAGAATATTTAACACTCCTAAGTGATTCAGGAGCTTACTTTACACAGAAAATTAAATAAAATGGAGAAAAAGTGTCACAGAGATCACATGGGCTAGTGTGAGTGACCTAGAGCTTATTATCATACAGCTTTTTTTTCCTCTTTTGCACACTCTTTCCCTCTGCATTGACCCTGTTCAGCTCTTCCTTTTAATATACACAGCCCCACCATCTTTCTTATTCTTTTTTTATTTTTTCAGGAGATTAGGGTTTAATCTTTGCCACTTTCATACTTTGCAACATACTTGCAGATTGATGTTTTTATACTTGTATATATTGTATTGTTTGGTGCCATGCAGAGATTATTATTAATATAAAACATCTCTTTCGCTTCTTCAAAAGGGGCTGGGCTTTTTTTTATGAAGACTGCTTTGTCTCTCATTCAGCTTCCTTTTGTCATTATATTCATTTTGTTAAATGACATTCAACCCCCCTCAGTCATTTAGGTTGATTCATTCAGACTGACATATTCATCCTGCTGTAACCAGGTTTCAGTAAGATAAAGTAGGTCAATTTGGTGATCAGTTATCAAATCATTTGCTAACAGAGATTTAGATGAAAGAGACCTGATATTTAATAATCCACATTTGACAGTTCTGTTTTTCTGTTCAATAAGAGGAGTGGTCTTAATTTTTATTAGGTTTTTATGAATAACTCCTCTTGTGTTAACTTCTGATTTATTTGATTTATATGTTCAAGGAGCATACAGTCTCTATGGGGTTTGTGTGTGTGGGGGGGGGGGTTGATGGCTCTAAGGAAACTGCATAGTCTCTGCATCCCGGTCCACACTCTGGATTGGGTAAACTAATAAATTTGGCCAGGTAAAACATTGGATTGGTTGTTGAATTACCTTTGGAGGTGCCTCAGAACCTGTAGGAAGGGCTGACTGGAGACAAAGAGTGACAAAAGAGGCCCTGTGTTATCACCAAGTCATTTTTCAAATCAACATGAGGTTTATAAAGCTTGAGCCACAAATGACTAAGCACCAATGGAGTTGACAAAGTAGGTACCATGTGATGGGGCCTAAAACCTTGCTGAAAATGGTCAAAGCAGTTGTTTAGCAGCAGAAAGTGAGTAAGTTGTTTTTATTCAACTTTTTCAGGGACTTTACCTAAAAACATTTGATATGGGCTGATAGTTGTTCAGTACTGTGGTATCAAGACTGCGGTTCTTCAGGAGAGCCTTGATGACAGCAGCTTTCAAGGCCCTTGGAAATGTTCGAGACTGTAATAAGTCATTAACCAAATGAGTGAGTTGTGGTAACAAACTGCTTAGTACTGATTTCAGAAATCTAGTGGGTAAAACATCGAGGCAGCAGGAGGATGAATTCAGACTGGAGATGATCTCATCAACTGTTTTGTCATTGACAAGTGTAAAGTATGTCAGTTCTACCAAGTGTCTCCAGGATGGCTGCAGAGTTGTTACAGTGGGTACGGAAAGTATTCAGACCCCTTTAAATTTTTCACTCTTTGTGTCATTGCAGCCATTTGCCAAAATCAAAAAAGTTCATTTTATTTCTCATTAATGTACACTCAGCACCCCATCTTGACAGAAAAAAACAGAAATGTAGAAATTTTTGCAAATTTATTAAAAAAGAAAAACTGAAATATCACATGGTCATAAGTATTCAGACCCTGTGCTCAGTATTGAGTAGAACCACCCTTTTGAGCTAGTACAGCCATGAGTCTTCTTGGGAATGATGCAACAAGTTTTTCACACCTGGATTTGGGGATCCTCTGCCATTCTTCCTTGCAGATCCTCTCCAGTTCTGTCAGGTTGGATGGTGAACGTTGGTGGACAGCCATTTTCAGGTCTCTCCAAAGATGCTCAATTGGGTTTAGATCAGGGCTCTGGCTGGGCCAGTCAAGAGTTGTTCCGAAGCCACTCCTTTGTTATTTTAGCTGTGTGCTTAGGGTCACTGTCCTGTTGAAAGGTGAACCTTCAGCCCAGTCTGAGGTCCTGAGCACTCTGGAAGAGGTTTTCTTCCAGGATATCTCTGTATCATCTTTCCTTCAATTGCAACCAGTCGTCCTGTTCCTGCAGCTGAAAAACACCCCCACAACATGATGCTCCCACCACCATGTTTCACTGTAGGAATTGTATTGGGCAGGTGATGAGCAGTGCCTGGTTTTCTCCACACATACCGCTTAGAATTAACACCAAAAAGTTCAATCTTGGTCTCATCAGACCAGAGAATCTTATTTCTCATAGTCTGGGAGTCCTTCATGTGTTTTTTGGCAAACTCTATGCGGGCTTTCATGTGTCTTGCACTGAGGAGAGGCTTCCGTCGGGCCACTCTGCCATAAAGCCCCGACTGGTGGAGGGCTACAGTGATAGTTGACTTTGTGGAACTTTCTCCCATCTCCCTACTGAGTGTCTGGAGCTCAGCCACAGTGATCTTTGGGTTCTTTTTTACCTCTCTCACCAAGGCTCTTCTCCCACGATTGCTCAGTTTGGCTGGATGGCCAGGTCTAGGAAGAGTTCTGGTCATCCCAAACTTTTTCCATTTGAGGGTTATGGAGGCCACTGTGCTCTTAGGAACCTTGAGTGCTGCAGAAATTCTTTTGTAACCTTGGCCAGATCTGTGCCTTGCCACGATTCTGTCTCTGAGCTCCTTGGGCATTTCCTTCGACCTCATGATTCTCATTTGCTCTGACATGCACTGTGAGCTGTAAGGTCTTATATAGACAGGTGTGTGCCTTTCCTAATCAAGTCCAATCAGTTTAATTAAACACAGCTGGACTCCAATGAAGGAGCAGAACCATTTCAAGGAGGATCAGAAGAAATGGACAGCATGAGTTAAATATGAGTGTCACTGCAAAGGGTCTGAATACTTATGAGCATGTGATATTTCAGTTTTTCTTTTTTAATAAATTTGCAAAAATTTCTACATTTCTGTTTTTTTCTGTCAAGATGGGGTGCTGAGTGTACATTAATGAGAAATAAAATGAACTTTTTTGATTTTAGCAAAAGGCTGCAATGACACAAAGAGTGAAAAATTTAAATGGGGTCTGAATACTTTCCGTACCCACTGTATCTTTGTTATGCCGTTTGTTGCTTGTTTAATACCCTGAACCTTGTCATTAAAAAAATATTGAAACTCATATCATTTAGATTGTGAAATTAGTTCTGATGGCAAAAGAGACAGAAGGTTTGTTAACCTACTCACTATAGCAAATAGGGCATGTGAGTTGTTACTGCTGCTGTTGATGATTTCAGAAAAATACATTTCTCTTTTTCTATGTAGAGTTTCATTGAACACACATAACATTTGTTTATAAATATCATAATGAACCTGGAGCTTTGATTTACGCCATTTTTGTTTGGCCTTTCTGCACTCCCTTTTCTGTGCCCTGACCGAGTCATCATTTCTCCATGGTGCCTTTTGCCTGTTCCTGATCACTTTATCTTTAACAGAGCAATCACATCCATGATTTAGAACATTGAATTATATGAATTCAACAAATCTTCAATGTGAGGCATTTTCAAACCTAATCATCTCCATAAACAATGTCCTGGTGTTGTCATTTATATGTCTTTTCTGAACAAATGTAGGTCCAGCTGCATCTGTGGGAATTATGAACAGATCAAAAATGATCAGACAAAGCAACATCAATCACAGTGACATTTGAAATATCAACACCCTTAATGATGACTATGTCCAGGGTGTGACCTCTGGTATGGGTTGGCTCACTAACATGCTGACTAAGGTCATAGGTTTCAAGGATGGCAGAAAGTTCTTTGGCATTTCTGTCACAGGCCTTATCCATGTGGACATTAAAATCACCTGGAATATCTAAACAGTCAAATTATGGGAAGACAACTGAAAGCATCTCAGTAAAATCATCAATAAAATTTTGACAAGGCTGGGGAGGTTTATAAATGATCATGTAGATTACAGAGGGAGAGCATTTTAGCTTCATTTTAAAAGATATATATTCAAATGATGAAAACATATAGCAGATAAGAAAAATCTTTATTTGTCCCACAATGGGGAAATTGCATTGCTGCAACAGCAAAGTTCAAGTACACAGCAGAATGCCAAAGTAGCAACGATGTAAGATAAATAAGAAATTACAAATATTAAAAAAATATTAAGTGGAATTAAAGTATACAGCTACAAAAACTAAGTGTGTACAACGTGCCTATAGTTATGTACAGTATATGGACATTGATGGATAAATTAATAAATACTAGGTAAAGTGACTACAGTATATTGCACTGATGGTGATTAACCTTATAATACAGTATTGCAGATGATTACAGCAGATGGATGACAAATGTACAGTTAGTAATGTTCATTGTAGAGCCTGACAGCAGCAGGAAGAAAAGACCTGTGAAATCTCTCCTTCACACAGTGAGGGTGGATCAGTCTGTCACTGAAGCTGCTCTTCAGGGCAGACAGGGCATCCTGCAGGGGGTGTGACTCATGGTCCAGCATAGATGTTAGTTTAGCCAGGACTCTTCTGTCCCACACCTCCCTCACTGAGTCCAGAGGACAACACAAGTCAAAGCTGGACTTCCTGATAACCTTGTCTAGCTTCACAGAGTCACAGAAGGTCCTCAGGAGTGCCCCCTTCACCCCAAAAGGTTGCAGACTCCTCAGAAGGTAGAGCCTGCTCTGGCCCTTCCTGTACAGTGCGTCTGTGTTATGAGTCCAGTTGTACAGGTGAACATCCAGGTACTTATAAGAGTCCACTCTCTCAATGTCCATTCCCTGGATGTTCATTGGCGAGGGGAGAGTAGACCGTCATCTGCGAAAGTCCATCACCATCTCCTTGGTCTTCCCCACATTGATGAGTTGGTGGTTCTGCTGACACCAGTCCATGAAGTCCTCTGTACTCCGCATCATGGTCGTTTTTGATGAGCCCGACAATCGCAGAGTATTTGGAAAACTTCTGCAGAACACAGCCATCCATGTTGTGTCTAAAGTCTACAGTGTAGAGGGTGAAGAGGAGGGGGCCCAGGACGGTCCCCTGGGGAGCTCCCACACTGCAGGTCAGGATGTCAGACATACAGTCCCAGGATCTCACAAACTGGGGCCGGTTTGTGAGATATTCCAGGATCCACTCCACCATTTCAAACTCCACACCAGCCTTCTCCAGTTTGTTCCTTAAAAGCACCGGATGCATGGTGTTGGATGCGCTGGAGAAGTAAAAGAACAGAATTCTCACAGCACTGCTGGACTTCTCCAGGTATCCTCCACTCCACTGCGGATCCATTGCTGAGCTCACCACGGAGTGGAGGTGGCCCAGGACCAGTCTCCAGTGTCTTCATCAGATGGAATGTGAGAGCCATCGGCCTGAAGTTGTTGAGGTCTTTAGTGTGTGGTGTGTTGGGCACTAGTACCACACAGGAAGTCAAAGTCAAGTCAAGTCAAATTCAAAGAAGCTTTATTGTCACTTCAACCATATATAGCAGACGCAGTACACAGTGAAGCGAAACGACGTCCTCCTAGACAAACATAGAGCTATGACAAAAACTAAATTATAACAATTAAAAAAAAAAAAGATTAAACTAAGAAAAATGAAACTATACTTAAGGTGCATTTTAAGAACTTAAACAACAGAAGTGCCCAGGAAGACAAGGCAGGACAAGACAGTGCAGACAACAACATATAGGCCGACAAAGAAAAGCAGTAAATGTGCCACAATCATGGTAAGACAATGGTAGACAATGTGAAAAGAACAATATGTACAGTGATTGCAGATATTAAAGTGAAGTGATTGAAGTGTAAACAGGATTAATATAAATTTAAATGTAAAGTGGCGTGTGTGTGTGTGTGTCCAGTTCAGCTCAGTTCTCTGTTGAGATGCCTGATTGCCTGAGGGAAGAAACTCTTTAACAGTCTGGTTGTGTGGGTCAGAATGCTTCAGTACCTCTTTTCGGATGGCAGAAGGGTTAACGAGTGTGTGTGAGGGGTGTGTGAGATCACCCACAATGCTGTCAGCTTTGCAGATGCAGCATGTGGAGTACAGTATTGTTCAAAATAATAGCAGTACAATGTGACTAACCAGAATAATCCAGGTTTTTAGTATATTTTTTATTGCTACATGGTAAACAAGTTACCAGTAGGTGCAGTAGATTCTCAGAAAACAAACAAGACCCAGCATTCATGATATGCACGCTCTTAAGCCTGTGCAATTGGGCAATTAGTTGAAAGGGGTGTGTTCAAAAAAATAGCAGTGTGGCATTCAATCAGTGAGGTCATCAATTTTGTGAAAAAACAGGTGTGAATCAGGTGGCCCCTGTTTAAGGATGAAGCCAGCACTTGTTGAACATGCATTTGAAAGCCTGAGGAAAATGGGTCGTTCAAGACATTGTTCAGAAGAACAGCATACTTGATTAAAAAGTTGATTGGAGAGGGGAAAACCTATAAAGAGGTGCAAAAAATTATAGGCTGTTCAGCTAAAATGATCTCCAATGCCTTAAAATGGAGGGCAAAACCAGAGAGACGTGGAAGAAAACGGAAGACAACCATCAAAATGGATCGAAGAATAACCAGAATGGCAAAGGCTCAGCCAATGATCAGCTCCAGGATGATCAAAGACAGTGTTGTTACAGAGTTACCTGTAAGTACTGTGACAGTTAGAAGACGTCTGTGTGAAGCTAATCTATTTTTAAGAATCCCCCACAAAGTCCCTCTGTTTAAAAAAAAAAGGCATGTGCAGAAGAGGTTACAATTTGCCAAAGAACACATCAACTGGCCTAAAGAGAAATGGAGGAACATTTTGTGGACTGATGAGAGTAAAATTGTTCTTTTTGGGTCCAAGGGCCATAGACAGTGTCATGATCCAGGGAGGTAATCAGGAGCACAGTATCACCCACACCAAAATAAAGAGTTAGAAGTAAGGAGTCATTTATTGGTACAAACAACAATGAATGGCAATGACCAGTAGACGGTGTTGATGCGCTGGGTTTGTCTTATTGAAGTAGAGTGGTTTCAGCCGGGCCTAAACACGGTATGGACGCGCCGGTATCGACTGATAGGTCTGGGGGAACTGGGTTTGGCACGCAGAGCAACATCTGACGGTGGCTGATTTTCCTGGGTCGAAGGATCCGGTTTACTTCAACAGTCAATTTTAAAGGAAGAGAAAAGAATCAAAAAGATCAGGTTGCTCATAGATCAAAACTGGCACTTGGAAATCAAAAACTCACGTGATAAGGATCTCAAAAATTCTTAATCAAAAAACAAGACTGAAACCGAACCTTGTCTGGACAAAATACAAAAAGAACTTCCCCACAATATATCTCTTCGGCAAAATTTACTTACACAAAAAATACTAGTCCAGGTCAAAAACAGGGAAGCAGAAAAAGACTTAGCTATGAGCTCTTTCCTAGTGTCCGTCATTTTAAGGGATTCCAAATCAAGAGGCCGGCAATGAACAAGCGTAGAAACATGCACCAACACGCTGGGCTCAGGATGGACAACAGACAACCTGGCGATTTACTTGTGGCAGGAGTGCTCTATTTATCTGGGGACAAAAACAGACAACAGGTGAAAACAATCAGTGAGTTAATTCAAAGCACCCATAGTGAGAAGGAGTTGGGTCCTGCTGGTCCTTCAAAATAAGGCACAACTCCGGAAGTCAGGGATTTCAGGTCTTCACAGACAGTTTGTGGGACGACCCCCTAAACTCTGAATTCAAGCCACAGTACACAGTGAAGACAGTGAAGCATTGTGGTGCAAGCATCATGTTATGGGCATGTTTCTCCTACTATGTTGTTGGGCCTATTTATCGCATACCAGGGATCATGGATCAGTTTGCATATGTCAAAATACTTGAAGAGGTCATGTTGCCTTATGCTGAAGACGACATGCCCTTGAAATGGTTGTTTCAACAAGACAATGACCCCAAACACACTAGTAAACGAGCAAAGTCTTGGTTCAAAACCAACAAAATTAATGTTATGGAGTTGCCAGCCCAATCCCCGGACCTTAATCCAATCGAGAACTTGTGAGGTGATATTAGAAATGCTGTTTCTGAAGCAACGTAAATGTAGAAATGTAAATGAATTGTGGAATGTTGTTAAAGAATCATGGAGTGCAATAACAGCTGAAAGGTGCCACAAGTTGGTTGACTCCATGCCACACAGATGTGAAGCAGTTATAAAAAAACTGTGGTCACAACTAAATATTAGTTTAGTGATTCACAGGATTGCTAAATCCTAGAAACAAAAACGTTTGTACGAAATAGTTTTGAGTTTGTACAGTCAACGGCAGACACTGCTATTTTTTTAACACACCCCTTTCAACTAATTGCCCAATTGCACAGCCTTAAGAGCGTGCATATCATGAATGCTGGATCTTGTTTGTTTTCTGAGAATCTACTGCACCTACTGGTAACTTGTTTGCCATGCAGCAATAAAAAATATAATAAAAACCTGGATTATTCTGGTTAGTCACATTGTACTGCTATTATTTTTGAACAATACTGTAAATGTCTGTGATAGAGGGAAGAGAGACTCCGATGATCTTCTCTGCTGTCCTCACTATACGCTGAAGGGTCTTGTGGTCCGAGATGGTGCAATTCCCAAACCAGGCAGCGATGCAGCTGCTCAGGATGCTCTCGATGGTCCCTCTGTAGAAGGTGGATAGGATGGAAGGTGGAAGATGAGCCTTCCTCAGCCTTCACAGGAAGTAGAGATGCTGCTGGGCTTTCCTGGTGATGGAGCTCGTGTTGAGTGACAAGGTGAGATCCTCCGCCAGGTGAACACCAAGGAATTTAGTGCTCTTGACGATCTCCACGATGGACCCATCGATGTTCAGTTGAGAATGGACACTCTTTGCTCTTCTGAAGTCATCAACCATCTCTTTGGTCTTGTCCGCGTTCAGAGACAGGTTATTGACTTTACACGAGGCTGCTAGTTGTTGCACCTCATCTCTATATGCTGACTTGTTGTTCTTGCTGATGGACCCACCACGGTCGTGTCATCGGACTGAGCACACAGCCCTGAGGAGCTCCAGTGTTCAATGTGGTGGTGCTGGAGATGCTGTTCCCGATCTGGACTGACTGAAGTCTTCCAGTCAGGAAATCCAGGATCCAGTTGTAGAGGGAGGTGTTGATGCCTAGCAGACTCAGCTTCTTGATCAGGTGCTGAGGAATGATCCTGTTGAATGCTGAACTGAAGTCAATGAACAGCATTCGTAGGTAAGTGTCTTTATTGTCCAGGTGTGTGAGGGCCAGATAGAGGGTTGTGCTGATGGCATCCTCTGTGGAGCGATTTGGATGATACACAAACTGCATGGGGTCAAGTGAAGGTGGCAGCTGGTTCTTAATGTGCCTCATGACGAGCCTATCGAAGCACTTCATAATGATGGGTGTGAGTGCGATGGGACGGTATTCATTGAGACAGGACACTGGAGACTTCTTTGGCACAAGGATGATGGTGGTTGAAATTAGGCACATTGGGACGACGGCGCTGATCAGGGAGATGTTGAAGATGTCTGTGAAGACATCTGCTAGATGTTCTGCACACTCCCTGAGCACTCTGCCAGGAATGTTGTCTGGTCCAGCAGCTTTCCGTGGGTTGACTCTGCATAGAGTTTTGTTCACGTCAGACATGGTGAGACAGAGCACCTCGTCCTCTGAAGAAGGGATGGTCTTCCTCGCTGTCACGTTGTTACATGCCTCGAACTGGGCCTAGAAGCTGTTCAGTACATCTGGAAGGGAGGCATCACTGTCACAGGCAAGTGGTGCTGGCATGTAGTTGGTGATGGACTGGACGCCTTGCCACATGCGCCAAGTGTCCTCACTGCACTGGAAGTGGCCGTGGATTCTCTGGGAGTGTGCGCGCTTTGCCTTTCTAATGGCTCAAGACAGTTTAGCCCATGCTGTTTTTAAGGCATCTTTATCTCCAGCTGTGAAGGCAGAGTCTCTGGACCTTAGCAGCGCACACACCTTTACGGTCATCCACGGCTTCTGGTTGGAGCGTATGGTGATGGACTTGGAGACGGTCACATTATCCATGCACTTCCCGATGTAGCCGGACACTGATGCCGTATACTCCTCCAAGTCAAACAGAGTCACCGTTGGTTGCAGCCTCCCTAAACATGTCCCAGTCAGTACATTCAAAACAGTCCTGAAGAGCAGAGATGGCTCCTGCTGGCCAGGTTTTAACCTGTTTCAGAACCGGTTTAGAGCATCTGACGAGTGGTCTGTATGCTGGAATCAACATAACAGAGATGTGGTCTGAGTAGCCGAGGTGGGGGCGGGGCTCCGCACAATACACGCCAGGAATGTTTGTGTAAACAACATCCAGCATATTCGCCCCTCTCGTAGCAAAGTCCACAGGTTGATGGAATATAGGGAGCACTGTTCTGACATTTGCGTGATTGAAATATCCAGCGATGATGAACAGTCTGTCGGGGTGAGCATTCTGTAGCTCGCTAATAGCTCCTCCTCAGTTCACTTCTCATCTGGGCTGGTGTGAGGGACAAGGGAGGGCAGGGGGGTTGTATTCTGGGGGGTTGGGTGTCTGTGGAGCTGTGAAGTGGTGGGTGATGGGATGGGCCAGAGGTGTCATCGGCTGAGGGAGTGGGGCATTGTCCAGGTGTCAGGGAGAAGGCATGCAGCTGCCTGGGGGGAGGAGAGGTGATTGATCAAACCTAAGGAAATGCAAATCTAGATTGTTAACCCACTGCAGGTCCCCCTCAGCCTGGGCGTGGGGTGCTTTGAAGCCTGAGATGGTCTTTGGGCTGTGCCACACCCCACTGATGTTCTGCTTCTGCAGCTGCTCCTCCATCTTCCCTCTGTAGACCTTCCTCCTCAGCTCCTTCTTTACAGTCCTCAGCTCCTCCTTGTTGCCTGAACTGAAAGCTCTCTTCTTAACAGCCTGCAGTTATCCATATTATCCCTAAAAAAGGCACAGACACCACCATCCTTTTTATTTTCTTGTGTTTTTGATAGAAATGTGTAATAGGTGGAGTGGATTCGATAAAAACTGTATTTCCTGTCCTGCTATCTAAGGTTTCTTTTAAAAACATAAAATCAAGATCATAAGAAGAAATAAAATTACTGATTAAAAATGATTTGTTAACATAAAGCTCTTTTCATTGAGCAGTGCAAGTTTCAAATCTGCTTGAGTAAGACCCTAAACTATCTCTTTGCAAGGGATTTGAATTAGATTTCTCTGATTGGACAACTGTCACTCTCTTATCCACTCTACGACTTTGACTGGAGCTATAGCACTAAGGGAGAGTGCTTTCTCTCTAGGGCTTGGTTCGATACATGGTTTATTATGGGCATATTTCCTGGAACAGCAGTGGCCCTGGGTGTCCTAGTCAGTGATAGCAGCACTGATGCTAGTCAGTATCTTTAGTCTGGGAGCAGGCCTGGGGGGTTTAACAGGGGTGCTCTGGGGGAGGACAGCTATAGGTGTTGGCCAAGGTGGTGGAGCTGGTGGATCAAGGGACAGAGGTTGTGCTCCTGGGTGGCAAAAGGGGGTGGTGTTTGCTGGGGGCAACAGTGATCTCTCTAACAAGAGAGATCATATTTCTCCTATATTAGGTTCTCTTGGCTCCCTGTAAAATCCAAAATAGAATTTAAAATCCTTCTCCTCATGATCAAGCTCCTTTATACCTCAAAGACCTCATAGTACCAAATTATCCCAATAGAGCACTTCACTCTCAGAGTGCAGGTCTACTTGTGGTTCCCAGAGTTTCCAAAGGTAGAATGGGAGGCATATCCTTTAGCTATCAAGCTCCTCTCCTGTGGAACCAGCTGTACTTTTAAGCTTAGACTTAAAACCTTCCTTTTGAAAAGGTTTATAGCTATATCACAGCAAGTCTTCCAGGTCCTGAAGCAGCAAAACAGCCATGTAGTTTTGGATTTTGTTTTCCCTTAATAATAAAAACCTTCATTTAAAAACTGCATGATGTGTTTACTTGTGTTATCTTTGACTAATATTTAAATTTGTTTGATCATCTGCAACATTACAGTGTGACAAACATGCAAAAAATAAGAAATCAGGACAGGGGCCACACTTTTTCACACCACTTTATATGACTGCAATATTTGAAATAGTTCATTCTTTTGTAAGTGGTCACCTCAATGTCTTGCAATAGCATTTTTCAAGGATAGAAAAAAATGTGGGTTCAGGCCTCAGTACTATTGAAAAACCATATTTTTATTTACTATTAGTTGTTTTTTATCCAGATATGTCCTGATTTGGTTACTATACAAATAAAATGGAATTGAATTGAAAAACTGTGTTTAACATATTGAAAATGTTAAAAATGTAAAATGTTAAATTGTTTATTAAATTTGTGGAATGGTTTGGGGTTTGTGAATTGAAGAACCATCCATCCATCCATTATCTATACCTGCTTATTGCTGTTTAGGGTCATGGGGATTTGCTGGAGCCTATCTCAGCTCTCTTTAAATGAAAGGCGGGGGTACACCCTGGACAGGTCACTGGTCCATCACAGGGCCATTGAAGAACCTAACTAATATTTTACTGGACAAACTAAAATTTTGCCTTGATTATATGAACAGATGCAAAGTCAAAGAATCATCAAGGAAAATTCTTCCTGGGTGAACAGATAAGGGGTACCAAATGTAATAGCAAAAGCATAATTATCAATGTCGTAGTGGTGTTAGAGAGATAAAATTGGGGGACCCCACAACTTCTGGGACCTGTGAATGTTTATACTAAATTTAATGGCAATCCACTTAACAGTACTTAAGATATTTCAGTCAGGACATAACTGAAAACAAAAACATTTTTCTGTTTTGTTTGTATATTAACCCTCTTCCAAAATTGCACCCCTTTTCACTGTCATATTGTTTATGGCATACCTTGCTGGAGTGATAATGTAAATAAAGGCAGTGAGAACTGGAAGTTGAAGTGTCAGGGCTTTAAAGGGTTAAAATGTCATTTCTGGACATAGAGTGCTTAGTGAACACAAAATTCAAAAGGTTGCTGATTTCCATTATTGCTCCAGTGATTGCTTCAGGAGGCATTGACACTTCTTTAAGAAAAAGTGCACACATGCACACACACACACACTTTTGAACTGCTTAGTGAGAGGGGATAGTATTGCAACGAAGAAACACCTTCAGACTTGTTTAGATGAGATATTGATAAAGGTCAATAAAGGTCAAAAATTGCTAAACCCTCCTTCAAATTCCTTCATTTTAGAAAATCTCTATATCCTTTTGTCTTGAATTTTCTCTCTGCCTCTCATGCAGCTCGCCAGTAGAATCAGTCTTATTTTATGCCATCACCACCCTCCACAACCTGCTACTGCACCAAGAGGGGGCCAAGATGGCGGTACGTCTTGCAGATGGACTGCAGAGGATGGTTCCTCTATTGAAAAAGAGCAACCCCAAGTTCTTGGCCATCACCACTGATTGTCTACAGCTCTTGTCCTATGGCAACCAAGAGAGTAAGGTGAGAGGGCAGACTTTGTCACTGGGAAGAAGATCCTTGTTTTCTCTATTTATTTTATGCACAGTTGCACTTCCTACTCCCTTCTCCCTTTTTCTCAGCTCATCATCCTAGCAAATGGGGGCCCAGAGGGTCTGGTGTTCATCATGAGAAACTACAACTATGAAAAACTGCTGTGGACAACTAGTCGCGTTCTCAAAGTGCTGTCGGTTTGTCCCAGCAACAAGCCAGCAATAGTAGAGGCTGGTATGTCCTCATGACTGAACATGAGTGTAGAAGAGTGAGTGTAAATGTTTGTATAGTATATAACTTTATTTTTACATCCAGGTGGCATGCAAGCTTTGGGCCAACACCTTACAGGTTCCAGCCAGCGTTTGATCCAGAACTGTCTGTGGACACTCCGCAACCTGTCAGATGCTGCAACTAAACAGGCACGTATTCAATCACCCGCTACTGTACTGCACTAACCCTAATTCCAGTGCTAGGGGAGCTCAGTAGGAACTTTAATTTACCAGTCTGTCTGAGCACAGACAATTCAGATGCAATTCGTTTTATTTGTATAGCACCAAATCACAATACAATTATATCAGGGCATATCAGGAGAGAGCACAAACTACAGGAGAGAGAAGACACAAAGTTAGTGACATTCAATGGTGGAATATACCTGACTGAAATGCTTGACATAGTTCATTCTTCTGTAAGTGCTCACATAAATGCTTCCAATGAAGGGGGAGGAGAGGAGAGGAGAGAAGAGAAGAGAGCGGAGAATTAAGAAAGAGGAGAGAAGTGGGGAGAGAGAAAAGGGGAGCTTGGTGCATGATGGGAAGTCCCTAGGCAGTCTAGGTCTATAGATGGTTCAGGGTCACCTGAGCCAGCTCTAACTATAAGCTTTATCAAAAAGTCTAGCCCTGAAAATAGCCCTAAACCCAGATTGAGAGCTGGTTCCACAGGAGGGGAACTTGATAGCTAAAGGCTCTGCCTCTCCTTCTACTTTTGAAAACTCTGGGAACCACAAGTAGATCTGCACTCTAAAAGTGAAGTGCCCTGGACGGCCATGGCACTTCACAAGTCACCATAACCAGAGAAAACATCCAATCTCCATGCAACAGGTATAACAGTTATATTGTGTCTCTGTGATCACATAAATACACACATCTAAACCAGTGATCAGCAATTTAAACTACAGTGGGTACGGAAAGTATTCAGACCACTTTAAATTTTTCACTCTTTGTGTCTGTCAGGAATCAGAACGGGACCCAAGTGCAGATTCAAAAAACAAAGGTTTTATTTAACACAAAATCACTGGAGAACTTAAAGAGAATGAAGGATCTCCAGGAACAAGCAGGGATTCAGCATGTACAGAGTTCCAGCCGCAGATCACGGAACGCCGGCTTTAACCGGGAGGCGAGGGATCTGGAAGAGGGTGAACAAAAAAAAAAAACAGGTAAGTAATTAGCGACAAAGGCAAATATCTCAAACAGACGGATCTTCCACTACCGCGTGGGTAGACGGACGAACTGGCCTCTTGACGGAGTAGGCTGGGGCGCCGTCAACGAGTCTAGGAGGAGGAGGTGGGGCGGGAGGACCGTGAAGGGAACTGGTGGAAATGGGTTTGATTTGGGAAACGTGGAATACAGGGTGGATCTTCATAGTTGCTGGAAGCTGTAACCGGACAGCTGCTGGGTTAATAATCTTCTGGATGGTGAATGGGCCGATGAACCTGGCGGAGAGTTTGCGGGTTTCCACCTTGAGAGGGATGTTCCGGGTGGACAACCAGACGGACTGACCTGGGGGAGCAGGGTTCCTGTGGAACCGCCACCTCTAGCTCCTGGGCCTCAAACAGGGGTGGTTGGTAACCGAGAGAGACCTCGAAGGGAGTTCGACCAGTGGCAGTACTCACCTGGGAATTATGAGCATATTCGACCCAGGGTAGGTATGTGCTCCAGGTTGTGGAGTTCCATGCCACCACGCAACGAAGGGCTGCCTCCAGTCCCTGATTGAGCCTCTCCGTCTGACTGTTGGTTTGTGGGTGATAGTCAGACGACTAGCTGACCGAAGCCCCCAGGGTCCGACAGAAACCCCTCCAGACCTAAGACGTGAACTGGGTTCCTCGGTCAGATACAATGTTCTGAGGAATGGCGTGTAATCTAAAATCATGGTGAAAAAGCAGGTTAGCTGTCTCCAAAGAAGTGGGGAGCTTGGAAAGGGGTATAAAATGGGCAGCCTTAGAGAACGGGTCAATGATGCTTAAAATAATAGTGTTACCTTGAGATGGTGGCAGACCTGTCACAAAGTCCAGTGCGATGTGGGACCACGGCCGGGAAGGTATCGGGAGGGGCCGGAGTAGTCCAGCCACTGGGCAGTGAGAATCCTTTTCCTGAGCACAGATCCCACGTAGTCCTTGATGTTTTGATCCATAGACGGCCACCAGACCCGTCGATGCGCGAGATCTCTGGGGCGGGCGATTCCGGGATGGCATGCAAACTTGGCCGTATGAACCCACTGGAGCACCTGCGGACGAACAGAGCTGGGAACATAAAGGCAGTTAACAGGTCCAGTTTGGGGATCAGGCTCGGTACGTTGTGCCTGTATCACTTGGTCCTCTATGTTCCAAGTGAGTGCTGCTATGACACAGCTGGGAGGGAGCATGGGCTCGGGCTCTGAGTCTGGTTCCGATGGGGCAAACTGCCGGGAAAGAGCATCTGGCTTAAGGTTATGGGTTCCTGGCCTATACGTTACTGTGAACTTAAATCTGTTGAAAAACAGGGCCCAACGGGCCTGTCTCACTGTGAGGCGCTTAGCAGATTGAATATAGGCCAGGTTCTTGTGGTCTGTCCAAACTATAAAACTCTGTTCCGCACCCTCCAGCCAGTGCCTCCATTCCTCGAGTGCCAATTTGGTGGCCAGCAGCTCCTTATTTCCGTTTCGCAGGGGACAGATGGCGAGAGAAAAAGGCACAGGGATGTAACTTGTTGTCGGACTCGGACCGCTGGGAGAGAACAGCGCCCACCCCCACGTCCGAAGCGTCTACCTCGACTATGAACTGGAGCTGGGGGTCTGGCTGAATCAGGATGGGAGCTGAGGTAAAGCGGACCTTTAAGTCTTTGAACGCCGCCTCCGGGGACCAAAGGAGCCTGACCTTGGGAGAGGTAAGTCTGGTGAGGGGCTGAGCCACACTACTAAAATCCTGGATAAAACGCCTATAAAAATTGACGAACCCCAGGAATTGCTGGAGTCCCCGACAAGTGGTTGGTCGGGACCACTTGGCCACCGCGCGTAACTTGTCCGGATCGGCTCGCACCCCGCCCCTCTCGATAATCAACCCCAGAAAGGATTCTCGGTGAAACTCACACTTCTCCGCTTTGACATATAACTTATTTTCTAAAAGGCGCTGCAGCACCTGCCTGACATGTTCCTGATGTTCTCGCAGCGTGCGTGAGAACACGAGGATATCGTCCAGATAAACGAACACAAACTGATTAAGTCCCGCAGCACGTCATTGATAAACGTTTGGAAGATGGCGGGGGCATTCATGAGGCCAAACGGCATCACCAGATACTCAAAATGCCTCAGAGGTGTTTTAAACGCGGTCTTCCACTCGTCCCCCTCCCTAATTCGGATAAGGTGTTATGCATTGCGCAGGTCTAATTTGGTGAAAATTGTGGCATCCTGCAGCAACTCGAACGCAGATGTCAGCAGAGGAAGGGGGTACCGGTTATGGACCGTGATCGCGTTAATTCCCCAGTAGTCTATACAGGGGCATAGGGTCTTATCCTTCTTTGCAACAAAAAAAACCCCCAAGCCGACGGGAGATGAGGAAGGGCGGACTATGCCCGATGCGAGCAATTCTGAGATGTACTTCTCCATCGACTCCCTCTCCGGGCGTGACGGCTGTAGAGCCTACTACTAGGCAATTCAGCACCGGGTAGGAGGTCGATGGCGCAGTCATAAGGTCGCAAGGAAAGTGCCTTACCCTTAGTAAACACTAGGGCTAAATCATGGTAACACTCAGGCACAACAGTTACATCGTTTGCTTCTACTGGTTCGTCAACGAATGGGAAGGATGGCGTCAACGCTGCCCACAGGCAATCTTCGTGGCAGCGCGGACCCCACTCTTTTATCTGACCCGTGACCCAGTTAATATTCGGGTTGTGTTGCTGGAGCCAGGGAAGTCCTAAAATCCGTTGGATAGGCTCGAGAGCGAACCCGGAAAATGTTGGCACACTGCAGGAGGAAATCTCGACAACCCACTGGGTTGCCGTGGTAGGGTGCAGGAGTGGCGATGTGTGGGTCGGGTCGCTCGGTCTGCAGACAAAGCGGGTCGGCGATTTCCTCCGGCGCTAAAGGAGCTGGAGAAGGCGGGATCACCGGTGAGGTGACCGGCCCGGGCATAGCAACTGCAGAAGAGATCTGGTGAGTCATGGTAATTAGTTGCTCCCGCATCTGGTTTGTCTGACTCCCAGACTATGAGAAATAAGATTCTCTGGTCTGATGAGACCAAGATTGAACTTTTTGGCGTTAACCCTCTGGGTTCTGAGGGGGTTTTTGGGGCCTGGACAAATTTTGACATGTCCTGACATTTGTGCTTTTTTCAGTGTTTTTTAAACATATTAATGTCTAAAGTCTAATAACACTGTAATCAGCACAAAATTGGCTACAATAATATGTGAGCAGTAAGTTTATACAGTATTGTGTTTTTGAGAAAAAAGTGTTTATGCATGGTTAGTGAAAAACTACAATTTTTCACTCACTGAAATAAGACCATAAAACACAAACAGAACATTGGTTCACAAGACTTTGGAGACCTGCATGTTGTAGGCTAAAGTGTTTACTTCAGAGTGCTGTGAATGTCATCTTGTTCACACATTCACAGTAAACAATACACTGATTTAAATTTTCTAAGACACTTTTTGTCCAGAAAGGCCATATGCAAGAGGGTGTGTCTGAGGATGAATAGTCATGTGATTTACCTGAGAACACAAAAGACGAACTGAACGACCAGACAAAGACGCGCATAATGAGCCTTTCAGTCAATGTAGATGGGACGGATTAGTGCAGCACAATACAAAACAATGAGGAGCCAAACGATCCTCATTTGAGTTAAAATCAGTGTTTTTACTCTGAGGACAAGCTAAACTATTTGTCTCTGTGTGGAATATAAGAAGCACATTATGATGGTATACCACTAAAACTAGACCCTTTACAGATTTGAATGATATACTTCTTTTATCAGTACAATCAGAATTGACGGAGTAATTTAAGTTTGTTTCGGCATTATCAGAAAAAGATGCGTCAAAACGCGCCGGCGCGTGCGTCGACCCCAGAGGGTTAATTCTAAGCGGTATGTGTGGAGAAAACCAGGCACTGCTCATCACCTGCCCAATACAATCCCTACAGTGAAATCATGTTGTGGGGGTGTTTTTCAGCTGTAGGGACAGGACGACTGGTTGCAATTGAAGGAAAGATGAATGCGGCCAAGTACAGAGATATCCTGGAAGAAAACCTCTTCCAGAGTGCTCAGGACCTCAGACTGGGCTGAAGGTTCACCTTTCAACAGGACAATGACCCTAAGCACACAGCTAAAATAACAAAGGAGTGGCTTCGGAACAACTCTTGACTGGCCCAGCCAGAGCCCTGACCTAAACCCAATTGAGCATCTCTGGAGAGACCTGAAAATGGCTGTCCACCAACGTTCACCATCCAACCTGACAGAACTGGAGAGGATCTGCAAGGAATAATGGCAGAGGATCCCCAAATCCAGGTGTGAAAAACTTGTTGCATCATTCCCAAGAAGACTCTTGGCTGTACTAGCTCAAAAGGGTGGTTCTACTCAATACTGAGGACAGGGTCTGAATACTTATGACCATGTGATATTTCAGTTTTTCTTTTTTAATAAATTTGCAAAAATTTCTGCATTTCTGGTTTTTTCTGTCAAGATGGGGTGCTGAGTGTACATTAATGAGAAATAAAATGAACTTTTTTTGATTTTGGCAAATGGCTGCAATGACACAAAGAGTGAAAAATTTAAAGGGGTCTGAATACTTTCTGTACCCACTGTTTGTTCCTTTCCCCTGCAATGTCTTCCAGAGTACAAACCAGGTGCACCAAAAAGCCCTAAAAGTAAAAAAAAAAACAATAAAACAAAAAACACAAGTCCTCTGCAATGCATTGCAAAAAAGATAAAAAACACATAGATCTCTTCCCAAACATTATGATCGCTCTTGTTACTTCTACTCAAATTCTATTCTGGATTTTACAGGGAGCCAATGAAGTTATTACCCTTATTAGTCCCACAATGGGGAAACTGCATTTGCACCCAAAGTGCACACACACAGCAGTAAACACACTCACCGTGAACACACACCCGGAGCAGTGGGCAGCCATTGCTGCGGTGCCCGGGGAGCAGTTGGGGGTTCAGTGCCTTGCTCAAGGGTCTCACCTCAGTCGTGGTATTGAAGGTGGAGAGAGCGCTGGCTATTCATTCCGTCCCACTGACAATTCCTGTCGGACCTGAGACTCGAACCCGCAACCTTCAGGTTACAAGTCTGAACTCTGGCTGCAGCATTCTGGTTTAACTGGAGGCAATTTATAGTTACTGGGACATGAGTATGTTGACAGGGAATGGAAAAGGTGATTCATAGTATAGGTCAGTCCGGTCAGGAGGACAGAGGGTGCCTAGAGTAGGGCAAAAGTGGACTGACCACTTCCGGTTTGACTTTCGAGACTTTGAACATAGGAGGGACCTTGATTGGCTGAGGTAGATGTAATCTGACCACTACCACGTGATAGGAAATGGCCCTATGAACCTGGGAGCCAGTTTCTTGTGGATCGCACAGAGCAGAATGTCTGATGTGGAAAGCCAGCCACGTTGACCCGTGTTATGGCTGGGTGCAGCAGATCTCTTCTTATTAGTCCATATCTGGTATGCAGATACTGTCTTTAGGACACTCTGGCTGTTCTCCATGACAGATGGCATCTTTTGAATGATGCCCGTGCAGATGGGACCAACCGATATTTCCTCCTGGCAATGCAAGGCAAGGCAAGTTTATTTATATAGCACAATTCATACACAGAGTAATTCAAAGTGCTTTACAGAAATAAAAGACACGTTAAAATTACATAAGCAAGAATAAAAAATAAAAAGGCATGCCACCACTTTGTTACCATATTTGCCCCTTATGATATCGACTATCGGACCATGTTGACACATATTTGTGGGTCCCCTACTTTCAGTTTGTCCCATCCCTGATGGACTAAAAGTACCTCAACACAGACTATCTGCGGAGACGATCCTGAGTCCCGTACTCTTACGTCTAGGATCGAGTAGACTACAGCTGGAGGTTCCAAACCCCTTATTTAAGTCTACAGCTGTTTAGACCCGTATTCTAAGGATAACACTAAAGCACCAGGGTTCCTAACCCCTGAGTCCCTGACCCAATTGGCTTTAGATCGAAGGATCCCAACCTAATCAACTTAGAGTACTGACCGTGAGTCCGATTGTCTCCCAACTGGACAAAAGTAGTGACAGGACAGTTTTAAAAAAGAAAAAAGAAATAATAATAAAAAGTTAAAAATTAATATTAAAGGAAACTGAGTGCAGATAGATCGGTTTGGATAAAACACTGTCAGGGCTAGTCTGGTCATATGTTATATGCCACACTAAAAAGAAAGGTTTTTAGCTTGGACTTAAACATTGCCAGAGATGAGGCTTGTCTAACATCATCAGGAAGACTATTCCAGGTTTTAGCTGCATATAACTGAAACGCTGCTTCTCCCTGTTTAGTCCTGACTCTGGGCCTGTCCCTGATGTTCTCAGAGTTCGAGATGGTTCATATGGCATCAGCATGTCAGAGATGTAACGTGGTGCTGAGCCATGAAGAGACTTATACACAAGCAGTGCTGTTTTGAAGTCTATTCTCTGAGAGACAGGAAGCCAATGCAGAGATCTGAGAACAGGAGTAATGTGGTTGTACTTCCTGGTTCTAGTCAGGACCCGAGCAGCAGCGTTCTGAATGTACTGTAGCTGCCTTACAGCTCGTTTTGAGAGCCCCGTGAACAGGCTGTTACAGTAATCTAACCTGCTAGAGATAAATGCATGGATGAGTCTTTCCAATGTCTGGTTTAGACATGATCCCTTTGATTCTGGCAATGTTTTTGAGATGGTAAAATGCTGACGATGTTATCGATTTAATGTGGCTGTTAAAATTCAAGTCTGAGTCCATGATTACCCCTAGATTTCTAACTTGATTTTTAGATTTTAGAGACAGAGACTCGAGGTGACTGCTGACACTTTCTCTTTGTTTCTGAGGCCCAAAGATGATTATTTCAGTCTTGCCACTGTTTATTTGCAGAGAGTTGTTTTGCATCCACAGAGTGATCTGTTCAATACAGCTGCACAGTGAGTCGACTGGTCCATATTCACCAGCTGTGAGTGAAATGTAAATCTGAGTGTCATCTGCATAGTTACACATTATTGCTGAGTATTAACTGGCCTAAAGGAAACATGTAAAGATTGAACAAAAGGGGTCCCAAGATGGACCCTTGGGGGACCCCACATGTCAACACCATTTGGTCTGAGACACAGTTACCAACTTCAATGAAATACTTCCTGTCTTCAAGATAGGACTTAAACCATTTAAGGGCAGTACCAGAGATGCCTATCCAGTCCTCTAACCTTTGTAACAGGATCACATGGTCCATTGTGTCAAAAGCAGCACTTAGATCCAGCAGTACTAAGACAGAGACTCTGCCAGCGTCGGTGTTCAGACGAATGTCATTTGTCACCTTGATGAGGGCAGTTTCAGTGCTGTGATGGGGCCTAAATCCTGACTGAAAATCATCAAAGCAGTTGTTTTAGCATGAGAAAGTCAGTAAGTTGTTGGTAAACAACTTTTTCAATGATTTTGCCTAAAAACGGCAGGTTTGATATGGGCTGGTAGTTGTTCAGTACCATGGCATCGAGACTGCTCTTCTGCAGGAGAGGCTTGATGACAGCAATTTACTGGTGTAAAGTGTGTCAGTTCTACCAAGTGTTTCCTGGATGGCTGCAGAGTTGGTATCTGCCTTGTGCAATTTATTATTTGTTTAATACCCTGAATCTTGTCATTAAAAAATAATGCAAATTCATTACATTTAGATGTTGAAATTAGTTCCAATGGTAATGGAGATGGAGGGTTTGTCAACCTACTCACTGTAGCAAACAGGACATGTGAGTTGTTACTGCTGTTGTTGATTATTTCAGAAAAATACATTTCTCTCTTTCTACGTAGAGTTTCATTGAACACACAGCATCTGCTTATAAATGTCATAATGAACCTGGAGCTTTGATTTATGGCTCCCTAACGTGCTGGCTAAGGCCATACGTTTCAAGGACGGCAGAAAGTTCTTTAGCATATCTGTCACAGGCCTTATTCATTGAACATTGAAATCACCTGTAATAACCAAACAGTCAAACTCTGTGAAGACAACTGAAAGCATCTCAGTAAATTCATCAATAAAATTTTGACAGCATTGGGGAGGTTTGTAGAGGATAATAAAAAGTATAGAGGGAGATAATTTTTGCTCCATTTTAAAAGATACATACTCAAATGATAAGAACTCCCCAAATGACAGCCTGTGGGTAACCATATTATTATTAAATGTAAAATTAGGTGGGGTGGATTCAATAAGAACTGCATTTGCTGTCCTGCTATCTAACTATGTTTCTGTTAAAAACATAAAATCAAGATTATAAGAAGAGATAAAATTATTGATTAAAAATGATTTGTTACATAGAGATCTGACATTGAGCACTGCAACTTTCAAATTAGTTTGAGTAGGACCTGAGATTATCTGTCTGCAAGGGATTTGAATTAGATTTCTCTGATTGGACAGTCTAACTGTCACTCTTTTAGCCACTCTGCGTGTTTTGACTGGAGCTATAGCACTAGAGTGTTCTCTCCCTGGGCCTCAGGTCGATACGTGGTTTATTATGGCTATAAGTCCTAGAACAGCAGAGGCCCTGGGTGTCCTAGTTACTGATAGCAGCATTGATGCTAGTCAGGATCTTTGGTCCGGGAGCAGGTGCGGGGGGTCTGACAGGGGTGCTCTGAGGAAAGACAGGTGTTTGCTTGGGGGAAGAGTTGACTGGCGTTGATGATAATACCCGTGACCTTGCCAGGTTAGGGGTCAGAGGCACCATTTTAATTCCTGATTTCACCAAGGTTTCCAAATGATTTGGAAATCCCATTGGTGAAGCCGGGGATGGGATGGTCAGTGATGAGTGTGCAGAGGATGCGGATGCAGCTTGGGGGGCCCAGGGCAGTGGAGGGGGCACCATTGAAGGTGCTGTTGAGGGGGGATCCTTGGCTGATGAGGGGTCCGTTGCTGGTGTGGTGTGAGTGTTTACTTCACTCCTCTCTTCTCTCAGAGGAGCCTTTAGCTGTTCAGACGGCCATCCAGACCCAGTGTGGTGTCTCAGAGAGTGGAGGAGGTTACCCGTTAACCGTCTCACTCCACTCCTGCTCAAATATGGGCCCTTTCCCTTGAACAGGTCGTCGCGTTGCCAAAACAGTTTGAAGTTATCAATGAAGTGCACTCCTCTTATCTCACAGGCCTTGGACAGCCATGTGTTCAATGCAAGCAGCCGGCTGAATTTATTAATCCTCCTGTCGATGTTTGGGAGAGGTCCACTGACAAATGACTGGATTTTCAGTTTGTCAAGTTCCTCTAATAATTTAGAGAAGTCCTGTTTTAAAACCTCTGATTCTCCCTTTCTGGTGTCCACTGCACCCACATGCAGGATCAGCTGTTTGACTCCTTGGTGTTTTGAGATGACCTGGGGGAGGAGCACTGCTATATCAGTGACCATGGCACTCGGTAGCTGCATGTAATAATTCTGCTGTTGTTTATGTCACTGATAGCACCGTCTCCAAGAAGAAGGATATCTCTGTCCTTCACATTTGTCACAGATTCTTTGTCTCTGTTTCTTTGACTGGCTCTATGGCTCCTGTTTTTAAAGTTATTGCTTTTTTGGTTTTCAGGCACAGCAAACATTTCTTGCTCAATAAGATTTAGTTCAGACAGTGGTTGAAACCTGTTACTGAGCTGTACGTTTGTTGATGCTACCTGTGGTCCTGGGGTGCCACCATTCTTCTTTCTAATTCTGTGATGCTTTGTGTTGAAATATTCATGTTGAAAACAATCCATGGCTGTAGTCCCTCAATAGGTCAGATTAAGTGTTAAAAAGAAAAATAAAATCCTCACTAAAGTTCCAGATGCAGTTAAAAAAAAGGGGTAAAAAAGTGTATCATAAAATCATTAGGTAAAAATAAATGAAATAAAAAGGAATAAAAGCAAAGTAAAGCTGGCAGAAGCAGGAGCAAGCAGAAAAGCGTCTGCACTCTTCAGAAGCAGGAAGCAAGCCACTGTCCACTGTCACAGTGCAAGCCATTGTCCTGTACTTCAAACAGAGGTGGCTGGCACTTGGCGACAGTGGAGAGGAAAAACTCCCTTTAACGGAAGAAAAAAACCTCCAGCAGAACCGGGCTCAGTTTGGGCGGCCATCTGCCTCGACCACTTGGGGTGAGTGGATAGAGGAGAGAGAAAAGAACAGCAACAATAAACAACAAAGACACTGAAGGTTAGTGGGGCCAGTAACTGCACATCAGCGATATACAGCTCCAGGACCAGGGTTCAGCTGCAGAAGGTACAGAGAGAGAGCGAGAGAAAGGGAGTCAGCACAAACTAGGGGAGAGAGAGAGTGATTGTTTTTGTTATGTCAAACCTGAATGTGTCATCTTCCACACTCCACTGAAGCCCGAGTGCACAGTGGAATTTGGTCTGTGTTTAGCTCCAGAGATCTGATGTCTTTACCTCTTGCTTCTTCTTTAATTGTGGTCAGCACTGGTCCACTGTTGCTCACCCACTTTGTGAGCTGGAATCCCGCCTTAGTTTTGCTGCACATTCACCTTTGTCTATCTCGGTGGCTATACTTGACAGGTCTTCACTTGTTTTCTTAATATGAGCCATTTTGTTTGTAAACCCAGTGTCAATCCAATAATCTACTTTTATTGTAGACTCAACAAGGATTAAACAGTTTGCAATGTGATCCATTCCAATAGCAGATTTCCTTCTTTAACTGCCTCCATCCTTAAATGCATCTCTTTGTTTACAATTTTGTCATTGAGGTTCAAGTGAAGTGTGCATTAGGCTGTACATACCCCCTTGCCAGACAATTAGGCCAGTCCATGCATTCATCCACTCTTCCTTTACATTGTGAGGTGAAATTAATGATTTTGAGGCAATTTTGGATTTAGATGGAGGTCTTTACAAGCCCTTTGTCCTTATGGAGGAGAATCTTGACTTTAGTAATGTCAGTTCCTTCACTATTGAGAAAGGTGACACACACACGCACCCATTCATATCAATGGAGAGGCGGTGGACCATGTCACTAGTTTGAAATTCCTGGGTCGAGAGCATCCTGACCGGCTGTATCACTGTCTGGTATGGGAACTGCACTATCACTAGGGTGGTGAAAACTGCCTGGGAGTTCCACTTAAATCCACCTAAAATCAAGGCCATTTACAGGAAGCGTTGTCTCAGCAGAGCACGCAAAGGATAAAGGATTTCTCTCACCCTGCCCATAGGCTCTTTGCCCTCCTGCCTTCTGGGAGGCGCTATAGGAGCCTCCGGACCAAGACAACCAGCTGTGGGGAAAAAGCTGCTCCTAAACCGGAACAGCTTTTTCCCCACAGCTGTTTTTTTGCTGAAATCTGCCTCCACCCGATCACACACACATTGACTGAACACATTATTATCAGTGTATATAACCTTTTCTGTATATAACCCTTTCTGTGTACGGTTTACATATGCGTACAGTTTGCATATGCAAATTATTTATCATGGTTTACAATATCTTCCTCATTGCATACATCAAAATCATTGCACTCATTGTACATAACTCCTTCTCTGAATACTGGTTACATATTTAATTATTATCATGGTTTACAATACCTTCTTTATTGCACCACCTATAATCATTTGCTCATTGGCACTCATTGTGTATACCTCCCTGCTTATACTGTTTATATACTGTTTGCATATGCAAATTATTTATATGCTTATATACGGATTCTATATGCAAATTATTTGCACTGTGAAAATGCACTTCTGTTTAGATGCTAACTGTATTTTGTTGCCTTGTACCCACATGTGCAGTGACAATAAAGTTGAATCTAATTCAATTCAATTTTCAATTCAATTTTATTTGTATAGCGCCAAATCACAATACAAATCATCTCAAGGCACTTTACAAAAACTAAAACTAAAAACCCAACAATACCCTTATGAGCAAGCACTTGGCGACAGTGGAGAGGAAAAAACTCCCTTTAACGGAAGAAAAAAAACCTCCAGCAGAACCGGGCTCAGTTTGGGCGGCCATCTGCCTCGACCGGTTGGGGTGAGTGGATAGAGCAGAGAGAAAAGAACAGCAACAATAAACAACAAATAGACACTGCAAGTTGGTGGGGCCAGTAACTGCACATCAGCGATAAACAGCTCCAGGACCAGGGACACCTGCAGAAGGTACAGAGAGAGAGAGAGAGAGAGGGAGGGAGAGAGCACAAACTAGGGGAGAGAGAGAGCACAAGGTTAGTAACATTCAATGGTGGAATATACATGAGGTGGGAGAGAAGGGGGGAGGGGGGGGAGGGGGGGTAGGGTAGGGGAGCTCAGTGCACTGATGGTCCTCGGGCAGTCTAGGCCTATAGCAGCATAACTAACTAAGGGATGGTTCAGGGTTGCCTGAAGCCAGCCCTAACTATATGCTTTGTCAAAGAGGAAGGTTTTAAGTCTAGCCTTAAAAGTACAGAGAGTGTCTGCCTCCTGAACCCAGGCTGAGAGCTGGTTCCACAGGAGAGGAGCTTGATAGCTAAAGGCTCTGCCTCCCATTCTGCTTTTGAGAACTCTGGGAACCACAAGTAGGCCTGCACTCTGAGAGCGAAGTGGTCTATTGGGATAATATGGTACTATGAGGTCTTTAAGGTATGAAGGAGCTTGATTATGAAGGGATTTGTATGTGAGAAGAAGGATTTTAAATTCTATTCTATATTTTACAGGGAGCCAATGAAGAGAAGCCAATATAGGAGAAATATGATCTCTCTTGCTAGTTCCTGTCAGGACTCTGGCTGCGGCATTCTGGATTAATTGGAGGCTTTTTATTAAGATATTAGGACATCCAGATAGTAATGAGTTACAGTAATCTAGCCTTGAGGAAACAAACGCATGGACTAGTTTTTCTGCATCATTTTGAGACAGGATGTTCCTAATTTTGGAAATGTTGCGCAGGTGAAAGAATGCAGTTCTAGAAATTTGTTTTATGTGTGAGTTAAAGGACATGTCCTGGTCAAAAATAACTCCAAGGTTTTTTACAGTAGTGCTGGAGGCCAGGGCTATGCCATCTAGAGTAGCTATAATTTTAGAAAAGTTATTTCTGAGATTTTTAGGCCCAAATATAATGACTTCTGTTTTCTCCGAGTTTAAAAGTAAAAAGTTACTGGTCATCCAAGCCTTTATGTCAGTTAGACAGGCTTGAAGTCTGGTTAACTGGTTTGTGTTAACAGGTTTAATAGATAGATATAACTGCGTGTCATCCGCATAGCAGTGGTAATTAATAGAGTGCTTCCTAATGATATATCCTAAAGGAAGCATGTACAGGGTGAACAGAATCGGTCCTAGCACAGAACCTTGTGGAACTCCATAACTAACTTTTGTTCGTGTGGAAGGTTCATCATGGACATGAACAAACTGGAATCTGTCCGATAAATAGGATTGGAACCACTTTAACGCTGTTCCTCTGATACCAATCACATGCTCCAGCCTCTGTAATAAGATGTTGTGGTCAATGGTGTCGAATGCTGCACTAAGGTCTAGGAGGACAAGTATCGAAACAAGTCCATTATCTGAGGCTAAGAGAAGATCGTTGGTAACTTTCAACAGTGCTGTTTCTGTACTATGATGTGCTCTAAATCCTGATTGGAAATCTTCAAATAGTTCATTCCTGTGTAAGTGGTCTGATAGCTGCTTAGCAACAGCTTTTTCTAGGATTTTAGAAATAAATGGCAGGTTGGATATTGGTCTATAATTAGCCAAGACACCTGGATCAAGACTAGGCTTTTTGAGTAAAGGTTTGATTACTGCAGTCTTAAAGGCCTGTGGTACGTAGCCTGATACTAGAGATAAATTTACCAAGTCCAATAAAGATGAGTTCATTAATGGCAGGGTGCCTTTAAGCAGTCTAGTCGGGATGGGGTCCAAGAGACACGTTGATGATTTCGATGAGCAACTACTGATGTAAATTCAGAGAGATCTATAGGAGAGAAGCAGTCTAAACATAACTGAGGTCCTACAGATGATTCAAGAGCTACTGTAGTAAAAGATTCATTTATTGCAGGTATAGGAAGCATCTGCTGAATTTTATCTCTAATAGTTGTGATTTTATTTGTAAAGAAACTCATAAATTCATCACTGCTGAGAGCTAAGGGAACACTGGGCTCAACGGAGCTGTGACTTTTTGTCAGCCTGGCTACAGTGCTGAAAAGAAACCTGGGATTGTTCTTATTTTCCTCTATTAGTGATGAATAGTATGCAGTTCTGGCTTTACGGAGAGCTTTTTTATATGTTAGTAGACTGTTTTTCCAGGCTAGAAAAATTTCCTCTAAGTTTGTGGAACGCCACTTCCTTTCCAGCCTTCGTGATGCCTGCTTTAAGGTACGAACATGTAAATTATACCATGGGGCTAGTCTTCTCTGAATCACTAACTTCTTTTTCAGAGGGGCTACAGAATCAAGCGTTTCACGCTTCTTCAATTTCGATGCCATAGGTCAGAACAAGATCAAGGGTGTGATTAAAACAGTGGGTGGGTTTATTAACGTTTTGAATGAAACCAATTGAATCTAATATAGAATTAAATGCAATGCTGAGGCTGTTATTTTCAACATCTACATGAATGTTAAAATCTCCCACTATAATGACTTTATCTGATCTAAGCACTAAATCAGACAGGAAGTCAGGGAATTCAGTTAAAAACTCTGAGTAAGGAACAGGTGGACGGTACAAAATGACAAGTAGAACTGGTTTTTGTGTTTTCCAGTTTGTATGTGAGAGACTAAGAGTGAGGCTCTCAAATGAGTTATAACTGTTCTGAGGATGAAAGTTTAATAATAAGTTTGACTGGAAGATTGCAGCTACTCCTCCACCTCGACCTGTGCTTCGAGGAACATGATAATTTTTATGACTGAGGGGGGTTGATTCATTCAGACTGACATATTCATCCTGCTGTAACCAGGTTTCAGTAAGATAAAGTAGGTCAATTTGGTGATCAGTTATCAAATCATTTACTAACAGAGATTTAGAAGAAAGGGACCTAATATTTAATAATCCACATTTGACAGTTCTGTTTTTCTGTTCAATAAGAGGAGTGGTCTTAATTTTTATTAAGTTTTTATGAATAACTCCTCTTCTGTTAACTTCTGATTTGTTTGATTTATATGTTCGTGGGGCAGACACAGTCTCTATGTGGTTTGAAGGGGGCGGCGGCTCTAAGGAAACTGCAGAGAAGCGTTTTAGACTGAGTCTCTGCATCCCGGTCCCCACCCTGGATTGTCAGGCTTTAGGTCGGCTAAGAAACTCGGCCAAATTCCTAGAGATGAGAGCTGCACCATTCAAAGTGGGATGGATGCCATCTCTCGCTATCAGACCGGGTTTTCCCCAGAAAGTGGCCCAATTGTCTATGAAGCCCACATCGTTTGCTGGACACCACCTAGACAGCCAGCGACGGAACGACGACATGCGGCTAAACATGTCATCGCTGGTCAGATTGGGGAGGGGTCCAGAGAAAACTACGGAGTCCGACATTAATTTAGTGAAGTTACACACCGACTCAACATTAATTTTAGTGACCTCCGATTGGCGTAATCGGGTGTCATTGCTGCCGACGTGAATAACAATTTTCCCATATTTCCGATTAGCCTTAGCCAGCAGCTTCAGATTTGACTCGATGTCGCCCGCTCTGGCCCCAGGAAACATTTGACTATGGTCGCTGGTGTCTCTAGCTTCACGTTCCTGACTATGGAATCGCCAATTATCAGAGTCGGTTTCTCAGCGGGTGTGTCGCTGAGCGGGGAAAATCTATTAGAAACGTGAACAGGCAGGTGATGAGCCGTGGGCTTCTGCTTAGGAGTATGTTTCCTTCGGACCGTCACCCAGGCTAATTCTCCGGGCTGCTCCGGAGCTGCCCTTGGACCGCTAACAGACCCTGAGCTCGGTGGCTCCACACCAGCTAACGGGGCTAGGCTAGCTGGCTTTTGTTCGAAGGTGCGGAGCCGCGCTTCCAAATCAGTGATCCTCGCCTCCAAGGCTAACAGAACCTTACACTTAATACAGGTATCATTATCGCTAAAGGAGGCAGAGGAATAACTAAACATGTGGCACACCGAGCAAGAAAGAGAGAGAGAGGGAGCGGCCATGTTAGCAAGCTAACTAGCTAGCTAAGCTAACCGGTAGGCCAACGAGCGCTAAGTCAGGAAATAGCAACAAACACCGGTCAAAACAGAAAGGTACCCGACCAGCACCGGAATGCAGCAGCCAGTGAACCGTTCAAAGTCTAGCCGGTTCCCAGGTGTGCCAAACCACAGCTAGTCTGCCGCCAGTCTGCAGACGAACCACACAACACACACAACAGGACACGCCTGCAAGACAAAAGTGATTCGCTTACCCGGATGTTCAGCTACCTCTATAATAATCTAATCTAATCTATGGTGACTGAGCAAAAAAGGCCTGACTCTCCACTTGAAATAATCCAAAATCCACAAACTGTATTCCAAAAAGAAAAAGTTGTTCATTATAAACTTGAAATTAATGTAAAGCACAAAAATGTCACGGCCTATCACCATTGACGGAATGGAGGTTGAGGCTGTCTGCTCGTACAAATACCTGGGCATGTCTAGGCTTAGAGTGGTCCTGGACACCACCAGCCACCCCCTGCACATAGCTTTTTCTTACTAGAGGAGCTCTCTCAGTGACAGACTACTGCTGGTGGGGTGCTCAACTGAGAGATTTAGGAAGTCTTTTGTTCCACTTGCCATCAGGCTGCACACATACCATTGCTAGGAGGGGAGGGGGAGGGAGGGAGGGGCATGCAGACTGTTAATTCTCAGTGCCTCAATGACTACACATGTTATGGACCCCTTTTTGTGTAATTTATTAACTTAACTTATTGAGGTTTTTATTTGGTTGTGGTTATGTGTTTGATCTTTTTACCTATTTTTATGATGTGTGTATGTGAGCAGCAGGCTATATAATAAAGTGCAATGATTTTGCAGCCTTTTTCACAGACAATGTTTTTGGCCCCAAAAATGAAAGGTCAAAGGTCATTGCTCACTTTGACTCCATGTCATTGAAAGCTACAAATCAAGCCAGAAACCTTGGTGTAATCACTGACTCAGACCTGAATTTTATCAACCACATAAAATCCATCACTAAATCTTCCTATTACCACCTGAAAAACATTGCTAGAATAAAAGGTTTTCTGTCTAAACAAGATGCAGAAAAACTTGTTCACGCATTTATTTTCAGTAGGTTAGATTATTGTAATGGCTTGTTCACAGTTCTTAGATCACTACACTGGCTTCCCGTTAGTCAAAGGATAGATTTTAAAATCTTATTGCTAGTTTATAAAGCACTAAATGGTTGTGGACCAAAATATATCCAAGATATATTGGTTCCCTATGAGGTTTCCAGTCCCCTCAGGTCATCTGGGACAGGTCTACTGTGTGTTCCCAGAACCAGAACCAAACAAAGTGAAGCAGCATTCAGTCACTATGCTCCTCACTTGTGGAACAAACTTCCTGAACACCTGAGGTCTGCTCAAACTGTCAGCTCATTCAAATCAGGACTGAAAACTCTGTTGTTTACTGCTGCCTTCAAATAATTGTTCATCCTTGTTTTTTTAATGTGCTTTTATGTTTTATTTTAATTTACTTTACTTGATTTAAATTTATTTTATGTTAAATGTCTTTATTTTTAAATGCTCTTTTCAATGCTTTTAATGTAATTATATGCCTTGTAAAGCACTTTGAATTGCGTAGTGTATGAAAGGTGCTATACAAATAAATTTGCCTTTGCCTTTAAAGTATTTACCTATCTATCTATCTATCTATCTATCTATCTATCTATCTATCTATCTATCTATCTATCTATCTATCTATCTATCTATCTATCTGTCTGTCTGTCTGTCTGTCTGTCTGTCTGTCTGTCTGTCAGGCTGGCACGCTGGCTGGCTGGCTGGCTATTTTGGCTCCTACAGCATCTAAAAAGCAAACATATGCACATGTGAATCAAACTCACCTCATTTTTCTTTAACAGCTAAAATGTCTGTTTGTTCGTTTGTTTTACTACCATTGCTTTGGTTTTAGAGGTGTTCAGTAGGAGGCAGTTTTTGTGACTCCAGTTAGAATCAGAATCAGAATCAGAATGAGCTTTATTGCCAAGTGTGTGAGCACACACACACAAGGAATTTGTTTAGGTACAGGGGGGGTACTCCAGTGCAAACAGACAAATACAAATGCTACAAGGGGTAAAAACAGTAAACATAAATGCTACAGAAACAAATGCTATAAAAAACTAAAAAAAAAAGCACAGATAACCTGAAGACAGAATATAAGGGGAACTAGGTGGTGTGCAAAGAGCAAAAGGTGCCAGTGACATAGTGCATAGTGCAGGTGGTAGGAGGGAATGGTGGAGAGCTATGAGTTTAAGAGTTGGATGGCCTGAGGGAAGAAACTTCCTTTGTGCCGGGCTGTCTTGATGTTTGGAGCTCTGAAGCGCCGTCCAGAGGGTAAGAGCTGGAAGAGGTGGTGGCTCGGGTGGGTGGCATCCAGAGTGATTTTCTGAGCTCTTTTTCTCACTCTGGAGGTGAACAGGTCTTGGAGTGAACAGGTCTTGGTTACTGAAAGATTTTATCAGGCATTTGTACACTTCTTCCTGTCCATTCCTGATACATGCAACACTTGCAGTATAATCAGAATACTTCTGATTGGCAGAATTGTACATGAAGTCTGCTGTGTAATGTGTGTACTAGAATGGAGCCAAAACAGTCCCGGTGGAACCCCTGTACTGCTCAAAACTCTACCAGAGATGCAGTTCCCATCCTGACATACTGGCCTTTCTGTCAGGTAATCTGTTATCCAGAAAATAAAGGAGGGATCCACCCCCATCCCTTTGAGCTTGTCTCTGAGGATGATTGGTTGGATGGTACTTGAATGCACTTGAAAAATGTTAGGAGCTTAGGTTTCTGTTTCCTGTCAGACTTTTATTTTGGTTTCTGGTTTTCTGCGTTAGGTTTATGAGTCACTGGTAACTTTATTTCTCGTTAGTTCATAGTCTTGTGTTTAATTAGTCTTCAGTTCTGTCTGTATATACCACCTGCCTTCCTTTGTTCTTAGTCGGAGTATTGCGATTACATGTATCTGCATTGTATATATGTTGTTTAACCCTCTGGGGTCTGAGGGGGTTTTGGGGGCCTGGACAAATTTTGACATGTCCTGACATTTGTGCTTTTTTCAGTGTCTTTTAAACATATTAATGTCTAAAGTCTGATAACACTGTAATCGCGTGCGTCGACCCCGGGGGGTTAAAGCTGTGACAAGAAGAAGGTTATTTGTTTCATGTCTGGAACGCCGAGTGCCATGTTGTTTGCCTGCCTGCTTGCCAAGTGGTGGAGACATTTTGTGTGTTTGCCTGAGCCTGGCCAATCCAGGTAAATAAAGCCTGCTTGTGTCTGCATTTGGGTCCTACCTCTTCTTCCTCCTTCATGACCATCACCACCACCACTTCGTAACAAAAAATCAAAGAACATAATCCTCACATAACTTGCAGGTTCTTCCAGATGAGATAAGACTGTGAAACATGTTGAGGACAGCATCATCCACACCACTGTTTGGCTGAACAGACTGGGTGATTTGTGGCAGTGTCAAACCTGTTGAAAAACTTGTTGAGTTCACTGGCTCTGACCACATCACCCACTGGTGCCTGGTTGTTCTTTTTTTGTAGCCAGTAAAGTTTTCCGCACCTCTCTGGATAGACTATTTCCTCACATTTAAATCAGACCTTCATATGGTTAAAATTGTAGTATTGGTGTGAGAGATATATCAGACCATGCTGGAGTTTATCTTAAATTACATTTAGACAATATGCCAAAAAATAGAACCTGGCATTTGAACACAGGAATATTAAATGATATGACAGTACAGGAGGAACTGAAAATTGAATTTGAGTGCTACCTACAGGACAATGATAGAGAAGAAATCAACAAAATATATGAAGATGATGCAGAAAAACAGGTCAAATTTACTAAACAGAGATTCTATGAAACTGGGCCCTGAGCCATGAAACTTTTAGCCTGGCGTCTTTGTAAGCAAAGAACAAAAAACATAGTAAATAATATTAAAAAACCCAGCTACAGGAAAAATAAGTAATTGTATAAAGGATATTAAAAATTCTAAACATTTTTACAAAACTCTTTATTCTCAACCATCTCAAACAAACATGCAATTGATTTCAAATTTTCTTGATTCATTGGACTTACCATCAGTTGGCTCAGAACAAAATAGAATATTTTGACCTAACACAAGATGAATTAGATAAGGCAATAAATAGTTTAAAAATACTATATATAAGTACTATATAAAAATAAGTCTCCTGGAACAGATGGATATTCATCTGAATGGTATAAAATATTTCACTCTGAATTAACACCCTTACTTCTGAGATTGTTTAACCATACACTTAAAGAGGGCGAGCTTCCACAGTCTTGGAAAGAGGCAATCATATCGGTGATACATAAACAAGGAAAGGACAGTAAAGAATGTAGCTCGTATAGACCCATCTCAGTTCTTAATGTAGATTATAAACTGTATACTTCAATCCTAACAAAAAGATTAGAATCTGTTCTACCAGATTTAATAGATCATGACCAGACCGGGTTTATTCGAAATAGACAAACCCATGATAATATCAGACGTACACTTCAGATATTGAGTCAAATAACTAAAAACAAAATTAGAGCAGTCTTCCTTAGCCTAGACGCAGAGAAGGCCTTCGACTCCGTAAGCGGGCTATATTTATATCAAGTGCTACACAAGTTCGGTTTCAATGAGAAATTCCTTAATTCTATTAAAAAGTTATATTTGGCTCCCACTCCTGTCATGAGTCCCTCTTGGGACTTCCTGCCAGAGGACCTTTATTTTGTATAGACTTCCTGTTTCACCTTGTTTTGGTCTCTGACAGCTTTATGTTAGTAATTTGTATTCATGAGTTTCACCTGTTTCTATTATGTTCCTAATCACCGTTTGTGTTCTCCCTATTTATACCTCCCCCTTTCCTTTGTTCCCTGCCGAATCATTAGTTGTGTTTTGTTGCAGTTCTAGCTGTAGTTGTGTTTTATGAGCAGTCTCCCTGTTACCGTCCCATCCGGTTCCCTGCGAGTTTTTGTATTTTAGTTTGCCCTGGAGATCCCAGGAGGGAATAAAGCTTTGTTTTTGTTCTGCATTTGGGTCCTACCGCCTTCTCTTCACTCCCGCTCCTTCACAGCTCATGACAACTGCAATATTAAAAATAAATGGTAATTTTTCTGAGAAGTACCTTGGAGAGAGGAACTCGACAGGGATGTCCACTTTCCCCATCCTTATTTGCTCTAGTTATTGAACCTCTGGCCCAATTAATAAGAGAAAATGTGGACATACATGCCATAAACATTAAAGATAAGAAAAAGAAGATAAGCCTTTATGCTGATGACATCCTTGTTTGTCTGAGCAACCCAGAAAATACAATACCTAAGCTGTGGTCCTCTCTTAAGGCTTTTGGAGGTCTTTCTGGATATTCATTGAACGTTAACAAAATACAAATTTTGACATTTAATTTCTCAACCCCCCAGGCTTTGAAATACATATATAGTTTTAAATGGGACTCTCAGAGCATTAAGTATTTAGGGGTAAATATACCAAGGGATCCCACTGCAATTTATAAATACAATTATGTTCCCATTAATAAAACAATAGAAACAGATGTGAATAGATGGACATTACTCCCATTGGATATGAGCAATAGAGTAGAATCAGTTAAAATGAATATAGTTCCTTGTCTATTGTATTTATTTCAAGCTTTACCAATTGAAATTCCCCAGAAACAATTGAGACAGAATAATTTCTTGATTTATTTGGAATAGTAAAAAACCACGAATTAAATTTAAAACTTTACAGTTGGCAAAAGAAAAAGGTGGTCGGTCCCTTCAATGCCTAAAAGACTATTATATTGCTGCTTAACTGAGAAATCTTTTATGTTGCTGTGATTCTACCTATTCTGCCATTTGGAAACAATTGGAAATGTTGCAAAGCCCAATTCCAGTTCAGTCACTCCTAGGTGATAACAATAAATTTAAGGAGAGATCTGAAAATATATCTCAGTGGACAAAATGTGGCTTAGAATTATGGTATAAATTGAGTTCAAATTAGAGAATCAGATGAGAATATTGAACTGGATCGGTAATGATTCACAGTTCTATCCCACTCAAATGAATGGAAGGTTTTGGAGCTGGGCACAAAAAGGAATAACTGCTTACTGTTGTATTATACCAAAGGGGGAAATTTAGGATTTTGAGAGTTTAATGATCAAATTTGGTCTAGAGAAACAAGACTTTTATAGGTTCTTACAAGTTAGACACTATTACGATACGAAAATCAGAACATCAACGAATGATTATTCCCATTTGATAAATATGTTTATTAAAGTGTATAATACAAATCCCTGCGGAAAACGATTAATATCTGGTTTATATTGTCAGGAGTTGGTGCTGGAGTGGAGAAAAAGAGGTGATAGCCCAGCAGGCTAGGCGCTGCTGCTGCTGCTGGGCTGACGGTGATGGCTCGGGCTGCAGCGCTAGAGGGTGAGACTCCAGCTCGGGCGCGCCTCTGGACCATCTGGTTCGGGCGGTGGCGCTGGAAGGGGAGACTCCGGCTGCGCGCTGGCCGGGGACTCTGGTGGCTGCCTCTGCGGCGGCTGCCTCTGCGGCGGCTGCGGCCTGTCGGGTGACTCTGGTGCGGGTTCCGGCTCCGAAGGATTGGACTCAGGCGCTGGAGCCGGCAGCTGGGCCTCGGCAGCGCGGGCGCCTCCTCCGCGACGCCGAGGGACGGGGACAGGTAGGACAGGGACAGGCAGGACGGGGACGGGCTGGACGGGAATAGGCGCACACTCAGGTTCCAGGGGCAGTACGGGGATCTCCGTGGGAACGCCGCTGGCCGTTGGCACTCCGAAGCTCGGGCGGCTCTGGAGGCTGCTGCTGCGGTGGCTCGGGCGGCTCTGGAGGCTGCCGCTGCAGCGGCGGCTCAGGCGGCTCTGGAGGCTGCGGCGGCTCGGGAACCTGGACTGGGACCCCAGCGAAGACGCCGTCATCAGCACGCTGAGGCTCGGGAAACAAGACGGGGACCTCAGCGGGGACGTCGTCGTCGGCACACTGGGGCTCGGGGACCAGGGCTGGGACCTCGGTGGGGACGTCCTCGTCGTCGCGCTGAGGATCTGGACCCTGGACGGAGACCTCAGCGGGGACGACTTCGTCGGCGCACTAAGGGTCCAGAGGTTGAGAATGGATTTCCAGTCTCAGAAATCCATTCCAGCATAGAGGAAATCTTGGAAATTGAGATAGAGAAAACAGTTTATATCCTATTTCTCGGCAATATACCCGATTCAGTAATAGGAAGAAATATTTATTCAGGATTCTACTAGCAGCAACAAAAAAAAGCAATTACCCGTTCATGGCTTCAGCAGCTTCCCCCAACAAGAACTCAGTGGGAACAAATAGTGACAGAAATGTACAAGATGGAAAGACTGACATTCAGGTTGAGACTTCAAGAAGAGACTTTCAAGAAACATTGGGGAAAGTGGACGATCTATACAGTGGGTACGGAAAGTATTCAGACCCCTTTAAATTTTTCACTCTTTGTGTCATTGCAGCCATTTTCCAAAATCAAAAAAGTTCATTTTATTTCTCATTAATGTACACTCAGCACCCCATCTTGACAGAAAAAAACAGAAAAGTAGAAATTTTTGCAAATTTATTAAAAAAGAAAAACTGAAATATCACATGGTCACAAGTATTCAGACCCTTTGCAGTGACACTCATATTTAACTCACATGCTGTCCATTTCTTCTGATCCTCCTTGAGATGGTTCTGCTCCTTCATTGGAGTCCAGCTGTGTTTAATTAAACTGATTGGACTTGATTAGGAAAGGCACACACCTGTCTATATAAGACCTTACAGCTCACAGTGCATGTCAGAGCAAATGAGAATCATGAGGTCGAAGGAACTGCCCAAGGAGCTCAGAGACAGAATCGTGGCACGGCACAGATCTGGCCAAGGTTACAAAAGAATTTCTGCAGCACTCAAGGTTCCTAAGAGCACAGTGGCCTCCATAATCCTCAAATGGAAAAAGTTTGGGACTACCAGAACTCTTCCTACACCTGGCCGTCCAGCCAAACTGAGCAATCATGGGAGAAGAGCCCTGGTGAAAGAGGTGAAGAAGAACCCAAAGATCACTGTGGCTGAGCTCCAGAGATGCAGTAGGGAGATGGGAGAAAGTTCCACAAAGTCAACTATCACTGCAGCCCTCCACCAGTCTGGGCTTTATGGCAGAGTGGCCCGATGGAAGCCTCTCCTCAGTGCAAGACACATGAAAGCCGGCAGAGAGTTTGCCAAAAACCACATGAAGGACTCCCAGACTATGACAAATAAGATTCTCTGGTCTGATGAGACCAAGATTGAACTTTCTGGCGTTAATTCTAAGCGGTATGTGTGGAGAAAACCAGGCACTGCTCATCCCCTGTCCAATACAATCCATACAGTGAAACATGGTGGTGGGAGCATCATGTTGTGGGGGTGTTTTTCAGCAGCAGGGACAGGACGACTGGTTGCAATTGAAGGAAAGATGAATGCGGCCAAGTACAGAGATATCCTGGAAGAAAACCTCTTCCAGAGTGCTCAGGACCTCAGACTGGGCCGAAGATTCACCTTTCAACAGGACAATGACCCTAAGCACACAACTAAAATAACAAAGGAGTGGCTTCGGAACAACTCTGTGACCGTTCTTGACTGGCCCAGCCAGAGCCCTGACCTAAACTCAATTGAGCATCTCTGGAGAGACCTGAAAATGGCTGTCCACCAACGTTCACCATCCAACCTGACAGAACTGGAGAGGATCTGCAAGGAGGAATGGCAGAGGATCCCCAAATCCAGGTGTGAAAAACTTGTTGCATCATTCCCAAGAAGACTTCATGGCTGTACTAGCTCAAAAGGGTGCTTCTACTCAATACTGAGCACAGGGTCTGAATACTTATGACCATGTGATATTTCAGTTTTTCTTTTTTAATAAATTTGCAAAAATTTCTACATTTCTGTTTTTTTCTGTCAAGATGGAGTGCTGAGTGTACATTAATGAGAAATAAAATGAACTTTTTTGATTTTGGCAAATGGCTGCAATGACACAAAGAGTGAAAAATTTAAAGGGGTCTGAATACTTTCCGTACCCACTGTATATCAAAACAGAGAGAAGATGGGTAAATGCCAAAGTGGAAAATATATATTCATTAATGTAAATGTATATAACTAGGATCAATGTCTGCCTGATAGTATGCCTACGGAAATGAGTATTTTGTTTAAGATGGTATGTCACAAAGATTCATGTACACATGCCTACAAATATTTACCAATTTAGTAACCAGTTGACTGGACCAAATTCTTAATTTTTGTTATATATTTATGTATGTACTCATGAAGGAGTGTTGTTTGTTTGTTACTTTGTTGAAATTCATAAAAATAAAGTTTAGAAGAAAAAAAGGAATGTTGATTTTGTATCCTGGCATGTGTCTCATGGATGATTTCACATGGAACATCAGCATTTGCTTTTGGTTGAATGTATAGTTGAAGGTATAGTGATGACATGACTGAACTCCCTGGGAACATAAACAGCTGTCAAACACTCAATGACCTGACAACATGTCCTTTCCTTGACAATAATATTACCAGGGTTACACCATCTCTTGTTCACAAATAAAGCAAGTCCTCCACCTTTTGTCTTGCCACTTGCCTCAGCATCTCTGTCTGCACATACCAGGGTGAAGTCAGGCACATCCACACAGGAGTCATCAGTGTTTTGATTCGACCGGGTCTCAGTAAAACACATCAGGCTACACTCACGAAATGCTTTCTGGGTCTTAACCAGTGCCTTCAGCTCATCACTGTTGTTCAGTAGAGAGTTGACATTCCCCATGATGATGGGTGGCAGGTGTAAGCGTCTGCAGTGAGGACTCATCACACTAACTCAATTTCGTGGATTTATTTGCATTGAAGAATCCTCAACATGTAAATGGACCTCTCTTTGTTCCGAAAATCGCAGTCTGCAAGCAGTTAGCTGCAACGAACCTCACAAAGAGAAGATGCTATCCTTAGCATTACACAAACTTTTGTATGAAAATGTGTGACTATCTGATTGGTCTATACTGGTGAGGAGTAACCTTCGTTTAAACTTAGTTCTCCCTTTGTTGGTGCTCAGGCCGGTCCCAGCCTCTTGGCAATTTCTTCAGCCAATCCCGGGAGACAGCGCCCATCTGTGAAATCTAAAGAATTCTTTACTGACCGTTTCTAGGTGCCCCTCATTCTGAGGTTATCTGACTTGTAACTAATTCTTCTTCCCAATGTAATACCCATAGGTCAATAAGCAAAAAATAAGAGTAGTTGTCAAAAATGTATTTACAAAAGAGTGAAAATTTCAGGAGCTACAAGACTTTACTGCCATCTGCTCAGGCACAAAGTCTAGAAAGTATGTCACTTGTCCCCAACACAATACAGCAATAGGAGAGGTAGTAAAGTCAAAGTGGCAGCAGGAGATAGATAAGCTTATTCAAGAACGAAGGCAGCTTAGGAAGCAATGGAGAAAAGCTCCAGATAGCAAAAAACATGGCATAAACATGCTGCAGAGTGAGCTGAAATCTGACAAGTTTAAGCTGAGCAGAAAGTCTGACGAAGGGTAGATGAAAAAAAGGAATGAGCTAGGACAAATTTTTACAAGTATCAATACAAGACTCTTTTCAACAAGGAGAAAAGTGGCACATTAAATGTGCCTAAGAGAACTAGATACACATTTAGAAAAGATGGATACAGATAAAGACAAGGACAGGAAGTTAGGTCTACCACTAGCTTCGCTCCCATTGGAACAGTAGAACATCCTATAAGTAAAAGTACTAAGTGAGGTGGAAGTGCTAGGTAGAATGCTGAAAGTCTGGGCCTAATGGTGTGCCGTACAGGCTGTATAAATATGCAAATGTTTCTATGGAGACTTCTTAGAGTAGCATGGAGAAAACAGCTTGTTCCTCAGTCATGGGGGCGAGCAAGAGGGATATTTATCCCTAAGGAGAATGACTGTTGAGATAGAACAATTTAGGTCTTTGCCGTCTGAATGTAGAAGGTAAAATTTTCTTTAGTGTAGTGGCACAAAGACTATCTAGCAAATGCATTTGGATCTTTTCCACGTCTTACTGTGGGAAGCACTAAGATGACTTGAGTACTTTAATTACATCCAGGTATGTTTTACAAGAGCATTCACTACAGTGTGGTAACGATTAGAAATATTAGCTTTTACCATGGGAATTGAAGTTATGTTTTTAGTGTACCATATGCAAAAAAAAAAAAAAAACTATTGGATTGGTCTTTAATTTAAAGTGGGCTAGGATGAAGGGCAAGACAGAGCAATCAAGAAGTGTGTCAATTAAAAAACATGTTCTGTAAGACAAATGGTTTTGTCTAGATAAGGGTGAAATTCTGATGTTAGAAAAACCAGTCACACATCAATAAAAAATTCTACAGAAATAATCCTTTTAGAATTAGTATCCCTACAATTTCATTGTCAGAAGTTAACATTCTCATGTGAACACCTTTGTCCAGATTTTAGCCACTTTTTTGAGGGTTCTGTTAAAGATGTTTGTATCAGATGTTCATGTATGCATGAACTTCAATTGTATAGTTTCTGTCATTGATTTTTTTAATATAGAAAATTTTATATTACAGGGACTATTCTGCTATATGATAATTTGTTCTCTCTCTGTCTGCCTCTCCTGTTTCTGTTCTCTCTGTGTAGGAGGGGTTAGACGGTCTGCTGCAAATACTGGTTACCCAGTTGGGATCAGATGATGTCAACATGTTAACTTGTGCAACTGGTATTTTGTCCAACCTCACCTGTAATAACTCACGCAACAAGGTAATCAGAATGAGATGGCAAGTTAAAGATTAGGGTGATTCTTTTTTTTTTTTTTTTTTACTTATTTTGCACAAATCTCATACAGAGTCTAAAACTCGTGAGTACATGTGGACTCCTCACCGCAATGTCTGTGAATTCAGAACCTGGTTTAGCTTATATGCCTGTGCCTTTGATCTCCTTCTTTGTCTGAAAACAATTAAAACATATCAGCATCTGTACTGTATTGATTGACAAGTTTCTTCAAAAATTGTGTATCTTTTTTCAAAAATGAGCTCCCAGCTACTAAGAATGGCTGCCATTATCTAAGAAAGGTATAACAATGCATGCATGTGACCGCTTTACCAATTACGCTAATTTGCCAACTTCTCGTGTTGGAAGGTGGTGGTTATGTGTAAATAACATGCAAAGCTAACAGTATGTTTATGAAGTTTACATCACATGTAGGACTTGTAGGACAAGTCAGCATACTATAAATAAATATAAGAAAATTATTTACAGTGTTAAACAACTTTTACTGTACTTTGCCCAGCCACCTAATCTGGTGAAACTAAGAATGTCTCTCATAAACATTATATGTTATTTGTTAAACATGCTATTCATGCCAAAGCACTGCACACATTTCATTGCCTGATCTTTGTATAGGTCCATGCAGTCAAAGGTCTAGCTGAAAACTCTCCTGGTTATTAAATTGCACACAATATTATGTAGAAGATTAGTTCTAGGTTTACATAAATTTTCTTGGGTAGTAGCCAGCTGTTGTATGCAAAGGACCAGCTGTATACTGGGAAGTTCCCTAGACCCAGTGCAGGTGGTGAGAGACAGGAAGATATTGGCCAAGCTAACATCTCTGCTGGAGAATGACTCCCCCGATGCCTGAGACTATGTCAGTACTGGGCTGCTCTGTCAGTGACAGACTGCCAAGGGTGTGACAGAGCACTACTGCAGGTCTTTCCTTCCTGCTGCTGTCAGACTGTACAACCAGCACTGCTCTATGTAGACCCTCCAGCTGATCCCAACACATATAGACTGTAAACATTTGTAAATATACAATAAATCAGAGTGCAATATTGTCAGATTTTGTCAATCAACAATTTTATTGTTTAAAGCTTTTAATTTTTCTATTCTGCTCCTATTTTTTATCTGGTGTCATGCTTGATGCTGGTGAGATGGTTCTTTTTATCTTATCTTATTCTGAACACTTACTGTAAGAGTCCTGGACACTGAGTAAGAATTATTGCACTTTACATTTTGTCTGATTTTAAGACTACAAACACACCATTTAATTATGGCCTTTTTATAGGCTTTCTAGTCAAAAATTAACCGTTACTGTGCATTTCTGACTCTGCTTTGTTCTCTTTTACCTGTGATCCCTCAGACTCTAGTGACTCAGTATGGTGGTGTGGAAGCACTGATCCACGCTGTGCTTCGTGCTGGGGAGAAGGAGGATGTTGCTGAGCCAGCGGTGTGTGCCCTGCGTCACCTCACCTCCCGACACCAGGACGCTGAACTGGCCCAGAATGCTGTGCGGCTGCACTATGGCATCCCTGCAGTCATCAAACTGCTGGGGCAGCCACATTATTGGCCTGTAGTAAAGGTGAGAAGGGTAGTGATGTCTACTGCTAGCAGTCCTATAGAATATAAATGGACTTAATCAGCCTCAGTGGGTAGAAAAATTACGAAAAAGAAAGGATATCAATATTTATGATATGATATCACCAAGTCTGAAGTGAGGTAATGATCCAGAAGTCAGTACTTCAGCATTAAGACAAGACAAGACATTACCACACATACACATACTGTATATATAAAGATCAGCCATAACAGCACCCACATTCAAGCAAATATACAGTATGCACTGTGAAACATTCAATTCAATTCAGTTTATTTATAATAAACATATTTATAATATGAGAGAGCTGGGATAGGCTCCAGCAGATCCCCGTGACCCTGGCTTTCAGGAAAAAGCGGGTGTTGAAGATGGATGGATATTTATAATATGCAATCATCTCAAGGCACTTTACAAAAAACAAAAAAAACCCAACAAATCCCTTATGAACAGCACTTGAAACTATGAAACTCCCTTTAACAGAAGAAACCTCCAGCAGAACCAGGCTCAGTTTGGGCAGCCATCTGCTTCGACCAGTTGGGGTGAGTGGATAGAGCAGAGAGAAAAGAACAGCAACAATAAACAACAAATAGACACTGAAGGTTAGTGGGGCCAGTAACTACACATCAGCAATATACAGCTCCAGGACCAGGGACACCTGCAGAAGGTACAGAGAGAGAGAGAGAGAGAGAGAGCACAAAGTAGGGGAGAGAGATAGCACAAGGTTAGTGACATTCAATGGTGGAATATACCTGGGAGGGGGGAGGAGAGGAAGAGAGGGGAAGGGAAGGGAGGGGAGCTCGGTGCACCAATGATCCTCGTGCAGTCTAGGCCTAGGCCTATAGCAGCATAACTAAGGGATGGTTCAGGGTTACCTGAAGCCAGCCCTAACTGCATGCTTTGTCAAAAAGGAAGGTTTTAAGTCTAGCCTTAAAAGTACAGAGAGTGTCTGCCTCCTGAACCCAGACTGGGAGCTGGTTCCACAGGAGAGGAGCTTGATAGCTAAAGGCTATGCCTCCCATTCTGCTTTTGGAAACTCTGGGAACCACAAGTAGACCTGTATTCTGAGAGCGAAGTGCTGTATTGGGATAATATGGTACTATGAGGTCTTTAAGGTATGAAGGAGCTTGATCATGAAGGGATTTGTATGTGAGGAGAAGGATTTTAAATTCTATTCTGTATTTTACAGGGAGCCAATGAAGTGGAGCTAATATAGGAGAAATACGATCTCTCTTGCTATTTCCTGTCAGGACTCTGGCTGCTGGATTAACTGGAGGCTTTTTATGGAGATACTGGTACATCCAGATAGTAATGAGTTACAGTAATCTGGCCTTGAGGTAACAAATGCATGGACTGGTCCGGTTATCCAGGCCTTTATGTCAGTTAGACACGCTTGAAGTCTGGTTAACTGGTTTGTGTCCAGTGTCATCTGCATAGCAGTGATAATTAATAGAGTGCTTCCTAATAACACTGCCTAAAGGAAGCATGTACAGGGTGAACAGAATCGGTCCTAGCACAGAGCCTTGTGGAACTCCATAACTAACTTTTGTGTGTGTGGAAGGTTCATCATGGCCATGAACAAACTGGAATCTGTCCAATAAATAGGATTGGAACCATTTTAATGCTGATACCAGTCACATGCTCCAGTCTCTGTAATAAGATGTTGTGGTCAATAGTGTCTAATGCAGCACTAAGGTCTAGGAGGACAAGTATAGAAACAAGTCCATTATCTGAGGCTAAGAGAAGATCGTTGGTGACTTTTAATCGTGCTGTTTCTGTACTATGATGTGCTCTAAATCCTGATTGAAAATCTTCAAATAGTTCATTCCTGTGTAAGTGGTCTGATAGCTGCTTAGCAACAGCTTTTTCAAGAATTTTAGAAATAAATGGTAAGTTGGATATTGGTCTATATTTAGCCAAGACTCCTGGATCAAGACTAGGCTTTTTAAGTAGGGGTTTGATTACTGTAGTCTTAAAGGCCTGTGGTACGTACTCTGATACTAGAGATAAATTTACTAAGTCTAATAAAGATGAGTTAATTAATGGCAGGATGTCTTTAAGCTGTCTAATCAGGATGGGGTCTAAGAGACACGTTAATGATTTAGATGAAGCAACTACTGATGTGAATTCAGAGACATTTATGGGAGAGAAGAAGTCAAAAACATAACTGAGGTCTTACAGATGATCCAAGAGCTACCATAGTAGAAGATTCATTTATTGCAGGTATATTGAACTCTAATATATTATTAGAGAACTCTAATATATTATATCTAATATTGAATTAAATGCAGTGCTGAGACTATTATTTTCAACATCTACATGAATTTTAAAATCTACTACTATAATGACTTTATCTGAACTAAGCACTAAATCAGACAGGAAGTCTGGAAATTCAGTTAAAAACTCTAGTAAGTAAGGGACAGGTGGACAGTACACAATGACAAGTAGAACTGGTCTTTGTGTTTTCCAGTTTGGATGTGAGAGACTAAGAGTGAGGCTCCTTATGTCTTAGGTAAAGACATAAAGACCTGGAACAAATCTACTTTTAAATTCAGAGAAAACCAGTTATAGTAAACCCCCGAGATTCATGGGGGTTATGTTCCTAGAACACCCACGAATTGTGAAAAAACGCAAATTTTTTGAAGGTAGCTTGAAAGGTAGCTTTATATTCCATTAATTGAATTAAGGTCACCTGCGTTCTATTAGCCTTTTGTTTTAGTGTATAAATACGTCCCTATTTCCTTTGTTCCTCGCTGGAGGATTAATGTTTGTTCATGTCGTGTCTGAGTTAGAGAAGGAGAGAGTTTAATTTGTATGCCGAGTGGTGGAGTGTCTTGTGGACAGTTGGTTCATTTTGTTTTGACACCAAGTGGCAGAGTTGCCTTGACAGCTGCTATACTGCTTGTGACAGTGTTCTCCATGGTGCCTGAGCCTGGTGTGTCCAGGAATTAATAAAAAGACTGTGCCCTGCATTTAGGTCTTGATTGATACTTCACCTCATCCCACCCACCACATACATGTTCTTAATAATTTTAACGCATGAAAAATTATATATTGGCATGAAAAAACAAGCATTAAAAATTGTGGAGGATATATGCGTTCTCCACAAAGAATTATTACTTAGGTTCTAAGGAAAAATCCACGAATGACTGAGGCACTAAACTCTGAACTGTGACTTCGTGGTGGTACACTGTATTGTATTTGGGCCTAAAAACCTCAGGCCCCTATAGGCCTAGGCTGCCTCACAATTCCCCATCAGTGCAATGAGCTCCTCTGTCCCCTTCTGTCCTTGCCTCACTGCTCCTCTCCTCTCCTCCCCCCTCATATGTATATCCGACCATTGAATGTCACTAAGTTTGTGCTCTCTCTCTCCCCTAGTTTGTGCTCTCTCCCTCTCTCTCTGTCCTCTCTGTCTCTCTGTACCTTCTGTAGATGTCCCTGGTCCTGGAGCTGTATATTGCTGATGTGCATTTACTGGCCCCACCAACCTGCAGTGTCCATTTGTTGTTTATTGTTGCTGTTCTTTTCTCTCTGCTCTATCCACTCACCCCAACTGGTTGAAGCAGATGGCCGCCCAAACTGAGCCTGGTTCTGATGGAGGTTTCTTCTGTTCAAGGGAGTTTTTCCTCTCCACTGTCGCCAAATGTCGCTTTTCTCTGGCTGCCGACCCCCACTGTCAGAGCAAGGACAGAAGAGCCGCCCTTCCTCCACCCCCAACATCTTAGGGATTAGTACTTGTGTTGGGTGTGTGAAATGCCATGGAGAGTGTTGTGCATTGTGTGTAGAGAGTTAAGTGTAAGGTGCATGATGAACTAAGGTGCATTTTAAATGAGGAGGCAGTCGTGACACAGATCTTTTACTGCTGGCTGAAAGTGGAGATCCACCACATTACTCCCCATACCCTACATGTCTAATATGCATTTAAAATTGTGGGACAGACATTCAAGAGGGCAGGCAAAGAGCAGAACCACCCTAGGGCAGAAATTCTGATCTGGGCTAATGGATAGTTCTGCCTCCCATTTTGAGGTTGGGAGAGAAATCATTTTAGATATTAAAACATAAATTCTTTAATAGTTTAGGAGTTGACAGCTTAATGGATTTGCTTACCATTGAAGGTAGGGATAGGCCAAGTTGGCTACATTTGAATTTAGCTCAAATACTGGATTTCAATTATTGTTATTGTATTGTTGGAATTTATTACTACTAATTTCATGCTGTATCACTATGTCATCTAGATGTTATCTAGAGGTTGAGTCATGGCAACTGGACTTTCAGTTCTTTAAAGGTGAAACATTTTGCCACCCATCCAAGTGGCTTCATCAGTCTGGAATGTGATCCAGGAATGTGATAAAGGTTTTTGATTGGGTATTATGTTTAAGATATCTTATACATTTCTTATATCACACAGAAATTTGGCATTTTCTTATTTAGCAGAATGTCAGGATTGTTCCTGATTGGTGTAGGTTTGCATGGAGTGTCACGTCCTGGCTCAAGGGACGCGACAAAAGAATCAATGAAACCAAGATTCTTCTAAAAGTTTAATGAAACGTGAGCAACCAATGTCTAGGGGTATGCCAAAGGCATCAAATAACAGATCAAAAATACAAGTAGCTTGCTAATCGGAACACAATCCAGTCCAAGCTCAAAACAAAAGCCAATCATCTCATGCGAGGTCTCTATTGATTTGGTCTCTTCTCGTCCGTGCGGGCACTCCCTCTTAAATCTGGCCAGCCCCGCCCAAACAAGGTGTGCAGCATCCCCAATCACAACTTCTCACTCCAACTTCCTGGAAAACAGCCAATCAAACAAAACACCAAAACAGACACCAGACAGGGACCGTCACACTCCCCCCCCCAGAAGATAGGGCCTCATAAAGTCACAGGTACCTCATAGGTACATTATTCATACAGGCAATTCTGGAATGACAATTACACAACTTACCAAATAAATAAGGCCAAACGGTACAGAAGAGATTTTTTTTTTTTCTTATATTACCCCTACCCTCGGTATAGCAGACAGCCTCTTTCCACTCAGCAGCCTCGGCACCTAGGAGCAATTTAAGAGAGAAAGAAGCAGACTACCAACAAAAGACAGAAGTTAGTACACATTACATAGGAGCCCGTGAGAGTGCATCCGCCATAACATTATTTTTGCCTTTTATGTGTTTTATGTCAAGTTTGTATGGTTGCAAAAACAATGCCCACCGCATTAATCTTTGATTGGGATTTTGCAGAGAGTTCAAGAATGTTAATGGATTATGATCAGTATATACAGAAATTACACGTCCAGAATCAAGGTAGACACGGAAGTGTTGCAAAGCCAAGATCAGCGCTAAAGCTTCCTTCTCAATCACTGAATAATTCAGTTGATAGGAATTAAACTTCTTAGAATAGAAACTAACAGGGTGTTCCTTACCTTGTTTGTCAGTTTGCAAGAGAACAGCACCTGCTCCAATATGGCTTGCATCCACTACAAGCTTGAAAGGCTGATCTAGTCGTGGAGCCATTAACACTGGGGCAGAGCATAACAACGATTTAACATTATCAAACGCTTGCTGACAAACGGGTGACCAAATAAACTTAGATTTTGCTTTAAGCAAATCAGTTAAAGGCGCTACCACCGACGAGAAGTTGCGACAAAAACATCGGTAATATCCAACTAATCCCAAAAACCTCATGAGTTCCTTTTTTGTGGAGGGGACAGGAAACTCATCTATAGCACAAACTTTAGCTCGAACCGGTCGCACCAAACCTTGTCCTACAACCTTACCCACATACGTTACTGTGGCCTTTGCAAATTCACATTTTGCCAGATTGACTGTCAGATTGCCATCTGCCAGACGCTGGAACAAAGCGCGGATACGAGCCACATGATCTTCCCAGGAATTACTGTAGATCACCACGTCATCCAAGTACACTGCACAACCTTCAAGACCATTAACTACCATATTCATGAGTCTTTGAAAAGTAGCAGGTGCATTACGTAAACCAAAACCCATAACCATATAAGAGAACAAACCAGCAGATGTAATAAAAGCTGAGATTTCACGTGCTCTTGGGGTCAATGGCACCTGCCAGTATCCCTTCAACAAATCAAATTTACTGACATATTTGGCGGAACCAACTTGATCAATACAATCTTCAACTCGGGGTAACGGAAAAGGTTTTGTCACAGCATTTACTTTACGGAAATCAGTACAACAACGTGGCGATTTATCTGATTTTTCCACCAACAAGCACGGAGATGCCCAACTCGAAGCTGAAGGCACAGCAAGGTTATTGTCCAGCATGTACTTTACTTCGGCATCTATAATTTTCCGTTTTTCCTCAGAAACTCTGTAGAACCTTTGACGAACTGGCGCTGCCTCACCTACATCAATATCGTGTTCTATCAGATTCATTCTGGAAGGCGTATCCCCAAACAGTGAAGGAAAGCTGTTAATTAGTTCTACCAACTCAACTTGCTTGTCGTCAGACAAATGAGACAGCAACACATTTAGATTTTTCAGCGATTCAGAATTATTCAGCCGACCACACAATACAGAATCATCTACCACTACTACTTCCTCCTCCCCAAAAGACTGTTGCTGCACTCCTCCACTCACGGCACAAACAGCACAAGCCACAGAGCTGGATGACAACTGCTGCAAAGGCCCCATCAAACCAGATCGTGAATAATACGGTTTTAATAAATTAACATGGCACAGTTGATTTGTTTTCCTACGGTCAGGAGTATCAGTGAGATAATTCTGATCGAAAAGCTGACAAACTACCGTGTATGGACCAACAAATTTAGCCTGGAAGGGTGACCTTTCAGTTGGCAACAAAGCCAAAACCTGGTCACCTTCACAGAACTGCCGCAATTCAGACTCACGGTCATACCAACACTTCATTTTGGCCTGACTTTTCTGAAGCTTCCGCTTTGCAAGCTGACTAGCCAAATAAAGTCTATATCTAAATCCATTGACATAGTCAATTAAATTTTGTGGAGGATCTTCACCTTTCCATTTGTCACACAAAAGTGTAAGTGGCCCACACACTTTGTGACCAAATACCAACTCATTTGGGCTAAAACCAAGACTTTCCTGGCAAACCTCCCTTGTCGACAACAATAGCCATGGCAAACCCTCTTCCCAGTCTTCATCCATCTCATTACAAAATGAACGTAACAGTGACTTCAGAGTCTGATGAAATCTCTCCAAAGCCCCTTGGCTCTGAGGATGATAAGCAGACGACCTAACATGTCGAATGTTCAAATGCTTAAACACCTGTGCAAACACACGAGAAGAAAAGTTGGATCCCTGATCACTTTGAATTATCTTAGGAATTCCAAACACAGAAATAAACTGAGATAAGGCTTTCATCACTGCTCTGGCTGTAATAGAACGCAAAGGATAGGCAGCAGGATACCGAGTAGCCCGACACATCACCGTCAACAGATAGTTGGAACCCGATTTGGACTTCGGTGACGGACCAACACAATCTATTATCAGATGTTCAAATGGATTAGTAATTGCAGGAATCGGATAAAGTGGAGCAGGCTTAATGGCCTGATTCGGTTTGCCCGTCATCTGGCATGTATGGCACGTTTTAATAAATGCAGCCACATCACGCTTCAAACACGGCCAAAAAAAATGACGTAAAATATGAGCATATGTTTTCTTAATGCCAAAATGCCCCGTCATGTCATGAGAAAATTTCAGAACTTCATTACGATATTTCTCTGGAACAACCACCTGTACTACAGGATCACCCAAAGTATCCAAGCCTTGTGGCATCCATTTCCGGACCAACACGTGATCCTGAATAAAGTAACCACAAGCAACACTCGTTACGTCAACCATAGGACGAACTTGGTCAAAAAATGCTTTTAAAGAAACATGAGCCTGTTGTTCCTGGATCAAATCTTGCTGAGAAACAGAAAACGACTCAGGCAGACACCACTCCAACTTATCTCGTTTGTTCTCCTCTGCAACCTGAGTGTCCATACTAGACATAGCCCGTGTCATTGCACCAGCTACATCAACCTTCTGTAGTTCCTGTTCACAGTGATGTCCCTCATCAGAAGTCACCAGCTCTGTTAAAGCAGAAGAACAATCACCAGACCAAACCCGATCGCCAGCCAAATCATTACCCAAAATGACATGAACGCCGTCAATAGGCAAAGCTAGGCGCACTCCAATGTGAACCTCCCCCATCACTAGGTCAGAAAACAGGTTTACCTTGTGTAGAGGAACACACATTGTATTCAAACTCATTCCCTGAACCAGAACACACTCACCTGTGTCTGAATCCTGGGAAAAAGGTAACACTGAAGTCAATAAAAGAATCAGTTGCACCAGTGTCCCGCAAAATCTTAATAGGGACTTTAACAGTACCGCCAGAAAGAGAGACAAAACCATCTGAAATAAATGCTTCAAAACCAGCAAGTGCAGTACTGCAAGGATTATCCTTATGAGAAATTGGTAATAAATTTCTAGCAGGAGCGATCAAAGCTGTTGGGTTAACGTAATTACTACGATTACCTTTGTTTTTTAATAAAGGACAGTCAGCTTTCCAATGGCCTACACTATGACAATAATTACAAGTGAGGTTGGGACTCATAAAATGAGAGCTGCGACCTCGCGAAGTCACCGCACCAAGAGCTGTAACTGCATGAGTATCTGGTTTAACATTAGCATTCCTTGAATATTGGTTTTTAAAAGGTATATCTATGAGCCAATACATATTCATCTGCTAATATCGCAGCCTCAGAGGCCGTCTTTACCCCACGCTCTGTCACATGAGTAGCAATAACAGGAGGGAGAGAATTCTTAAATTGCTCCAGTACCATTAAGTCAAAAAGACCTGAAAATGAACTCACATCCAAAGACAAACACCACCTGCTGAAATGCTTCGACAAATCCCTTGCAAACTCAACATGAGACTGATTATCGGTTTTATGCCATGATCGAAAGCGCTGCTGGTAGGCCTCAGGCACCAACTCATAAGCTTTTAAGACTGCATTTTTAACAGCAGCATACTTTTGACTGTCTTGTGTACTAAGAGATGAAAAAGCTTCCTGAGCTTTACCGGTAAATACAGCTTGTAACATGACAATACGATCAGACTCCGGCCAATTTCGAGAGTTTGCTACTCGCTCAAACAAAGAAAAGAAAGTATCTGGATCTCTTTCATCAACCTGAGGAACCAATTGTAAATACTTACCACATCAAATACTTTAGAGTTACTGGGCCTGTCACCTGGTGGCAATTCTGTGTCCCCATGTTCTAACAATGTTCCTGTTTTTATTAGATCCAGACGATACTGTTCCAATTCAAGCTTATTCTTTTCCAGTGAATATTTCAATCTTTCACGCTCCATGTTTAATTTGTCCCTTTCCATTTCATGCTCCATGTTTAATTTGTCTCTTTCCATTTCTTGCAGCAACAGCTCCTTCTGCTGCTCAAAAGTTAAAGACACAACAGGTGAAACATTTTCACTTGAAACATCGACTGTCTCAATTGTAAAAACGCCACGTTCAATTAACGTAGATTTTAACATTTCTCTGATTTCCGAGACAATTGCTCTAACCGCTTTCACCGCAACACTACAGTGATTAAAGAACAAATCCCAAAGGGGAAAAGTTCTTACAGCCTATCAGGGAAATACTCCAACTTTAACACTTGCACTAGTAAATTGTCACACGAAGAAATCAACGAAAACTTACAGAAAACTGTATGGACGAGCCCCCATTTTGTCACGTCCTGGCTCAAGGGACGCGACAAAAGAATCAATGAAACCAAGATTCTTCTAAAAGTTTAATGAAACGTGAGCAACCAATGTCTAGGGGTATGCCAAAGGCATCAAATAACAGATCAAAAATACAAGTAGCTTGCTAATCGGAACACAATCCAGTCCAAGCTCAAAACAAAAGCCAATCATCTCATGCGAGGTCTCTATTGGTTTGGTCTCTTCTCGTCCGTGCGGGCACTCCCTCTTAAATCTGGCCAGCCCCGCCCAAACAAGGTGTACAGCATCCCCAATCACAACTTCTCACTCCAACTTCCTGGAAAACAGCCAATCAAACAAAACACCAAAACAGACACCAGACGGGGACCGTCACAGGAGTAACCGAGTTAGTTTAAGGAATTCCCACCAGGCTGTCAAAAGTTTTTATGTTAATGCTTTTAAAACTATGTTGTTTGAGAGTAGAGCTGATGAAAGGTAGGACATAGATTTGATTTCTTTGCAGAATGTTTGCTCTGTATCTCTCCAGGAGTCATGAAGCAGATCATGATGAATCCATTTAAAGATATATTGTAATCTATTTGCATGGCAATAATTATGAAAATTTGGTAATTCTAGACCACCACATTCCTTTGCTTTCTGTAGGGTTTTTAAACCAATTCATGATGGTTTGTTTTTCCCTAAGAATTTAGATATGCTTTGGTCCAGTGACTCAACACCCACCTCTTTGGTTCACAAAGAGTGGCCCAAGAGTGGCACATATCGTGGCCCTAGAGCTTTATTGTTTGGCATTTGTTTTGGGGGCTTCTTGGAGTTCAGCCACTGTGATGTGAATCCAGAGCCGTGAACTGTTCATCATTTAGTCTTGGCAAATTTACACTGCTCAGGAATAAAACAGTGTCCACCTCAGTTGGATTAATCTGTGACAAATACAGCTTACTATAAAAGTTTCTAAAGGTGTTATTTCTATAGGGTCATGTGTGATATTCTCAGCTGACTGAGGAGAAAATGGTGGTTCTTTATTTAATTTTACTTGATTAGTGAAGAATCCACAAGATTTGTTGCCATGTTCAAAGTTCTCTAGACATACTGTAATCTTTGCATTTGGAAATGAAAAACAATTTTTTATTTTTTTTTTTAAAAATCCATCCATCTATTTTCTATTCCTGCTTATTCCTTAACCAGGGTCACAGGAATCTGCTGGAGCCTATCCTAGCTCTCTTTCGGGTGGAAGGTAGGGGTACATCCTGGACAGGTCACGAGTCCATCACAGAGCCACATATGGACACACAAAGACAAACAACCACACACACTTACACTCACTCCTATGGGCAATTTAGAGTCATCAATCAACCTGACATGCATGTTTTTGGACTGTGGGAAGAAACCGGAGTACCTGGGGTAAACCCTGGGTTGCGAGCCCACGACCTTCTTGCTGTGAGGCAACAGTGCTAACCACTCATCCACCATTCTGCCTTTTTAAAAAATTATTTCATTAATTCAAATTTTAACTTTCTCAGATTGGTCAGTATATTCTCTTCTGAAGAAGCAGCAAAAACTGCCTCTAACATTTTAATTTCTTCAGTTCTTTCTTTTGCTAGTGATGAGTATAATATATCGCTCATATCTCTCCCGAGTGATGAAATTGTCTCCTTTTAAAAGAGGGGGCCAGGGTTTTATTTGCTCTTTATTACTCCTTCTTGGAAGCTCCTCCAGAGTGGTAATGTTGGTGATAATAAGGGATATAATAATCCTACATATCTAACACCATTTTCTTTTTAATTGGCGAAAAATATCTGACTCGTGTGGGCTGTTTGTTTAACTACGCACCACCATTTTGGGTTCTGCACAGTTCCAGAAAGTCTTGTGAGACTACAGCACAATCACCTGTGCATGCATGTGTGCATGTGTCCTGACTTGTTGCAGATTTGACTCAACAAAGACTCCAGTCATACCTCTCAGAGAATGAAATCATTTCATGAAATGAAACACATAACTACACTTAACCATGTATCAAACATGATTAAATGATAGCTGCCAGCCACCACACTAAAAATAATTAAAGCACATCCTGGTATTAATCAGTACTTGATCATGAACTTAAAGTAACGCTGAGCTGATTTTAATGTCAACATCTCTGAGCTAATTTAACATTATCTTCTGCACGCATTATTAAAATATAACTGACTTATTTTCTATATGAGGTACTGTTAGGTGTGTCCGTTTTCTGCAGTGAGGACTCAACACAGTAACTCAGTTCAGTAGATTTATTTGCATTGAAGAATCATCAGCATGTACATGGACTTCTCCTTGTTCAGAAAATTGCAGTCTGCAAGCAGTTAGCTGCAACCAACCAACCAAAGAGAAGATGCTACCCTGAACATTACACAAACTTATATATGAAAATGTGTGACTATCTGATTGGTCTGTACTGGTGGGGAGTAACCGTGGTTTAGAATTAGCTCTCCCTTCATTGGTGCTCAGGCTGGTCCCAGCCTCTTGGCACTTTCTTCAGCCAATCCCGTGCGACAGCGCCCATCTGTGAAAACTAGGAAGTTCTTTGCTGACCGTTTCTCTGTGTTCCTCATTCTGAGGTTATCTGACTTCTAACACATGTTTACTAAAACAACGGTCACCATCTCATTTTGAAATATGGTTCAGATCAGTTAGTATTTTAATATTCAGCAAATTGATAAAATTTGATGCATTTTTTCTGTGGTAATTTTGGACCCTTCTCTAACATTATGTAGGGATTATTTTGTAATGTTTGGTAATTGTGGCATCTAGTTAAAACATAAAAAAGACATGTCATACATTGTCTATATTAAAGTAATTTGTGGTGCTCCTTGAGCTGTGCTTACAGCAAATATTTTGGAAGCAGCACTACAAACAGGAGCAAAGTTTTAATACCAGTTTTATTTCACAGACAGGTACCTTGCTACCAGCAAAATCATTTAGCTCCTGCCCCTTTCACTTTCAACTTCAAAGAGTTGTTTTCAATTCAAAGCATTACCACAGTTCTGAGGTCATGATTCTGCCAATACCTATGCAACCTCAATTACCATAGTGGCATTAGAAAAGAAAATAACGCCATGACATTGACAGTAGGAAACATAAATAACAGAATCATTTTATATGCCAACTTACTTCTATTTAAATTAGCTTGTAGACCTTCTCCAGTCAAGTGCTTACTAGGGGAAAGGGAACTGTGGCTGCAGACATGCTGTAGTGTCTGCAACAGGTTGTCTAGGTGGCCATAGCTAGTTGATTTAGATTAAAATTCTGTAACCATCAAAAACATCAAAAATGAGGCTTTGATGTCTTCTAACTTTAGAAAATTGCTTGATGTGACTTACACAAATTTTTAAAAGTAATTAAAGAGAATAAGAGCGAAATGTAGAAAAACTTTCATGCAGGAGAAAGGGGAAAAAGCCAATGCCTTGTGGTTTGAACAAAGGGGAAAACTGGTAGGAGAAAAACAACTTAGAGAAAGAAATAGCAAGGACTAAGAAAAGCTGACAAACGTAATCTACTCTCATCACAATGTTTGATAAAGGTAATATTTGTTTTCTCCCAGTTGTTGCCATTTTATTATAGTTTAAGTCAGACAGAAACCCAGTGTAGGCTATGATGATGTCGTGTACTCGCGCATCCCGCGTCACTAGGTGGATCAGTTACTTTTCAAATGTGCGTGTGCGTCTAAGAAGACTAATTCTGATTGGATCTTTTCTAAAAACGTCTCTCACTCACATTTTCGTCTCGTTTTTATTAGTCAACAAAAATGTCAATATATTTTTATTTAGATTTCATCATCATCACTTAATTTTTATTTAGTTAACGTCTCGTTTTCTTCAGTGAAAACTTGTTGTTGATGAAAATTATAACGAAAATACTTTGTCAACGAAATTAACACTGCTGTAATATGACGTAATGTAATGTAATGTGACCAAACACAGATAATATGGGTTAATATTGTTACTACTTAACATAATCAAAATATACCAACAGATGCAGCATGATTGTTAGTTTTATTCAGTTTATGGAACCTTAAAATGGGTTGGAGTGCAGTTGGTGGCAATGTAAATCTATCACAGTTATTAAGGAGTGGTGTAAGTTGGAATTTATTACTGTTGTAAAATACATTTAATTTGGCAGTTGATGGTGTCCAGGTTATGGGAGCAAGCAGTGTTTGTGAGAACAGGATTTTCTTTTCGGCCAATGGTAGTAGTCCTCTAAGGTTAATTGGATGCACCCTTGTCAAAGATTTGGTTATACTTTTGGTATATATAGTTAAGCTTTCTGTTTAGGAAACAAGTGGGTATAGATTAGGGGTGGGACAAAAAATTGATATGCCGATTTATCTCGATATTTTCGGCCGTGAGACATTATCGATATCGACGTTATCTGGCACCAAGTATCGATATTGCTGTTTACCACTTTGGCTTACTGGAGCGGCAGTACCTCTAGACTTCTTCTTCTGGTGGCGCTTACCACATTGTGGATGGTCAGGATGGAACGGAAATTGTAATTCATTTGAAGAAATACAAGCATAATGGCTGACCAACAACAAATTAGAGATGCACTGGCGACTTTTAAATCAAAAGTTTGGGCATTTTTTTCGTAGTGACGATACAAAAAAAGCTCACTAAAAAAGCTTATGTAATCTGCAAGAACTGTCTCACAAAAATGAAATACAATGGCAATACAACCAACCTGCATTACCACCTCGTGCGGTTTCATCCTACCCTGCTTTGTGGGAGAAGACAACAAAGAACAACAGTACACTGGATGACATTTGTAAGGCAAAGCTTCCGTTTTCATTGCCAAGGGCAATTAGCATTACAAATTCCATTGCTACGTTTATTTGTAAGGACCCTTGTATTTCACCAAAACGACAATACCAGCACACAGACCAGAGAAAAGACCAGAGAAACGCTGAAGAGTGCACTCAAATCTGTTGTGACGTTGCCCTCACCTGCGACTTGTGGCCGTCCAGGGCCACGGAGTCCTACGTGACAATTACAGTTCATTTTATTGATGACAGGTGGGAAATGAATGCTTACGTTCTCCAAACTAGGGCAATGCATGTGAGCCACACAGGCGCTCATATGTTAGAAGTGTTGCAGGGGGCCACAGACGAATGGCGACTAGCAGAATAAATCCTGTAGATGTTACAGATAATTCATCCAACATGAGTTTGGTTGTCGAGCTGACAGGATTCCAGCACATAAGATGTTTTGCACACATACTGAACCTTGCGTCACAGCGTGCCTTGAAGCTACCTGTTGTAGCTCAACTGCCAGCGAAGATTCGGGGGATTTCTGTGTTCTTCCATAGGAGCACCACAGCAGCGGGAGCACTGAAGACGAACCAGATGATGTTGGACCTTCCACAGCACAAGTTGATAACAGATGTTACAGTACGCCCCGTTTTCTCGAGCAGCAACCGATGCTGCCCTCTTATCAGCAGAGGTAAGCAGTTTATTGTAACTTTCATTACTGTTGTTACCACTAAGGTGCCTTCAACAAGATTAAATTCCTTGTTAATTTTATTGATTTCATTTCTTCATTTCTTTGTTTTTAAAATAAGTTTTGTATATTCAACTGAATGATTAAATTAGTCTTTTAATTAATGTTGCACTAATGTTGCTGTTTTTTAAAGGTGAGAAGGAGTGTCTCTGACATCTGCACCTTGACTGAGATGGAAATCTTAAATGCCGAAGAGGTCGTACAAGCCCTCTCAAGCCTAGGCTTGGTGGCAACAAATGTCATGTGTGAGGAGAAGACCCCAACAGGTTCTGTTATTGCTCCACTTCATGCTCGACTGTTCAGTGACATGAGCAGCACTACTACGGACTCCCCTCTTATCAAAGAGTTAAAGAATGCCATCTACCAAGATCTCTCAAAGAGATGTAATTCTTCAGAGGAGAAAAGCAACCTCTACATCTCAGCCTTAGATGTCAAAGGTGGCTGCTCTAAGGTAAATTTATTAATCTGAGAAGGTCCTCTAAATGTTCAGTTCAAATTTTATAGTTTAAAACCATTAAATTACTGCTAAAATAAAATTATACACGTATTTTATCTAGTAAATATTTTTAGTAAATATTTACTAAATATAATATGGTATTTAAATTTAAAACTATATCATTTTATTTGACCGCTGAGCATAATACAACAGATCAACAGGTGTCCCACTGCTTTCTTCCAGGAGGCTGCAGACTAAATGGACAACAGATTTCAGAGCACACCTCCTCCTGACCAGGAAGGAAGCACCAGTGAGCCTGGAAAAGATCTTTTCACTGCACACAACCCAAAGAGGAGGAAATCTGTGCTTGCTGATCTCCTTGGACAGATGTTCAACAGCAGTAGTACCAGAACATCCTCGCCTTCAGCTGCCTCCATAACTGAACAAGAGATGAGACGATACCAAGAGGCTCCAGCTTTACCACTGACAGATGATCCATTCCATGGTGGAAATCTCAGGCACATGGGTACCCTGTCCTGTCCAAGCTGGCACAAAGGTATTTGTGTGTCCCAGGGACTAGTGTATCAGCAGAACGAATGTTCTCAACTGCTGGGGACATCATCAGTGCTCAAAGGAGCCTGCTCACCACTGAGCATGTTGACCAGTTGCTGTTCTTGAACAAAAACATGCATATCTGATTCTTACCTTAACCAACTAGGAATGCATGCTTTTGCATTAAAGATAAACCAGATCTAAACACTGAAATGTTTCCATGTTTACATACAATAAGTTGGCCAAGTTACAATATGTGCCTTTAGTTTTCAGAAGTTGATTTACAAATAAGTTTACAGAAAACTCTTGTTAGAAAGCACTGCATTGTGTGCATGTTTAAAGGAAACAAGTAATTGTACCCCTTGGTACTGAAATGTGACCATATTTTGTTATACAAGGTTTTATACTGGGTGTTTTTCTACCATCACATTTTTTAGTAATATTTTTGCAATTTCACATTTTAATAAATAAATATTAAATAAATAAATTGCTAGTTTGAGGAGTTTTTTGTTGAATGTAATTTGCACAAACTGTTCAAAAATAGATGTACTGTTAATAAATGAAATACATCATATGAGTTTTTGATGTTTTTTTTTCTTGGTTTACAGATATAGTGATATATCATGGATGATCTTCTTGCAATATATCCTCTGTCACAGAATTGGTGATGTTATATCGTTATCGTGGGCAAAATATCATGACAGTATTGTATTGGGAGTTAACTTGTGATTCCCACCCCTAGTATAGATAATGGATAGATGGATGGATATATACATAGTTTTTAAGTGTTTATCAGAATTAAGAATTGTCTCTAGAGTTGTAAAAATGTCTAGTTTTATTGTTTATTGAAAGACCAGGCTCTTTGCAGTCGACTCTTTGATTTCTCTAGCAGTCTGCTGGCTGGTTTGCTACATTTTATAAAAGGTTAAGCTTGCATGTAAAGTTAAAATCAGTTGAGCAGTTCACTTTTATGAAATTCTAGAGATAACTTTTTACAGTGACACTATTTTTGTAGTTCATCATTAGGAACTGCTATCTGTAGATTATCTCCCATATACAGTGGGTACGGAAAGTATTCAGACCCCTTTAAATTTTTCACTCTTTGTGTCATTGCAGCCATTTGCCAAAATCAAAAAAGTTAATTTTATTTCTCATTAATGTACAATCAGCACCCCATCTTGACAGAAAAAAACAGAAATGTAGAAATTTTTGCAAATTTATTAAAAAAGAAAAACTGAAATATCACATGGTCATAAGTATTCAGACCCTTTGCAGTGACACTCATATTTAACTCACATGCTGTCCATTTCTTCTGATCCTCCTTGAGATGGTTCTGCTCCTTCATTGGAGTCCAGCTGTGTTTAATTAAACTGATTGGACTTGATTAGGAAAGGCACACACCTGTCTATATAAGACCTTAGAGCTCACAGTGCATGTCAGAGCAAATGAGAATCATGAGGTTGAAGGAACTGCCCAAGCAGCTCAGAGACAGAATTGTGGCAAGGCACAGATATGACCAAGGTTACAAAAGAATTTCTGCAGCACTCAAGGTTCCTAAGAGCACAGTGGCCTCCATAATCCTCAAATGGAAAAAGTTTGGGACGACCAGAACTCTTCCTAGACCGGGCTGTCCAGCCAAACTGAGCAGTCGTGGGAGAAGAGCTTTGGTGAGAGAGGTAAAGAAGAACCCAAAGATCACTGTGGCTGAGCTCCAGAGATGCAGTAGGGAGATGGGAGAAAGTTCCACAAAGTCAACTATCACTGCAGCCCTCCACCAGTCTGGGCTTTATGGCAGAGTGGCCCGACGGAAGCCTCTCCTCAGTGCAAGACACATGAAAGCCTGCATAGAGTTTGCCAAAAAACGAAGGACTCCCAGACTATGAGAAATAAGATTCTTTGGTCTGATGAGACCAAGATTGAACTTTTTGGCGTTAATTCTAAGCGGTATGTGTGGAGAAAACCAGGCACTGCTCATCACCTGCCCAATACAATCCCTACAGTGAAACATGGTGGTGGGAGCATCATGTTGTGGGGGTGTTTTTCAGCTGCAGGGACAGGACGACTGGTTGCAACTGAAGGAAAGATGAATGCTGCCAAGTACAGAGATATCCTGGAAGAAAACCTCTTCCAGAGTGCTCAGGACCTCAGACTGGGCCGAAGGTTCACCTTTCAAAAGGACAATGACCCTAAGCACACAGCTAAAATAACAAAGGAGTGGCTTCGGAACAACTCTGTGACCGTTCTTGACTGGCCCAGCCAGAGCCCTGACCTAAACCCAATTGAGCATCTCTGGAGAGACCTGAAAATGGCTGTCCACCAACGTTCACCATCCAACCTGACAGAACTGGAGAGGATCTGCAAGGAAGAATGGCAGAGGATCCCCAAATCCAGGTGTGAAAAACTTGTTGCATCATTCCCAAGAAGACTCATGGCTGTGCTAGCTCAAAAGGGTGCTTCTACTCAATCCTGAGCACAGGGTCTGAATACTTATGACCATGTGATATTTCAGTTTTTCTTTTTTAATAAATTTGCAAAAATTTCTACATTTCTGTTTTTTTCTGTCAAGATGGGGTGCTGAGTGTACATTAATGAGAAATAAAATTAACTTTTTTGATTTTGGCAAATGGCAGCAATGACACAAAGAGTGAAAAATTTAAAAGGGGTCTGAATACTTTCCGTACCCACTGTATATGATGGGTTTGGACCTAAGGTAAATAAATGAACATGTTGAGCATCTGAACATCTGTGTGGACATTTATCATCTTTTTAATGCGTAAGATGGGTCAACTATATACACCTTCCATGATCATCAAAGCTGCTTAAAGATAAGCTTGGCGGCTCTACAGTTATAAAGAGATGTTGTTAGAAGGTCATACGACTGCATAGGAAGGGGGTAAGAAAGGTGCAAAAGTGCTGTCCCACATAACTATCTACTATGTAATTATTCACACAGCAAAAACAATATAACATTGTCAGTGCAGGCACATTTGTTAGGATAGTAACAGTATGTAATGTTCCGCAGCATCTATAAGGCATATAAAAAAGGGACATAAAACAGAAGTTATGTGTCAGTGCTGCAAGAGTTCACAATTATTACAGTGGTGGAATGTGGTTGATGATGGGTGGAGGCAGAGTGGGGGGAGACTGAGTCAGCAGCCCCACTGCCTGAGGCTAGAGGCTGTGAGCCATTCTGGTGTTTCTGGTCCAGATGGAACTGTTTCAGTAAGTGGAACAGGTGATGTGCAGGATTGTGCCAATCAGAAAGGATGTTGTGCACTTGTCAGAGGCAGCAAGGTGGTGTAGACGTTGCTGATCTCCAGAACAATGGTTTTGATGATTTTCCCTGCTGTTTTCACCACTTGATGGAGTGCCTGCTGTTCAACCTTAGTGCAGCTGGAAAACCACACTAAGAACCCATATATCAATACACTACCAATAGCACATTTGTAGACATTCACCATGAGCTGCTGAGGAATTTTGGCACTCTACAGTTTCCTCAGATAGAACAGATGTTGTTGAGCTTTTCTTACAGCTGAGGCTGTAAGCTGTTAGCTGTTAGTGCCCCAGGACAGGCTCTCCATCACAGTCACACCCAGGAACTTAAAGTTTGTGACTCTCTCCACCACCTCATTATCGATATAGTGAAAAAGGGTTGGATTGTCTAGTTTTGCATGCACAATCATTTCCTTGGTCTTTTTGACCAAGTTGTGGTTGTCACACCATGATGCCAAATGTACCTCATTTCTGTAAGCTGTGTCATCATTATTAATGAGCCTGTACTGTTGCACCCAATGTGATTGGTGTCCTATATTGGGATTAACAGCCAGCTAAACCCTTTCCTGCATCATCTAGTAGTCAGTCTTCCTGAAGATTTTGAGGACTTTAAGGAGACGGAGGAGAGTGACTTTGTTTCCTCTTTGTCTTAACCTTGAGTCTCTGATTTCTCTATCTTGATGTCAGAGGAGGACTGTTTACGTGCGATGATGTGAACTGCTTATAATACTCCCTCGCAGAGTGCTATGATTTCACTGTACTGTTGCACCCAATGTGACTTGGGATTAACAGCCAGCTAAACTCTTTCCTGAATCATTTCCTCCAAGGAACAGGCACGTTATACTGGACAGGATTTATTGCAAAAAAGTGTGAAACTGAAACGATATACAAACACAGACAAATATTCAGTAACTAAAAATAAATACAGTTTGCACCAAGACCAAGAAGATAGGTACTATCATTTAAAGTGTGCTAAAGGGTTAACTTAACCTTGACAATCTCAAGCTCAGCCCATGCATCTCAAATCAAACTGCTTAATATGTCCCAAACATCACACTGCTCATAAATATAAAGTCTAAAAATTATATAAAACAAATAAACATACTCATTTTGCCACTCAAAGTGCTATCAACAAGCTGATGGCATCAGATGGAGAACAAATTACACCATACACCATTCTCGTGGGAAAAGAGGAAGTTCCTGATACATCACTTCCTTTTGCCAATTACAAGTAAAAACTGAAAAACATAGAACTGACTCCCCCTAGGAGGGTCAACAACATATTAACAGCTTCAATTCATTTCTTTTAAGCTGCTTTTCTTTTAAAATAACAATGTCCCCTTCCTTCACATTTGGTTTGCTACGCTGCCACTTTTAACGACCGGAGCATATTGAGATATTCTTTCTGCCATCTGGTCCAGGACCATCTGCAAGGACCTGCACTCTCTTCCACTGACATTTATACATATCAGACTGTGAGAAATCGCCAGGTGGAAGTGAGGTTATGTCAAACTTCTGGGTGAGGAGAGTTGCAGGTGTCAAAATAGATGGGGTCACTGGATCAGAGGAAACGGGTACCAAAGGTCTTGCATTAATGATAGCTGAGACTTCAGCTATTAATGTTGTCAGGACCTCATGAGTGAGCCTTGGATTACCTGCAGACCTCAGGTGTTCAGGAAGTTTGTTCCACAAGTGAGGAGCATAGTAACCGAATGCCGCTTCACTTTGTTTTGTTGTGGTTCTGGGAACACACAGTAGACCAGTCCCAGATGACCTGAGGGGTCTGGAAACCTCATAGGGAACTAATACATCTTAAATATATTTTGGTCCACAACCATTTAGTGCTTTATAAACTAGCAATAAGATTTTAAAATCTATCCTTTGACTAACGGGAAGCCAATGTAGTGATCTAAGAACTGGTGTGTTATGGTCCAGTTTCCTGGTGTTTGTAAGGACTCTGGCAGCAGCATTCTGGATTAGCTGCAGCTGCCTGATTGACTTTTTGCTAAGACCTCTAAACATGCCATTACAATAATCTAACCGACTGAAAATTAATGCATGAACAAGTTTATTCTAGCAATGTTTTTCAGGTGGTAATAGGAAGATTTAGTGATGGATTTTATGTGGTTGTTAAAATTCAGGTCTGAGTAAGTGATTACGCCAAGGTTTCTGGCTTGATTTGTAGCTTTCAATGATATGGAGTCAAGATGAGCAATGACCTCTGACCTTTCATTTTTGGGGCCAAAAACACTTCTGTCTTGTCTGCATTTTGCTGGGGAAAATTCTGGCACATCTATTCTTTGACTTGATTAATACACTCACATAATGAAATTAGAGGACTATAATCATGAGATGATACTGATATATAAAGTTGGGTGTCATATGCATAAGTATGGTAGTCAATGTTGTAGTATTCCATAATCTGAGCAAGGGGCAGCATGTAGATATTGAATAAGAGAGGACCAAGAATAGACCCTTGAGGAACCCCACATTTAATTTTTTGTTCGCTCAGACTCGTAATTACCAAGTGAGACAAAATAGTCTCTATCTTGTAAGTAAGATTTTAGCCAATTTAACACTGAGCCAGTAACTCCCACCCACGTTTCTAGTCTATCAAGCAGCACATCATGATCAACTGTGTCAAATGCAGCACTGAGATCCAGTAGTACTAAAACAGAGGTTTTGGATTCATCATTATTCAAATGTAAATCGTTTAAAATTTTAATAAGTGCAGTCTCAGTGCTGTGGTGTGCGCGAAATCCAGACTGAAGTGCATTAAAAAGATTGTTTTGCACCATAAAACTGTGAATTTGTTGAAAAACTAGTTTTTCAATTATTTTTCCCAAAAATGGAAGATTTGATATTGGCCTGTAGTTACTTACTGCTGAAGCATCTAGATTAGGCTTTTTAAGAAGAGGTTTTATAACAGCAGTTTTTAAGGCCTGGGGAAACTGCCCTGACTGAAGAGAACTATTGACAATCTGCAATACACCTGGAGCTAAGCTGTTAAAAACTGTTGCTGTTGGTAAAATATCAAAGCAGCATGATGTAGATTTTAATTGTAGAAGCGTTTCTGCCAGAGCTCTGTGATCAAGGAGATCAAAATGTTCTAGATTCACTGGAGAACAAGGAGGCACAGGTGATATGGTCATGTTCCTTGGACTGCAGCTAGATATAGTTTGTCTTATCTTTGATATTTTGTCTGTGAAAAAAGCTGCAAAATCATTGCATGACTTTTTGGACAGCAGTTCAGAAGGAACAGAGGCTGCTGGGTTTGTGAGTCTGTCTACAACAGAAAACAATGTGCGGGCATTATTGCTGTTTCTATTGATAACCTCTGAGAAAAATGATTTGCCTTGAATTTTTTAATTTTGGGTTATAGTTGTGAAGACTCTCTTTGTACAAGTCGAAATGAACCTGGAGTTTGGTTTTTCGCCACTTGCCTTCTGCCTGTCTGCATATTCTTTTCTGAATTTTAACCACTGTGGCATTTCTCCAAGGTGACTTTCTTCTTGCTGACAATACCTTGGTCTTAATTGGGGCAATGGAATCAAAAACAGTCATAACTTTGGAGCTGAAACTGCTTAGAAGATCATCAACAGGGGCTGATGGCATGGTTGGTGATGGTGCAAAAGCCTGAATGAATAATGCACAGCTCTTCTCGTTAATATTCCGCTTTTTGACTACCTCTGTTTCACCTGTGTTCAAAACAGCAGGGGTGGTTGTTTTAAAAAAAACACAGCAATGATCAGAAAGAGCAACATCGGTCACCACCACCTCAGAAATATTAAGACCTTTAGAGATTGTGTGATGTGTCCCTTGATATGTGTTGGATCTGTTACATACTGAGAAAGCCCAAAGTTGACCAGGATGTTCAAGAGTTCTTTTGCACTTGCATCATTGAGATTATCAAAGTCACCCACTAAAACAATGCAATCAAAATCAATGCATACAATAGATAGTAATTTAGCAAACTCGTCAAAAAAATGTGCATTGTACTTTGGGGGTCTATAAATAGTTATAGGAGGATTTGGTATGAAGAGCAACATATTCAAAGGAGTCAAACTTTCCATATGATATGTTTTTGCATTTGAGGCAAAAATAAATAAAATAATAAAATGGCAACTCCACCTCCTTTCTTATGTATTCTAGTTTCACTCGTGAAACTGAAATTTGGAGGGGTTGATTCAATAAGAACTGTGGCATTATTATCTTGTCCTAACCATCTTTCAGTTAAAAACATAAAATCAAGCTTGTGCTTAATAATAAAATCATTGATTAAAAATGATTTGCCTACCAAAGACCTGACATTTAAAAGAGCTAAATTTAGTGTGTTAAAAACATTGTTTTCCCCATGTTTTGGGACATACTGTGGTTGGCAAGGCATACATAAATTTGCAGAATACATTGGGTAAATCTTGTTTCTCTGTAGATTTACCAAACTTTTTCTGTTACCTATCAAAACTGGGATTGAAACAGCTATTTGCATACTGGGCCCCGGCTTTTCCTGGAGAGAGCCATGACTAACAGTATTGCAGCCTGGACCCAGCACATATCAGTTGGAGCTTACTGTGCTGTTATCAGGCTGTGGAGACAAAGAAAGATTTTGGTGACGGCGTGGAGGGGGGTTGGTGGATGCTGCGGTTGTGATGATTGCAGCAGAGCTTGCTGAGGAATTGGTGGGGCATGCCGCTTTGAGGGGCTTCTGGGTGTGAAAATGACACTGGGGGAGGAGGTCAGTTTGGGCCCAGTAGTGATGTGCTTCATCAGGTTGGTGAGATTCTTGGTGATAGGGAATAGGTTGCCCCGGGAAGATGGTGAACTAGGTAGGGTTTGTGGGGTTGTGGGAAGTGAATCATCACAGACAGTGTCTGCTAGTGGAAGTGGTGTGGCCTCCTCATCTTTGCTCTGACTTCTCTCCATGTTAGAGCAGTAACAGAGCAGCTCGGGGGAGAGTGTTGGCTCTGGATGTTTTGGTGTGTCTTCGTTTTGTTTAGATTCCCCTTGTATCTGTCCTTGGTAGAGGGAAGATTGTGGCACAGGAAGAAAAATAGGTTTGAGGTGAAAACTCAGAAAGAGCCCAGAAATGGTTAAAATTGTCAATAAAATGTACTGAATGGACATCATGCAGTTGAAAGCCATGTGTTCAGTGCTAGTAACCTGCTGAATTTCTCAGTTCCTCCTCTGACTGGTGGTAGAGGTCCACTGATAAAAACTTCTGACTCTGGGTCGATGAGTTCAAATGGGCCTTTTTCAGGTGTGATACCGTCAACTTTCAAAAGGAATGATAGACCACATAACCACATTGTGCTAGCAAGGTTTTCTGCTGTTACAGACTGAGAGCCATGATCTGCAGGGTTGTGTTCTGTTGGAATGTATCTCCACTGGTCTGGTAGGGTAGACTGTTTCACTCTCTGCACACAGTTGTTTATGTACATGTGGAATCTTCTGTGTTGGTTGTTTATGTATCTGTTTATGTATCCGACTTTGCAGTCGGTGTAGAATGTGGATCTGTCTGTTTTCATGTCAAGCTCTTCTGTGAGGAGCTCTGACAATTCCACAGCGAGCACGGCAGCACAGAGCTCCAGTTTGGGAATGGTGAGCTCTGGTGCAGGAGTCAATTTGGCCTTACCCCGACCCAACTTCACTGTGACCGTCTTCATGTGTGGCCTTCAGGTAGGCTACTGGAGCTATAGCTTTCACTTAAGCATCTGCGAACGCACAAAGTTCGATGAAGATTGCTCGTGAGATGGAAAATAAGACATAAGTTCGAGGAATGTGCAGTGTCTTCAGATCCTGCAGCCTATCTTGCCACTTTCTTCAGTTATCATACATGTCTTGAGGTAAGGGACTGTCCCACTCAAGGCTGTTGCTGGAGAGCTCTCTGAGAAGAAGTCGTCCTTTAACAGTTACAGGTGCAAGGAAGCCAAGAGTGTCAAATAGGCTATTTACTGTTGAAAGTACACCACGGCGAGTAAATGGCTTATGTTCTTGTGGAACATGAATGTGACAACATGAACGTGAATGTGTCTGATGAAGTGTTTCAACTCACCCCCAACCTTCGCTGGATAGCAACTGTATCTGTGCAGAGATCAAGGTCTTTGATTTCATTGGCTCTATCTTCTGGAGAAAATGCATTCACCACTCTGTTGGAGGAAATCTTGTGGAAACGTAGATTAAAGAGGGCAAGAATTTTTTGAGCTCTCTGTAGGACATCGATAGTTTCAGCTTCAGTTGGGAAAGACCTCAATGCATCATCCACGTAGATGTATCGCTCTACGAAGTTTCGTGTGTCATGTCCATATTCACCTTCTGCCTCTTTTGCTGCCATTCTCAGCCCAAATATTGCCACTGCTGGAGAGGGACTGGTTCCGAAGACATGTACTCTCATACGATAGTCTACCACATCTTTGGTAAGGTCGTTGTCTTGGTACCATAAGAAACGTAGGTAGTCCCTGTGGTCTTCCTGCACCACAAAGCAGTAAAACATCTGCTCAATGTCAGCTGCAATGGCAACTGGTTCCTTCCTGAAGCGGAGGAGCACACCCAAAAGGGTGTTGTTCAGGTCAGGCCCTGAGAGCAACACGTCACTGAGAGATACTCCCTCAAACTGTGTACTTGAATCAAAGACCACACGAATCTTCCCAGGCTTGTATGGATGTTAGTCACCGAAGATGGGGAGATACCAGGTCTCTTTGTCTCTGTCCCGAGATGGTGCGAGCTCTGCATGTTTATTGTCGAGCATTTTCTTCATAAATTCAATGAAGTGAGCTTTCATGTCTTCTTTCTTGTCAAGCGTACGCCGCAGAGCCATTAGCCATTTATAGGCATACGATCTGTTGTCAGGAAGTAAGCGTCTGGGGTTTCGAAATGGTAATGGAGCAACCCAGCTATTGATGTCGTCTTTGAAGACTCCTTCTTCCATCTTTTTTAGAAAAATCATTCAATTCAATTCAATTCAATTCAATTCAGTTTTATTTGTATAGCGCCAAATCACAATACAAATCATCTCAAGGCACTTTACAAAAACTAAAACTAAAAACCCAACAATTCCCTTATGAGCAAGCACTTGGCGACAGTGGAGAGGAAAAACTCCCTTTAACGGAAGAAAAAAACCTCCAGCAGAACCGGGCTCAGTTTGGGCGGCCATCTGCCTCGACCGGTTGGGGTGAGTGGATAGAGCAGAGAGAAAAGAACAGCAACAATAAACAACAAATAGACACTGCAGGTTGGTGGGATCAGTAACTGCACATCAGCAATATACAGCTCCAGGACCAGGGACACCTGCAGAAGGTACAGAGAGAACAGAGAGAGAGGGAGAGAGCACAAACTAGGGGAGAGAGAGAGAGCACAAGGTTAGTGACATTCAATGGTGGAATATACATTAGGTGGGAGGAGAGGAAGAGAGGGGAGGGGAAGGGAAAGGGGGGGCGGGGGGGTTAGGGTAGGGGAGCTCAGTGCACCGATGTTCCTCGGGCAATCTAGGCCTATAGCAGCATAACTAAGGGATGGTTCAGGGTTGCCTGAGGCCAGCCCTAACTATATGCTTTGTGAAAGAGGAAGGTTTTAAGTCTAGCCTTAAAAGTACAGAGAGTGTCTGCCTCCTAAACCCAGGCTGGGAGCTGGTTCCACAGGAGAGGAGCTTGATAACTAAAGGCTCTGCTAGAGGGCTATGCCATCTAGAGTAGCTATAATTTTAGAAAAGTTATTTCTGAGATTTTTTGGCCCAAATATAATGACTTCTGTTTTCTCTGAGTTTAAAAGTAAAAAGTTACTGGTCATCCAGGCCTTTATGTCAGTTAGACAGGCTTGAAGTCTGGTTAACTGGTTTGTGTTAACAGGTTTAATAGATAGATATAACTGAGTGTCATCTGCATAGCAGTGGTAATTAATAGAGTGCTTCCTAATGACATATCCTAAAGGAAGCATGTACAGGGCGAACAGAATCGGTCCTAGCACAGAGCCTTGTGGAACTCCATGACTAACTTTTGTTCGTGTGGAAGGTTCATCATGGCCATGAACAAACTGGAATCTGTCCGATAAATAGGATTGGAACCATTTTAACGCTGTTCCTCTGATACCAGTCACATGCTCCAGTCTCTGTAATAAGATGTTGTGGTCAATGGTGTCAAATGCAGCACTAAGGTCTAGGAGGACAAGTATAGAAACAAGTCCATTATCTGAGGCTAAGAGAAGATCGTTGGTAACTTTTAACAGTGCTGTTACCACTAACCCAGCTAGTGATGTCACCTTTGAAGACTCCTTCTACCATCTTTTTTAGAAAAATCATGTCCTCAACAGATTGTGCTAGCTGGTTATCATTACCAGTACTGCAGTATACAGTCTCTCCTAAATTCCCTGCAGTGGGTTTTAAGCAAAGGCTTGACAGTTGCTGTTTATGAGAAGTGGTGTTTACTTGACTGAAATTTACCCTTACCTTGAAGCGGCGGTCACAGGGGGTGAAGAAGCTTGGTGTCCATTTTCTAATACATGTGTCTTCAGAGAGTTCTTCACTTCACTCAGCTTGTGAGCACTCCCGAGGCAAATGTCGCCAATGATTACCCAGCCCATGTCGAGCTTCTGAGCGTATGGGTCATTATGCCTCCTCACTTTATGAGCCCTTATACGGTTCCGGCCAATCAGCAGCAGTATGTCTGCATCTGGGTTGAGCGGTGGTATCTCTGAAGCTATTGATTTGAGGTGGTGGTGATATAGAAAAGCTTCTGGGGCTGGTATTTCTTTCCTGTTGCTGTGTATAGCATTGCACTCTATGAGCGTAGGTAGAGGAAAGCTAATTTTTCCATCTATAGACTCAACTATGTAGCCACAAGCGCTTCTGCCTGTCGTTTGTGCAACACCAGCACAGGTCTTCAATGTGTATGGTTCTGTTCTGCCTTGTATGTCAAACATGTTAAAAAACTCAGTCTTTGCAAGGGATAGGTTACTCTGGTCGTCTATTATTACATATACATACATACACAAGGGAACACTGGGCTCAACAGAGCTGTGACTTTTTGTCAGCCTGGCTACAGTGCTGAAAAGAAACCTGGGATTGTTCTTATTTTCCTCTATTAGTGATGAATAGTATGCAAGTTCTGGCTTTACGGAGAGCTTTTTTATATGTTAGTAGACTGTTTTTCCAGGCTAGAAAAATTTCCTCTAAATTTGTGGAACGCCACTTCCTCTCCAGCCTTGTTGATGCCTGCTTTAAGGTACAAATATGTAAATTATACCATTGGGCTCCTCTGATTCATTAACATCTTTTTCAGAGGGGCCACAGTATCAAGCATTTCACGCATCGACGCTACAGCACTGTCAACAATATGATCAATTTGGTAGGGAGTGGGATTGAGGCAGCTGCCTTCCACTGTGTTGGTACTTGGCATAGATGTAAATAAAGATGGGATAATTTTCTTAAATTTATTAACAGCGTTGTCAGATGAACATCTGCTGTAGTGGAATTTCTTCCAAACGCTGCATGATCCATCATTTTAAATTCAAAAGTTATTACAGAATGATCTGACAAAATAGGATTATGGGGAGAAACTATTAAATGTTCAATTTCGATGCCATAGGTCAGAACAAGATCAAGGGTGTGATTGAAACAGTGGGTGGGCTTGTTAACATTTTGAGTGAAACCAATTGAATCTAATATAGAATTAAATGCAGTGCTGAGACTATTTTTTTCAACATCTACATGAATGTTAAAATCTCCCACTATAATGACTATATCTGAACTAAGCACTAAATCAGACAGGAAGTCTGGAAATTCAGTTAAAAACTCCTGCACCATCCAAAGTGGGATGGATGCCGTCCCTCGCTACCAGACCGGGTTTTCCCCAGAAAGTGGCCCAAATGTCTATGAAGCCCACATTGTTTGCTGGACACCACCTAGACAGCTAGCGATGGAAAGATGACATGCAGCTAAACATGTCATCGCTGGTCAGATTGTTGACTGTGTGTCCTGTGTGAAGCTGTGAACACCCACAAAACTCTGCCTCTCTTTGCAGCTGCAGGCTGGGGCTGACGAAGAGCCTCATCTGATGAGAACAGCTTGAGTGAGCGTCGCATTTTATTGTCAGTGACAGTAATGTGTTATAACAATGGAAACAGTAACTGCCCGTTACTGCAAAAATGATGCTGTTAGTAACGTGGTTCATTCTAACGCCGTTCTTCCCATCAGCGGCTGGCACTGCCATGGGCAAAGTTTCCTTTAAAAGTGACCCACATACAGCCTCAAATTACCTGCTAAGAAAATTCTCTGATCTCTGTCCTCTACCAGGCCACAGTTGGTCTGATCCGGAACTTGGCCCTCTGCCCAGCCAATCAGGTGCCACTGAGGGAGGCAGGTGCTATTCCACGGTTGGTTAACCTGCTGCTGAAGGCTCACCAGGACACACAGAGACATGCCTCTTCTGCACAACAGACATACCAGGTTTGGCGCACACACACACACACGCACACACACAGTTGCTGTGTGCCTGTATATGTATGTAAAGTGCCATATAATGCTGCCTGTTCCACTCCACTTAGAAAGTTTAATATACTACACAAAATGTTACCAAAGAGTAAAAAGAAAAATTTCAAACTGCAAACCTCATTTAGGCCTCATTTATCAATGATATGCATATGTATGATTTTGCATTAAACCATGTGTTCAATAATTTCTATGCACATAATCAGATCTAATCATTAAATTTTGTGATTGAAAAGGTACAGATGTTTTAAAACTGCTCCTTATTAGGCATACCAAAAAATTACCAGTAATAGAGGAGTATAAGTGCAGACCTACAGATTGCTATATTAAATTACAGATGCACAGACCCCAACTCTACTGTCAAAAATCTTCCAATGTGTCATGGTTTGTATACAAAATCGTATGGATCACGACTCCACCAACAACAAGACCCTGAAGCAGAGTTCGAGCTAATCACCAGCTTTATTTGACAATTACAGACAGGAAAATTAGGTGGGTCTCAGCGACCTGGAGTGATGACAGTCTGACCAAGAGGTTTGCTGCAGAGGGTGGTTGCTCCGAAGGCCAGACCCGGTACCGCCTAGTTGGTCTTCGGAGATGAGTAGTCGTTCGTTTGGGGCCGCAGAGCAATATCTGGCGGATGCTATTTCCTCGGCGGTCTGACCGAGGTCCGGGTAGTAGAAACTCAGAAAAGGGAACAAAACATATAAGTGAATGGCAGTCACAAAGAAACACGTTTTAACTGAAAGGTGACACACCTGACTCTCCCGGAAGGAGGGAGCAACAGTCAGCGTCACGCCGTTCCCTTTGGGTGTCCAAAACAACAGTTAGGAACTAATCCACATTAGAATAAGCGTCCCCCTCGTCGAGTCTTAATCCTCACCGTGGAGACGCCAGGAACCGGGAAAACAATGTTACCGCCAACGTAGTTGTACCACCAGTCGATGGCGTAGTAACCCGGCCGTCGAAGAAGGCTGGGGACTCCTCCGGTCCTCCTTGACGAAAAGACAGTTTCCCGTCTACAGAAAACCCCTAAGTTCGTAAGGGTAGAAAACACAGTACCTGTCGAAACCGAATGATTCCTCCGATCAAACAGTGGCCTTGATTCCGAGCTCATCCGTCGTGAAACCTCTTCGTAGAATGGCAACAGACAATCCGGCAATTTGTGTTCCCCTGATCCCTGCAATTTAAACCCTAGATCACAGGTGACACAAATCAGCCAATAAACAAAGTCAGAAGAGTATAGTCTGAACACTTCCCGTAAATCCTTCAAAATAAAAAACCTCCACACCGGAAATCTAATTTCCGGGACCTGACACAATGAATATATTCTGAACAAAAATAGGTCATTTATTTAGAGGAAATTATGCCTTTAATCTTTCTATTTTTGTTCATCCATCACAGAGCACCTCTGGCTTTATTTTTAGGAAACAATACATTTGTTAAAAACCTGCCACTGTAATCATTTTGCACAATTAATTTACTGTTATATTTTAGTATCAGAATTTTATTTGCCAGGGCTATTTGGCTGTTATGTTTATCTTTTAAAAACTGCAAGATTTAACATTTTTAATCAATTCATAATCTATGAAAAGACTTAAACTGGTATTGTGCTATTTTGTGTTCTGGATATTGTCATTTGACCATTATAGAATCATCAGTCAGTGTGACACCTGACAGTGTATTTTCATCTTTGAACAAACCGTTTTAATAAAACTAACTTAAATTTTATTTATTACTATGGTAATATCATGATTTGAGCTATTTGACATTATACTTTATTTCACTGTGCTCCTATGTGTCCCGTGTCACAATGTGTGTTTGCACTAGCAGGAGATTTCTGTGAAATTTGATTACAGCATTTTGTTAAATACAGATTGCTTCTTGCTTCCTGAACTCTTGCTCCTACAGTCTGATTTTACATATTTGTCTATGCATGTTTGATAAACAAGGCCCCTGCATTTAGAAGTCAGCAGACAAAATGATACTATGCTATATTTACCAGTGCCAGTAAAGGTAATATGTTAGCCGATTTATTTCTTCTTTGATATCCTTACCTTTCTCTTTGTGTCTATTGCTGTTATAAGGATGGTGTTCGTATGGAGGAAATAGTAGAGGGCTGCACGGGAGCGCTTCACATTTTGGCCAGAGATCCCATAAACAGAGGAGACATTGCCAGCATGCAAACCATACCACTGTTTGTACAGGTACACTCCTATGCATGCTACAACATATACAACATACAGTGGGTACGGAAAGTATTCAGACCCCTTTAAATTTTTCACTCTTTGTGTCATTGCAGCCATTTGCCAAAATCAAAAAAGTTCATTTTATTTCTCATTAATGTACACTCAGCACCCCATCTTGACAGAAAAAACCAGAAATGTAGAAATTTTTGCAAATTTATTAAAAAAGAAAAACTGAAATATCACATGGTCATAAGTATTCAGACCCTGTCCTCAGTATTGAGTAGAAGCACCCTTTTGAGCTAGTACAGCCATGAGTCTTCTTGGGAATGATGCAACAAGTTTTTCACACCTGGATTTGGGGATCCTCTGCCATTCTTCCTTGCAGATCCTCTCCAGTTCTGTCAGGTTGGATGGTGAACGTTGGTGGACAGCCATTTTCAGGTCTCTCCAGAGATGCTCAATTGGGTTTAGGTCAGGGCTCTGGCTGGGCCAGTCAAGAACGGTCAGAGTTGTTCCGAAGCCACTCCTTTGTTATTTTAGCTGTGTGCTTAGGGTCATTGTCCTGTTGAAAGATGAACCTTCGGCCCAGTCTGAGGTCTTGAGCAGAGGTTTTCTTCCAGGATATCTCTGTACTTGGCCGCATTCATCTTTCCTTCAATTGCAACCAGTCATCCTGTCCCTGCAGCTGAAAAACACCCCGACAACATGATGCTCCCATCACCATGTTTAACTGTAGGGATTGTATTGGGCAGGTGATGAGCAGTGCCTGGTTTTCTCCACACATACCGCTTACAATTAACGGCAAAAAGTTCAATCTTGGTCTCATCAGACCAGAGAATCTTATTTCTCATAGTCTGTGAGCCCTTCATGTGTTTTTTGGCAAACTCTATGCAGGCTTTCATGTGTCTTGCACTGAGGAGAGGCTTCCGTCGGGCCACTCTGCATATGCCCCGACTGGTGGAGGGCTGCAGTGATAGTTGACTTTGTGGAACTTTCTCCCATCTCCCTACTGCATCTCTGGAGCTCAGCCACAGTGATCTTTGGGTTCTTCTTTACCTCTCTCACCAAGGCTCTTCTCCCACGATTGCTCAGTTTGGCTGGACGGCCAGGTCTAGGAAGAGTTCTGGTCGTCCCAAACTTTTTCCATTTGAGGATTATGGAGGCCACTGTGCTCTTAGGAACCTTGAGTGCTGCAGAAATTCTTTTGTAACCTTGGCCAGATCTGTGCCTTGCCACAATTCTGTCTCTGAGCTCCTTGGGCAGTTCCTTCGACCTCATGATTCTCATTTGCTCTGACATGAATTGTGAGCTGTAAGGTCTTATATAGACAGGTGTGTGCCTTTCCTAATCAAGTCCAATCAGTTAAATTAAACACAGCTGGACTCCAATGAAGGAGCAGAACCATCTCAAGAAGGATTAGAAGAAATGGACAGCATGTGAGTTAAATATGAGTGTCACTGCACTTGTGACCATGTGATATTTCAGTTTTTCTTTTTTAATAAATTTGCAAAAATTTCTACATTTCTGGTTTTTTCTGTCAAGATGGGGTGCTGAGTGTACATTAATGAGAAATAAAATGAACTTTTTTGATTTTGGCAAATGGCTGCAATGACACGAGTGAAAAATTTAAAGGGGTCTGAATACTTTCCGTACCCACTGTATAACATAGGAATACCAGGCTGCAAAAACTACAGAAACAGCTACATTAGCATCATGAAGCTGGGGAGCCAGGAGTCAGAAAAATGCTTATTCCTGGAGCATAGTTCTCCATAAAGTTTACACATTGCAGTTTGAACAGACATCATATCACCCTGTATTTGTACAGTTACTGCACTGACATGAAAAAGACAAAGTTGTAGAATAGAGAAGGAGACAGTGGGTCAGGCAGCAGGTTTTTCACCCCACCTGCTAGTGTGGACGTAGATAGTACACAGAAACACATCATGTTGTCACAGTCATGCCGACAGTCAGGTCTTGTCACCAGGTCATCTGAAATAAACCCACACAGTTGCACACAAACATGCATTACTACATTTATCTAAATATATTGACAGCACAACAGGCTAACGGTGTAAATGAAGAGTTGGTCGCTTCATTGTGACAGGAAACTAATGAGTCCACATGTGTGCATGGTGTGGATGGTGTTAAAAATACATACCACTCTAATGTGACACAATTCTCTCTCTCCCTTGTGTGTATGTCCAGTTGCTGTACTCGTATGTGGAGAACGTGAAACGAGTGTCTGCTGGCGTCTTGTGTGAGCTGGCTCTGGACAAACAGTCTGCAGAGCTCATCGATGCAGAGGGAGCATCAGCCCCGCTCATGGAACTGCTGCACTCCAACAATGAGGGAATTGGTATGTTGCATGTAAAAAGCTAGATGTTGCTCAATACAAACTGTTTTATACAAATATTTTCCAGAAGTCAATTTTTACCCACTATTTCTAAAGAGGTTAGGGCTGTATATATTTTTTTAGAGCTACTGTATATATCCCAAAATATATTCAAACTTTAAAACAAAATACACATATTTTCATGTATCGCAAAACACTCTGATCACAGTGGTACAAAGTTATAAGTAAAATTTGCCTTTTTAATAAAACAACTTTAATTAATGTTTTACCCTGTGATGGACTAATGACCTGTCCAGGGTGTACCCCTGCCTTTCACCCAAAGAAAGTTGGGATAGGCTCCAGCAGATCCCTGTGATCCTGGTTAGGAATAAGCAGATATAGATAATGGATGGATGAATTAATGTTTTGTAAAACTAACAAATTGAGACAATTGAGTGAGACAAAAGTCTCTAGTAATGTTTTTTTTATTTGGTTCTCTACTTTTTATTGCAATGAATTTAATAAACCCATTTTAAAAAGTGTACACCTGTGTGACTGCTGATGAAACTGAGAAGGCGAGTGGACCTGGTGAATCCTGACTGCTATCTGCTGGAAGTCGCAATGACTGAAATATCCATGTATGAGCATGTTCTGAAAAGGTCAATTATCAAATTAATCCACTGCATGTTTTTCAAGTAAAGTATTTGTGATATGAAACGTGACCCAGTATTTTACAACTTTAGGTATTTCTGTGTCATTGAATTTTGGATACTTACAACTGTTGAAAAAATTAACTTCTTTATATAGGTCTTTATTGACAATTTGACATATGCACCTGCATATATGCATATGCATATAACATATACAGTATTTTTCATTTTTGTTCTCCATATTTACTGCTGCAGCCTTTTTTGAATACATGTCACAGTGCAATACATGCCATTTTCACTTATCATTGTTGCTGTGACTGCACATACAGGAGTAGCCTTTCAGTGCAGTTGGACATGTTGCTCTGCAGCAGTTAATGTTATTGGCCTTCTTTACAACATTGACGCCTCATTTCACAAAAGCAGCAATTTCTTATGACTTGCTCTCTCACGTGTCATAATCCAGTACCTTTAGAAAAGCTAAGGTGGATCATAATACTACAGCATTCTTTCTGTGCTAAAAAAACAACAATAACCAATTGGTTTTGGAAAATCCTGAACTCTATAAGGCAATATATTTGGGACTCCTAGGAGCTATACTTCAGTAAGAACCAATGAGCTTGCAGTTGAGAGTTCTAAACAGGGTAGGGTCTTGGTTTTGGTATTTTTAGGAGATTTGTTGTCTAAAAGAACAATGTGGAATGTCACCTCTATATATGAGATTATCTTTATTGTATGATGATTTTGTGGCAGAAATGACATGTTGTATTTCAAAACCTGTGTAACAAAAACAGCACTACCAGCATCACCTTTTAAATTCATTTATTTTTTGTTATGATTTTTGCACTACCCGCAACCATTTCAAACATAATCTCAAGGCAAGGCAAGGCAAGTTTATTTATATAGCACAATTCATACACAGAGTAATTCAAAGTGCTTTACAGAAATAAAAGACAGGTTAAAAATACACAAGCAAGAATAAAAATAAAAAGGCATGCCACCGCTTTGTCACCATATTTGCCCCTTATGATATCGACTATCGGACCACGCTGACCCATATTTGTGGGTGCCCTACTTTTAGTTTGTCCCATCCCTGATGGACTAAAAGTACCTCAACACAGACTATCTGCGGAGATGATCCTGAGACCCGGACTCTTACGTCTAGGATCAAGTAGACTACAGCTGGAGGTTCCAAACCCCTTATTTAAGTCTACAGCTGTTTAGACCCATATTCTAAGGATAACACTAAAGCGGGGTTAGGGTTATGGTTCCTAACCCCTGAGTCCCTGACCCAATTGGCTTTAGATCGGAGGTTCCTAATCTAATCAACTTGGAGTACTGACCGTGAGTCCGATTGTCTCCCCCAACTGAACAAAAGTAGTGACAAAACAGTTTAAAAAAAAGAAGAAAAAAAAAAAATCTCAGTACGCTCTAGCACTGCAAACAATGTAAAAGCCCTGCTACACTATACATAAAGTGTTTCTGGACTGGAGGAACTTCTTCATAGTTCTTAGAACCTTTGGATTATGCACCACTTTTTGTGTGTTCACACAACAGATAATCATAGTCTTTATAAAGCCATCTTAAAGGACTTTTTTAGATCCTACCTTAGGGTAGCATAACAGGAAACATAAATGATGTAAGTGTATGTTGATTGGTTGAAGACTGAGGCATTGCAGCACTGGCAAGCACTATTTTTAAAACTGTGTGTAACGGTGTCAACAACAGCATAAGAAAATATGAAAGAAAACAAATGACAAAAGAACACTGAAGACCAGTCTTTATTGATCATTTATGCAATGGTGGAAATGCAGAGATTTTGATTTGTCTAAGCAAAGTGTTTTTGCTGCTATACCAACTGTTGACAGGCTTCACTTAAGCGTTCCTACTGAAAAAAGAAAAAAGAAAAACTGAAATATCACATGGTCATAAGTATTCAGACCCTTTGCAGTGACACTCATATTTAACTCACATGCTCACATCCCATTTCTTCTGATCCTCCTTGAGATGGTTCTGCCCCTTCATTGGAGTCCAGCTGTGTTTAATTAAACTGATTGGACTTGATTAGGAAAGGCACACACCTGTCTATATAAGACCTTACAGCTCACAGTGCATGTCAGAGCAAATGAGAATCATGAGGTCAAAGGAACTGCGATATTTAGATAACAGTGATATTTCAGTTTTTCTTTTTTAACAAATTTGCAAGAATTTCTACATTTCTGTTTTTTTTCTGTCAAGATGGGGTGCTGAGTGTACATTAATGAGAAATAAAATGAACTTTTTTGATTTTGGCAAATGGCTGCAATGACACAAAGAGTGAAAAATTTAAAGGGGTCTGAATACTTTACATACCCACTGTATGTAGAGGAGCTGCCTACTCATATTTTGAGTGAAGTGACCTGTATATTGCCTCAGGCAGGACAAATACGTGCCTGGCTTTTTGACTTCATTCTGTTTATAAATGACTGTGATGTTGTTTTCTCCCTGCAGCCACCTATGCTGCAGCAGTTCTGTTCCGAATTTCGGAGGACAAGAGTTCAGACTACAGGAAGAGAGTATCAGTGGAGCTCACACACTCACTCTTCAAACACGACCCTGCTGCATGGGAAATAGTAAGAATCCTGTTTCTGTGTATAGCTGCTGAGATATTGCATAGAAAGATTCCACGGAGGCCCTGTGATGGACTGGTGACCTGTCCAGGGTGTACCCCTGCCTTCCACCTGAAAGAGAGCTGGGATAGGCTCCAGCAGATCCCCATGACCCTGGTTAAGGAATAAGCGGGTATAGAAAATGGATGGATGGATGGAGACTCCACGGATATACAAATGCTTCATCAATTACACACCAATTTCTAACCTGTGATTCCTTAGAACAGTCCTAGAAATACTAGACCATATATAGTTAACAGAATTTTATTTAAGTTCCAGTCTTATTTCAAGATTCTAATCACAACTTTCTCATTGATAGGTTGGAAAACTGTATATGGGTTTTATGAATACCTAAATTGGTTTTAGTCCTGTCAGTCAGATTTCTCTCATTTTTTAGTTTCTTGTGACAAAGCACAGATATTATATTTGGAGCTCTAGTTCAGATTCAGCAAGTTCATGTGCCTAATAATCAAAAGCTATTTTCAGATTGCTCTATTTTTAGCCAGTTCAATTCAAGTTGTCGAAAATTTTTTCCTAAAATTAAAGACAAAAAGTTTAGATCTGGACATTCAAGAATCAAATCAGGGCAAACTGCACCTCACAGCTAGAGTGTTTTGCTGAAAAAACTCAGCACACAAAAGCAATGTGGTGGTGTGCCAGTATGTTTTGTGATTATCTGCTGTGAATAGATGTCTGTGGAGGCAAAGTTGTACTTTCTTGGATTGTTCTCTTCTAAGTCCCTGACTTCTAGAATGACTGGCAAAAGATTTTAATAGTGTTAGAGACTGCGGTTGTCCTTTCTCTGCAGTACAACTGACAACATGCTGTGTGCCCATGGCTTGTAAGGTAAAGCTCAATTTTATCTCTAGTTCTCCTACTAGAGTTGAGGCTGAAAACTGCTATTAATCAGACATACTCTGCACACAGCCCAAATCTTAAGAGGAAGTCTAATTAGTGACAGGAGTGGGTATGATCACTTGGATATTCTTAAGTAGTTAAGTGAAGAACTGAAAATAAAGGGAAAAAGAAGAAAATGAGTTAGGAAGTTAGCAGTTAGAAAGCTTAACAATGGAATGCAATTCACAAGCAAATGTAAACCATGATCTTTCAGTCAAAGCATATCACTATCCTACAGATATCACAACTGTGACCGAGTACCAGTCTGCACACTATGTACACATTGTTATGTGGCAAAAACAAAGTAGAAATAAATTGTTATATATTTGCTGAATATTTTCTCTCTAAACTGTCCTACAGTGTGAGCAATGACAATTGTTCCAATTGTTTTTCTATAAATGGTCTTATCTTATGGCTAGAATTTGTTGGTGAGGTTTGCCTTTGTGTGTGTGTGTGTCCACCTTCAAGTCCCTCCCCTGTGATATAACATGTCTGTTTAAAACAGATGATGCCTTGATACTTGTTTTGTTCATCTCTATCTGTTCATTTCTCTCCAGGCCCATACTGCTGTTCCTTTAGAGCCTACATACCTCGCTGATGGTGAGTACATTGATTTACAGGGAAATGTTCCCAAAACATGGTTTCTAATACAACTACATAGATGCAGGTTAATCTTGCTGTCTGCAGTGGGGATTTAGTGCCTTATTCTTGTATTTAATCAGGGCAGATTGTGGTGAACTCCTGATGGTCATGTAATTCAGAAGCCCAACTCAACAGTGACATTTCTTTAGTTAGTGAAAGATTCTGGTTTATAACAGCTTGCTTTATTTTCATATTTTTTGCCATACTTTGAAAATGAGAAGCCTGTTTACTTCCCAGACTGTCCCCATTCCAACAGTTGTCCTCCATCCACCTGGACTCTTCAAATAAACACTATTTTTGGTCTCCTTAATGTTCTCTGTCAAACACAAGCCCCCTGTGTCATCCTTCCACTCAGCGCTGACAGCTACAGAAAGCAAATCATGCAGGCTCATTAGACAGCCATCCCACAGGGAGATAACGTTGTTACTACAACACTACAACAGCAAATACACACACATAAACAAAGTCATAATGGTCGACATCAACATGCATAACAATCAGTCAGAAGCTGCTGTATCACAGGTATATGCGTGTGTGTGTGTCATTCTAGAATCAAAGCGGGATGGATGGATGGTTAGATTCAGGACTAACATGGAAAGAGACCTATCAATAACTGAGACCAATAAGATTGTCTTGGTGTTATAATTAACTACATTCAGAAATTGTCAGGAGCTTGGTTTCTGGACTTCCTGCTCTGGACTTTTATTTAGATTTTCACTTCCTGTTTTCCCATTTAGTTAATTTTGGCAACTTGATTCGATTAGTTTTGATTTATTTCACCTGTGCCTGCCCTGTAATTACCATAATCTGCTTCACCTGTGCCTCTGCATAAATGCAGATCTGCCATCACATGTCTTTGCCAGATTGTCATATCTCATAGTGCTCATGATGCAGCACTGCCTGACATGGATTCTGCCTGACCAAGATGTAATTCCTGAAGACCAAAGCCTGATTCCTGAGCCCTCACCTGATGCTTGACTGCATTACCTGATTCCTGAATGCCTAACCTGTTTCCAGAAGGCGGTACCTGATTCCTAATGATGGTGAAATCAAAGCTGGCTTAAAAACAACACACTGCTTTTGAAGCATTTGATAGTCAGAAGAGTGACATCTGCTGGCTGGCTTTAAGAACTGCATCTGAGTGGATGTCCTGACAAAGCCTCATTGCTTCAGGCTGTAATGGATCTTACATTCTATCTTTCTCGGAGGCTTTAATAAAAGTTATTTTGTCAAAAGGTGTGTCATTGTGTTTGTCTTTGCATAATGCAATATTTAAAGATGTTTGTACACTAGGCAGCCTTGATGAGGCAAATACAGTGCTGCTTGAAAGTTTGTGAACCCTCCAGACATGATCAGGTTTTGTGTAAAAAAAAAATAAAAATAAAAAAAATAACCTAATCAAATGTACATCCAAAACCCAATTTGTGAAGTAGACTTCCAAATGATGGACACAAACAAAAAAAGGCTATATTGTCATTATTTATTTAACAAAAGGGGTTAATCTCACAAAAACTGGAAATTTGACTTGTGCAGAAGTATGTGAACCTTTTTATTTAGTAGCTTGTGGCACCTCCTTTTGCCACCATTACTTCAACCAAATGTCTTCAGTAACCACTGACCAGTCTCTCACATCTGTCTTTGGGGATTTTTGCACACTCCTCCTTGCAGAACTCAGCCAATTGAGAGAGGTTGGAAGGACATTTGGCATGTACCGCCTGCTTCAGGTCTAGCCACAACATTTTCGATTGGATTGAGACTTTGACTAGGCCAATCAAGAGTGTTGAAGTGCCCAGCTTCAGCTCTCTGACTGACGGCAGGAGATTCTCTTCAAGAATTTGTTGATAGGACTGAGAATTCAAGTTTCCCTGAATAATATGGAGTCGCCCTGGCCCGGAGGCAGAAAAGCACATTTCCACCACCATGCTTAACTGTTGCATTTGTTACCTCAAGGCTAGATTACTGTAACTCATTACTATCTGGATGTCTGGATGTCCCTTGAGATGATTTGTATTGTGATTTGGCGCTATACAAATAAAATTGAATTGAATTGAATGGAGGAGGTTCTTTTCCTGGAATTCAGTTTTGACTTTTCTCCAAACATGGCGGCTTTGATTATGACCAAATAAATCTATTTTGGACTCATCTGTCCAAAGAATGGACTTCCAAAAGGCCTCTGGTTTGTCCAAATGTGCTTTGGCAAAGTTGAAATGGGCAGCTTTGTTCTTTTTTGAGAGCAGAGGCTTCGTTCCAGCCACCCTCCCATAAATGTCATGCCTGTTCAATTTTCGCCTGATTGTAGACGCATGTACATTTACCCCAGATGCTACCAGAGAGGTCTGCAACTCTCTAGAGGTGATGTGTGGGCTGGCCTTTACCTCATTTATTATTTTTCTGGTGCTTCTTGATGATAATTTTGATGGGTGTCCACCTCTAGGCAGAGTTGTGGTCATGTTGAATGCCCTCCATTTGTAGATTATTTGTCTTACAGTGGATGGATGGAGTTGGGATCTCTTGGAGATGGTCTTATAGCCTTCCCCAGACTGGTGTGCATTCACCACCTTCTTCCTGATGTTCTCGGATATCTCCTTTCCTCTTGACATTGTATGACTCCTTGGCACCACAGTGGTTTGGTTGGTTTTCACTCTCTTTTAATCAGTGTTGCCCAATCACATTCCTAACGATGTCTAATTTGATTGGTCTGCTTAAGTGATTAATTAAGCACCCAAATGTGTTTCACCTGAATCTGTTACTCACTGGACTTTACCAATGCAGCAGGGGGTTCACTTACTTTTTCACATCCAATAATTCAATCTTTCATGTAATTTTTTGGCTACTTACAAAATTCCCTCTAAAAAAACATATGCAATTGATCAACATACATCTTACATTTAATTTATAAAAAGCAGGTGATGTAAAAATAAGAAAATTATGGTAAAACAACAGAAAACTCTGAACAGCTCAAGGGGTTCACAAACTTTCAAGTGGCACTGTATGTGTAATAGTAAAGTTGTATTGGTAGTATTTTGATGCTTGTGCTTATGCAACTTTGTTTTTTATATTACAAAAGGGGTATTTCAGTGACTTTGGCATTTGTGTGGGTTCAAAGATTTTTATTTAGAAAAAGAATAATTTCTACAGTGCTTGGCTTTAATCTGCTCCTCTTGTGGCTCACTATCTCTCCAGCTTTGGAGAAGACCCACTCGCATGGCACTGATGTAGCTGGCATGTGAAGGTACATCTTGGCCATCCTGAAAAAGATGGGGATATATAGCTGCATGTGTAGCCCAATAACTGAGTGGGTCTTCTCCTCTGGAGAGGTAGGGCTCAGACAGGTAAAAAAGGTCACAATTCTTTGAGCTCTTGTTCTAATATCAGTTAATGCAATGAGTTTGTTCCAGTGCCTTTTTCACAAAAAGTTTGAAACTATGTGCGAAACATGGTCAGCAAAACAACTAACATAAAGGCCTGGATGACCAGTAACTTTGTACTTTTAAATAGAAAAACAGAAGTTATTGTATTTGGGCCTAAAACCCTCAGAAATAACTTTTCTAAAATTATAGCTACTTTAGATGGCATAGCCCTGGTCTCCAGCACTACTGTAAAAACCCTTGGAGTTATTTTTGACCAGGACATGTCCTTTAACTCACACATAAAACAAATCTCTAGAACTGCATTCTTTCACCTGCGCAATCTTGCCAAAATTAGGAACATCCTGTCTCAAAATGATGCAGAAAAACTAGTCCATGCATTTGTTACCTCAAGGTTAGATTACTGTAACTCATTACTATCTGGATGTCCCAGTATCTCTATAAAAAGCCTCCAGTTAATCCAGAATGCTGCAGCCAGAGTCCTGACAGGAACTAGCAAGAGAGATCATACTTCTCCTATATTAGCTTCTCTTCATTGGCTCCCTGCAAAATACAGAATAGAATTTAAAATCCTTCTTCTCACGTATAAATCCCTTCATGATCAAGCTCCTTCATACCTTAAAGACCTCATAGTACCATATTATCCCAATAGACCACTTCGCTCTCAGAGTGCATGTCTACTTGTGGTTCACAGAGTTTCCAAAAGCAGAATGGGAGGCAGAGCCTTTAGCTATTAAGCTCCTCTCCTGTGGAACCAGCTCCCAATCTGGGTTCTGGAGGCAGACACTATGTACTTTTAAGGCTAGACTTAAAACCTTCCTTTTTGACAAAGTGTATAGTTAGGGCTGGCTTCAGGCAACCCTGAACCATCCCTTAGTTATGTTGCTATTGGCCTAGACTGCCCAAGGACCATCCGTGCACTGAGCCCACCCCCCCTCCCCTCCCCCTCCTCACATGTATGTTCCACCATTGAATGTCACTAACCTTGTGCTCTTTCTCTCCCCTAGTTTGTGTTCTATCCCTCTTTCTCTGTTCTCTCTCTGTACCTTCTTTTCAGGTGTCCCTGGTCCTGGAGCTGTATATTGCTGATGTGCAGTTACTGGCCCAACCAGCCTGCAGTGTCTATTTGTTGTTTATTGTTGCTGTTCTTTTCTCTCTGCTCTATCCACTCACCCCAACCAGTCGAGGCAGATGGCCGGCCAAACTGAGCCCGGTTCTGCTGGAGGTTTTCTCTTCCGTTAAAGGGAGTTTTTCCTCTCCACTGTCACCAAGTGCTTGCTCATAAGGGATTTGTTGGGTTTTTTGGTGTGGTGTCTGAGTGTTTGGAGCGCAAGTGTCGCAGCACTGAGGACATGTTGCTGCTGTATGTCAGCTCCTGACCTTTTTCGGGGTAATCAGATCAAAGTGCTCCCAGGCATATGATCATGCTCTTTCTGGCACTGGTTCTTCCTCTATATCTCTTTCTCACTGCCTCACTCACTGGCTCACTCAGTCACTCACTTTTCACACACAGAATCTCATACAACTTTCAGTCCCTCAACTCACTCTGACTTACCTATCTATTACTAAATCTACAATTTCTATGTCTGTCTGGTGTGTGAATAAGTGTGTGGTGTGTTTGTGTGTATGTGTTATTCAGTGTTTGTAACTAAACTAAATATACCTAAACCTATTGTTATGACCCCAGGGGTCATTATGTGTGAATTTGTGGTATGTGTGGTTGCTAGTTCTCTCCTCCCCAGTCTGTGTAGGTGCGTATGTGAGTATGAAAGGAAAGGGGCGTGGACCAGTGGAGTTCGTGATTGGTCGGGTCAAGTGGACCTGACGTTGCTGATTGGTTCAACCTTCCGGGATGACGATAAGAAGCTGCGACCGAGTCCCGGAAGGGAGAGCTCTTCTCCGATCTCTACCGCGCCCAAGCCAGCTAGAGTCGTGACCGTCGTTAGGAGAAAACATTTGGAAGTCGTTTGTAAATTATTTCGTGAAGAAAAGTTTGTAGAGTTTATTTTGGGATAAGGATGTTTGATAACTCACACCCTGTACATAGCGAGCACTGTTTATTTCTTTGATAACTGGTCAGAAGACGTCTAGGTGTTTTTGTTTTCATTTTTCCCCTGCTTGTTTTGGGTAGGATTCCAGGGAAAGGAACCCTGTGATTTTCTTTATTAGAGAACGTAGGGCTATTATAGCGTTTTTGTTAGTAGTTTCCGGTTACGCTGTTGTTTCAGTTTCTGTTTTGTTATTTGTAAATAAATATCTTTTCTTTAAGAGTTAGTAGTCGTAAGGGTTTTGTTGAGAGCGGTAGAGTTTTCGGAAGGAAACTCACATCATGTTACGCACCAGTAACCCCTAGGCCGGTCGTAACACCTATATATATACCTAAACCTAAATGTAAACTAACACTCTCCCTGACTACAATTCAAATGGCAAATGACAATATGCCATCTTACAATATATACAATCTTCTCCTCTCAAAAAACCCACGGTTTGAGCAGTGACTCAGAGCCCTTTTAAAGCCTTGGCATATTGAAACGCCCAGCTCCTTCAAAGTTCCTGTGAACGAGGAATGTAACGAGGCCTCACTCGCAGCGGTCACGTGATTTGGGGCATGTGGAAGCAGGGATCAAAACACTGCTCAGCAACACTTCCGCTTCAAAAGATCAATATTGTGCCCAGCACACGTGCTCGAGCGTCATATCACTACTGATTCCTGATTGCCTAACCTCTTTCCAGAAGACCTAACCTGATTCCCATAGGCCCAACCTGTTTCCCGAAGGCGGTACCTGTCTTATGAGGATCTAACCTGATTCCTGAGGTCCTAAGTTCATTCCCGAAGGTTCCCCCTGACTCTTGAGGACTAAACTTGAGTCCTGAGGACCTAAACTAACTCCTGCGCACATAATCTAATTCCTGAAGGTCTTGTCTGATTCCTGGTGACCAAACTTGACTCCTGTATGCCTAACCTGATACCCGAGTGCCTAACCAGGATGTTTTAAGAGTTCTATTTGCCTGCCTGACCTGAACAGAACAGTAAAACTGATTTGTTTACTCCTGTCTGCTACTAGTTACCTGTTCCTGCTGTTCCCGTTCCCTTAATTTTCCTTGTTTCAGTCACTAATAGAAGAGGGAAATTTCAAAAGGACTCTGTTAGAACAGAAATTCTCTAGTCCCAGCCAGCTCTTTCAACGGCAAGTTTCCCAACTAACACGACAGTTGAAGTTTGTCACACAGCTAGGACTCTGCAAATTAATTGCAATTTAACTCTGCAATCTGCCTCCTAGGCACCCTCTACAGTTCCACTGTGTCAGACTCTGAAGCCCATAGAAGCTCATATCATTTGGCAAGAGCTAAAAACAAGTTCCATTCACTGGAAATGCCACTGTTTGCCTTGGTCCTGCTCATCCCAGTTGGTTGGTGGATACGGCCAACACTGCTGCATCTCCTGTTCCTGATGTTGCCAGGTTCAGCTGAACCTCTATCACAGCCATTCATTTGTGTTTAATAAACCCTATAAAACTCAGCCTCTCATGTCAGGCCTCTTATCTGAGCTCAAACACAAAAACCTCAAATCCTAACATAAATACATATTATAGATACTAGCACTTTATAATAAGAAATAAGGTACTTATTTTAGAACTTCTCTTTCAAAATCAATTTTATATCACATTTCCACAACTGCCAGCGAGGCTTTTATGTTTTACTGTCATTGTCTACACATTGTATACCTCAAGTGGAGTTTAGTTTTAGTAATACAAGTGTAATTTACATTCCTAATTTGGAATTTTGATTGGGCAGAAATAAAGATTAGTTTGCATTTATTAAATGTTCATATTTGCAATTTCATGGTTTTATGCATAAATTGCTCATGAAATGTGATCTGATATTCCACTTTAAGGATGTTGCTCTGGACAAGACTTAGAAAAGGAACGGAGGAGGTGTACATTTTTTGATTTTTTAGTACAATTTAGTTTTTTAATAGTGATTTTTTTTTTCCAGAAAATTATACTGTAAATTTTACATTTTGTTCAAACTACAGTAATGCTACTTTTTGAAACCTATACCTTTTCCAGGAACAAACTGTCAGGCCTGTTATTGTAACCAGCAGCTGGTAAAGGTCATTCCAAATTGTTGAAAGCAGTGTTAGATAACATCTTATCAGAGATTCATACCATTCTATTTAGCCTAGGAGATTTGTTGATAGGATATGGAATAAAATGGCACCACTATGTTCTAGCAGATGTAGAGTTCATCTGTAAAAATGTTTAGCTGAACAGGCTACCTCTGTCTCTCTGTCTAAGAGTTAGATGGTGCTTACCCTCCATATGGCTATGCTGATCTGCCTTTGGACACCCTGCCACTAGACCCTGATCTCCCTGACTCTTACATCTCCGACATGGCCTATGACCCAAGACAGGCCTACCCAGAACCACTCTAACAGGTAAACCCACAGTGTCAACACAGATGGACTTTGACTTTGGTTTACATCCAACTAATAGTTTATATGTTGCAAAAGGCCTTTTAGTTACTTACTACAGTATCATATCCTAGGACTTTTTTCAAATGGTAAAACAAGGCTGACCAAACACTTGCATTGATCTGCTTAGCTCCCTTTACCCCAGCAGAAAATATTTTTTGGAAGAATTGAATAGTTGGGATTATTGATAAATACAGCAAATTAGGTAATGATACTGAAAAATGTATATTTTGGAAAAATATCAATCGAAAGTGTTATTTCCATGGTCAACAGGACCATCAAAGACTCAAAAAATTTAGGAAAAAAAAAATTAAGATTAAGAAAGATATGCTGAAGATATATGGTAGACAGTCACCTCTCTTTTGGACGAGAAACAGTGGATAGGAAAGTAGAGTTTGAGGCATCAGCAGGGATGCTATCTCTTTAGGTTTATATGTCTTTATTTCTGTGAGGCTGTCTAACTTGCATTAGACTAATCGAAGAGTCTATGGTGAGTCTAAAATGTCTTCTAAGATGTAGACAGTAGACAGTTATATATACAGTTCATATAGAACTGAAATTTTAGGCATTGACCTCTTTATGTAAAGTGCCTTATATTGTAATGTAGGGCTGTTTAAATTAGACTTAAAATGAATTTAATTTAAAGTCTAAAGTCTTTTACCAGACAAAAGTTTGGGAGCACTTTCTCAATTAGGTCATTGAGAATGTGTGTTCAAACTTCTGACTGATCATGTATATTTCAGCAGTAACTTGGTATCTTAAACATATGAAACTCTGATGGCTTCAGTAATTACGGTAGACGTGTGATGTGTGTGTGAAATGTGATTTTCCTGGCTAGATTTCTTCTGGAGAATGTTATTTTCATGGCCAGTAAAAAGATACTGTCACATTAGGGTAGCAGTAGCACTACCAGTGTTGATAGCACTCCAGTTAAAACAGCATGTAGTGTAAGAAAATTTCTAAAAATGTCAGTGTTTATTTAAGTACAAACAGTGCTACCATACAGTACTGTGCAAAGGTTTTAGCACTAAAAACACACAGGTGATGCTTTTGACATAAATGACAAAAATAGTTTTTCATGTATCAGCTAACTTCATACAGAGTGCAGTAAAGGGAGCCACATCTAAATCAAATCAGTATTTGCAGCACATAAACCAGCAGCAGTTCTCTCTGCTTTGACCTACACACAGTTCCTCCTGGTACTTTGCACACCTTGGAGAAGCTGCTGCAGTTCTTCTGTAGATTCAGGCTGACACAGTGTTTCTGTCTCTTCATGTGATCCCAGACCATCTGCTCTAGGGCTCCTGATTCTCCTTACCCATGAAAATAGTTTTGGGTACTTTATGGGCTTGTTGTCCTGCACAGTGGGATGTACTTTGAATCTGGTATCAATAAGTCACCTGATGGTGGTATGGGAGGAATCTAAAATATCTAAATTGCCTAAAAATTTTGGACAGTACTGTATATAGAGCAATATGATAACATAGAACACAAATATGAGGTGAGAATAGGGTCATAATCAACAACACTGAAAACTAGGATTTGAAGGTTTGAAAATGTTTGAAAATACATTTTGAATGTGAAAATTTTGGTTTCAAAATTGAAAGCTATGATTCAAACCTAGGTTAATAAAATTTAAATCCAGCTCCAGGACCTGCAGGAGCATTGAGCACACCACGAATAACTAATGGCTGGACACTAGGTACAGTATGTGCAGAACATTTAACTGGGCTGTAGATTTCTAACAGGATGGTTTGACATTGTTATTTACTGCCACTTAACTGAATTTAACATTACACTAACTATAGTGTGATTTGTGTGAAACATAACAAATGGTTGTTATGACAACTGGCGTTACCAACTTGCCTTGTTAGCAAGCGGTAGCTTTGAATTAGCTAGGTGGCTAACTGACTTAGCTAGCTAAATGTTGCTCTCAGCACGCTAAAAGTGTGTTACTCTGTCCACAGACCAGTTAAACTTCCTGCACATATTATACCTTCATTAGTGCTCAATGAGGCATCCTCTTTACAGTATCCATTTGTACTGACGTCCAGTAGGACTAATCAAACTGTGCAGAGAGCTAACCAATACATTTTAATACCTACATATAAACAAATAAATAGACACACACACACACACATACATACCATAAAATCACACCCTGACTTTAACACTTTTGATATTCATTCCTTACATCTTAGAGGAGTAGTTTGGCGCTTATTCATTGTATACTTGAAGAACATAAGGAAATATCTTTTATATTTTTATCTGTAGGGGAGCTCAGTGCACTGATGGAGAGTTCCCAGGCAGACCTATAGCAGCATAACGTAGGGATGGTTCAGGGTTACCTGAAGCCAGCCGTAACTATATGCTTTGTCAAAGAGGAAGGTTTTAAGTCTAGCCTTAAAAGTACATAGTGTCTGCCTACTGAACCCAGACTGGAAGCTGGTTCCACAGGAGAGGAGCTTGATGGCTAAAGGCTCTGCCTCCCACTCTACTTTTGGAAACTGGGAATCACAAGGCCACCTGCACTCTGAGAGCGAAGTGGTCTATTGGGATAATATGTTACTATAAGGTCTTTAAGATATGAAAGAGCTTGATCATGAAGGGATTTGTATGTGAGGAGAAGGATTTTAAATTCTATTCTGAATTTTACAGGGAGCAAATGAAGAGAAGCTAGTATAGGAGAAATATGATCTCTCTTGCTATTTCCTGTCAGGACTCTGGCTGCAGCATTCTGGATTAACTGGAGACTTTTTATGGAGATACTGGGGCATAGTAATGAGTTACAGTAATCTAGCCTTAAAGTAACAAATGCATGGTCTAGTTTTTCTGCATCATTTTGAGACAAAATTGCCCTAATTTTGGCAATGTTGCGCAAGTGAACGAATGCAGTCCTAGAGATTTGTTTTATGTGTGAATTAAAGGACATGTCCTGGTCAAAAATAACATCTAAAGTAGCTATAATTTTAGAAAATCTGTTTTGAGTTTTTAGACCCAGATACAATAACTTCTGTTTTCTCTGAGTTTAAAAGTAGAAAGTTACTAGTCATCCAGGCCTTTATGTCCTTTAGACATGCCTGAAGTCTGGGTAAGGGATTTGTGTTGTCAGGTTTCATAAATAGATACAGCTATGTCATCTTCATAGTAGTGGTAATTAATAGAGTGCTTCCTAATGTAGAGAATTTAAATATATACATGTATTGAACCATGAAGGTTTATTTTGTATGGTTTATGAATTATGAATATCATAAACCATCTTAATAATTTGGGGCATCAGATCCTTTGATGGCGGACCAACCAGTCAATTAATTAATAATACAGTATATCAGTCTACAATCCGAGGGAGAGTTCTCCTCATTTCACATATTTACTGTGTGAAATATCATTAATGATGCCAGTCACAGTTGTCTTTTAAAAATTTATTCAGCTATTTACGGTGGGCTAGCCAGGAACACAGGCGAAAGGCTAGCTGGGAATGCTTGCAGGCTAGCCGGGAACACTGGTGCTTTTGCCGAGAATTCAGGTAGCAGGCTAGCTGGTGACAGACACTGGGGAGCCGGCGTTGGGAACTGGAGTTGAACTAGGCACCTCTGCCTAGCCGCGGGGAAGGGGAGATGCCGGGTCCAGCACTTCTCCAGCAATGTGCAGGCGGCGAAGAAGAAGGAGACCGCCACTGCCTTAGAGGCATTGCAAGGAGGCTGCCTCACAATTCCCTCCAGGTGGGAAGACAACTTGAATGCCTGGAGCTAATCTCCTCTTATTCACTAACTTCTTTTTCAGAGGGGCTGAAAATAATGTTTCACGCAGTGAGGCTACAGCACTGTCAACAACATAATCAACTTAGCAGGGAGTAGGATTGAGGCCCTCCACTGTGTTGGCACATGGCATAGATGTAAATAAAGATGGAACCACTTTCTCAAATGTATTAACATTCATTTTTTTCTAAACGCTGCATGATCCATTATTTTAAATTCAAAAGTTATTAAAAATGGTCTGACAAAAGAGGATTTTGGGGCAAAAAAACTTCAGATGCCATATGTCAGAACAAGATCTAGGGTGTGATTGAAACAGTAGGTGGTTTATTAACATTTTGAGTGAAACCAATTGAATTTAATATCGAATTAAATGCAGTGCTGAGACTATTATTTTCAATATCTACATGAACGTTAAAATCTCCCATTATAGTGACTTTATCTGAACTAAGCACTAAATCAAATAGGAAGTCTGGAAATTCAGTTAAAAACTGAGTAAGGGACAGGGGGACGGTACACAATGACAAGTAGAACTGGTTTTTGTGTTTTCCAGTTTGGATGTGAGAGACTAAGAGTGAGGCTCTCAAATGAGCTCCCGAGCTGCCGTCGGACAGCTAACAGATCCTGAGCTCAGTGGCTTCACACCTGCTAATGGGGCTAGGCTAGCTGGCTTTTGTACAAAGGTGTGAAGCTGTGCTTCCAATTCGGTGATCCTCGCCTCCAAAGTTACCAGAACGCTGCATTTATTACAAGTATCATTATCACTAAAGGAGGCAGAGGAATAATTAAATAGCAGGAGAGTGAGGGAGAGGAAGAAGGAGAAGCCATGCTGCTAGCTAGCTAAGCTAACTGGTAGGCTAATGAGCACTAAGTCTAGAAATACCAAGAAATACTGGACATAATAGAAAGGTATTTGGCTAGTACAGGATTATGTAGCAGTTACTGAATTGTTCAGAAAGTTTAGTTAGTTTTTAGGTGTGTTAGACTAAAGCTAATCTGTTGCTAATCTGTAGACGAGCTATACAGCGCACACAGTACAACACGCCTGCAACAGGAAGGGAATTTGCTTACCCCAGGAAACAACGTCACAGGCAGATATTTGCAGATATTCAAATTTTATTATTAACTCTCTGGGGTCTGAGGGGGTTTTGGGGGCCTGGACAAATTTTGACATGTCCTGACATTTGTGCTTTTTTCAGTGTCTTTTAAACATATTAATGTCTAAAGCCTAATAACACTGTAATCAGCACAAAATTGGCTACAATAATATGTGAGCAGCAAATTTATACATGATTTTGTTTTTGAGAAAAAAGTGTTTATGCATGGTTAGTGAAAGACTACAATTTTTTAGTCACTAAAATAAGACCATAAAACACAAACAGAACATTGGTTCACAAGACTTTGGAGACCTGCATGTTGTAGGCTAAAGTGTTTACTTCAGAGTGCTGTGAATGTCATCTTGTTCACACATTCACAGTAAACAATACACTGATTTAAATTTTCTAAGACACTTTTTGTCCAGAAAGGCCATATGCAAGAGGGTGTGTCTCAGGATGAATAGTCATGTGATTTACCTGAGAACACAAAAGACGCACTGAACGACCAGACAAAGACGCACATAATTAGCCTCTCAGTCAATGTAGATGGGATGGATTAGTGCAGCACAATACAAAACAATGAGCAGCCAAACGATCCTCATTTGAGTTAAAATCAGTGTTTTTACTCTGAGGACAAGCTAAACTATTTGTCTCTGTGTGGAATACAAGAAGCGCTTCTTCACGTCCGTGACGCGCCATCATCCAAACGCGCAGAAAAAGTGAGTAAATTCTATGATGAAGTTTGATGTTTTATGTAATTTCTCGGGGGTGTGCTATTCTACTCACCTGAGATTATTTACATGTGAACAGTGAACAGTGTACAAGGTGGGACCGCATTACCTGTAATGAGGCGAGACAGGAAAAAACGGACTTCTCCTTACGTTCATACAGATTAAATAAAAAGTGATGATTTGTTTTCGACTTGAATTGTTTCACTCAAAAGAAAACATTTCAAGCTTTCTAGCCATATAATTCTTATTTTTATGAGCCAAGTATTCGCTGAGATTCTGGTTGTTTTATTTACGCGTCTGTGAAGAGAAATGGCAGAGACAGAAAAGGCCGAGAGTGTGCCCTGTCGGCTTTCTTTATTTAAAAAAAGCACAACATTTTGTTGTTATTATGATGGTATACCACTAAAAGTAGACCCTTTACAGATTTGAATGATATACTTCTTTTATCTGTATGATCAGAATTGACGGAGTAATTTAAGTTTGTTTCGGCCTTATCAGGAAAAGATGCGTCAAAACGCGTCGGCACGTGCGTCGACCCCAGAGGTTTAAAGGTTTGAATCAGAGCTTTCAATTTTGAAACCAAAATTTTATATTTAATTTTCAAACATTGAAATCCTACTTTTCAGTGTTGCTAATTGTGACCCTATTCTCACCTCATACACAGTCTAACATGCCTAAAAGTCAATCTGGTCATGATGACACCTCTATAGAACCACAGCTGGAACTGCTGCCAGGTGCCACCTCAGTGCTGCTGCTGGATAACCAATCAAATATCCATTGATACAACCCTGTCTGTGCTTACTACTCTGTATATTGAGGTGTTGGACATTCCCACATCACAATTCTTGAAGATGTGGTTCTTTTCAGAAAAGCCTCTTCACTGACCACCACTCACTGAATGGCAGGGAGACTCAGGTGTTTTATATGATTCTCCTGATAATATCAAATCTCACACAGCAGATATGCGGCCTATTGGCCCATATCCCAACACTGTCAGTATGTGAACTACTGTCCTATTACTATCCTGTAGTGGGACTCTCTACCAGAAGAAGATGATTGTGCATAGGAAGTGATTTGTGAGACTGATATTGATTTTCTCATGCCATGGTACAAAAGAAGGTGAAGGGTCAAGCTATTCCTAAAGACTGATTTTGCAGTGCAAAACACTGCCAGTGCCAGGATAATGTGTCTTAAGCTGATAATCTTTCTCTCTGATATTCTTCTAATATTTTTTTTTTAATATTTGATTTTTATTTTATATTTGGTTTTTTGATGATTCCTGAGAACATTTGCTCTTTTCTTTTTCAGGAGAAAAATATCACTGAAAACACTGAAAGAGAATGAAAGAATGAGCAAATCGCAGAAAGACAGACTGCAGCAATGGATGGATGTTGAAGGCGAGTGGTACTTTTAACAAAAAAAAAAAAAAGGTTGTTTATTGAAAAGAGATTTTTTTGTTGTTGCTGTAAATAAGAAATGGGACTTTGTTATAATGTTTTACTGTGGGGTGAAAGTGGCCGATGTCTGAAGTTTCAAGGCGTTGTTACACGGGTAACTTTTTGAAGCAATCAAATTAGGCAAGAATGCCTTATATTGAGCATTGGAGATGGTTGTGGCACAAGCAGGAGGTGATAAGCCAAACTCTGTTGATAATCTTTACCAAATGTTACAGCATTTCATCTGTAAAGGTTTAGGAACATGTCAGAGACAACTGGTAATCAGCTGAATTGTTATGATTTCAAAGTATAAAATACAACATCAATGATGAAATTGATATTGTAATATGAGTATATTCTTTTTCCCCACATGTGGCAATCTCAGCAGAAACAATTACATTAGTTAGAAAGAATTTCCTTTAAGATAAGTTTTAAATAATCATTGCTCACTTCACAAAAACATTCACTACAAACACTATTTACAACATTGAGATTGTGTGCACCCAACATTTAACAGGAATAGACTTTCTCTGTTGGCATTTACTGCTTCTCAATATTGCTACCAAATGCTGCCCGTGTAGCCCAGCCTAAGCTGATGTCTTTTAGATGTCTCCTTTGTGTATTTGAACAGTGCACATGTCCCACAGTGTCCATGTGTGGTTGTTGCATGGTAATATATTGTGTATTCATTGAAATATTCTCTAGCTACTAAAGGGGACCTATTGGTTTTACAAGCCATTCTGGATTGTTGCCATTTGAAAAGGTTTAGTATGGAACTAGACTACAAATCCCACCATGTCCAAGCCTCAGTTTCACCAAGTGGATATTCTGTTTAAATGTCCACAGGAAATGGACTTCACATTGCTTTGGCATCAGACTTCCAACCTCACCATTTTCCAGATAACACCCAGTCAGAACTACGTCTCCAACAGAAATGGACCACAGCTTTTTGATCAGCATAGTATGCACAGACCTTGTGCATTCCATGGAGTACACTGTAGAGTACAGTACTCACATTGTAAATAACATGACAAATGACTCTTCAAAATGAATAAGTCCTAAGGGTTTGCTGATCATAGAAATATGTTGTTTGTATTGTTGATTGTGGCTGTACAGTTTGTTTGTTTTTTAATATTCAGGCTTTGAACGGAGTTCAGCACATTTTTTAACAAACCGGATGGTCAACATTTAGGTTCAGCTGCGTTTGGAACGTGGATAGGGCAATAACTACTCTGTTTGCCAGGGTCAACTGTGCTTGTAAATAACAAGACTCTTGTTGGTAGCAATACTTAACCAATAACAGCTGTGGTAGCCATGTTGAGAAAGCACTACAGACTAAATTGACATGAATTTGCTGTGGCAATCTACCACACCTACCCCGTCCTGAATCTGAACATGATTAAATTTTGTTGTTTTAATATATTTTGGTATATACTTATTATGTTTGCATGGATGACTATCCAGTATTTATTAAAATGTCCAAGTCAAACACAGAAATAAAATAAGTACAGACTTTTTTATCTAAATGAATTGGATTTCTAAAAGAAATGTATTTTATTATGATAGGAATTTTACATACCAACACTTAAGTCCAACTAAATCTCAACACAGAAGTAGCATACTGTGCATAAAGTGAAAATACTTATAACAACGTATGTTTTCCTTTGTCACTAAAAATACTGTAGCTTTTATGGGGCTAGAAACCCAAGTGGTCAGATGATGTGAAAGGCTAGACTGTATGTCCAATTAGTGACGTTGCGGCAATCTCAGATTGCAGCAGCTGGTTTTAATGTAACTCATAGCATAGGACAAACTGCCTTTTTCTATCAGTATCATAGAGCCTTGTAGCACTGGAGAGGTGGGTACATTTTGGCCTTTTCACATTTCTGTTAGCCCTGTTAGTCTGGGACTTTCAGCTGGTTAGCAAGTTATGTTAGACAAAGTGGAATGGATGTGGTTATGGTCAGAGCATAATATAGAATAATATGGATATACCTAAGAACTTTTTAAAGTCCACTCCAGGGTTATCTCAAACTGTTAGTTGAAATGGGCAAACCAAAACAATAGTTTCACAAAATTAACCTTGAATTTACTAACCCTCTTGCATATCACCAGAATAATTCAGATTATTAAGAACATTTAGCACAGGAACAAATCATGTTTTCATGGTCTGTTTGCTAGGCAGCAATGCACAGAACTACTTCACATTTTCTGTTTTGATCTACAGCATAGATTGTGATGTGTTTTTTTTTTTATATTCTTGTTTTGAAATTTCATTTCTGTCTGGACTGTCTGACAATGTGTTTGTTAGAAAATTTATCTATGCACAAAAGTGCAGGTAAACATAATTCTTTGAGTGAGTCAAGCAACAACCCCAAAGGTTAGTCAATACATTTATGTCAACAGATTCAGTAGTCAGATGTGAAGTTTTGAGGGAAGACAGGAACACAGTCAGCAACCTATGTAATCATTTCTTCACCACATTGTCCACATTATCATAATGAAAGAGATGTTCCTTTTTATTCTCCTTCATCATTTGTTCTCCGTCATCTACTACTGTGTTTCCATGAATTTTCAATGACAGTGGTTTTGATTGCACAGCTTCTAGAACAGGGTGAGGCAAAAAGGAAGGAGAGAGGTTCCTTGGTAGGAAATGTGATCAATAGTACCCCCTGCAAGTTTAAGAAAAACCTGAATTATATTTATCTGCTGGTAAAAATAAATCTATTTTTCATAGGTACTATCTGTATAAGCTGAAGCAGAACAATTACAGCATGTAACATACTGCACTGTAAAGTATAAAATATACAACACAGTGCATACCACTGGGGGACAAAATGCTGACTTACCTCGCCCAAGTTTGAAAAACACAGGATATGATGGTGGAAGGAGAGATACATGAAGTAATGACCTGGAAAAACACACCTGGAAGAGGGATGCCAAAGAGATTGATCTAGTGATAATGATTTTTTGCCTGCTTGACAGCTAATGGGACAAAGACAAATATGAAAGAAGGAAGAAGTTCAACATAGAAGATAAAAAGCACAGCTCAGAATCCTCTGATTTGGAAGGTTTGTGAGATTCCCTTTTAAAAATGATTTCAGCTGTGTAGTTATTCTTAAACCCCATTTATTTTTTGGTATTATAAGGTCTGTATCTGGGTGCATTATTTAGTCATGCATTATCTGATCAACAAGTATGTCTCTTTGCCCTTACACTTACTATTAATGTGTGTTCTCCAGTTTTCCCACATTGTGACCAGATGTCAATATGCAAATTGTTTTCTCAGGGATGGTTGGCTTGGTGCTACCTCTAGCTTTTGCCAGGCTTGCTGAAGTTAGCAGGACATGACAGAGGTTAGGTGAATTTTTTGATTCAGAATGAGAAGATGCCATGCAAATTACATTTATGCTTGTTGAGATTCTGTCACTATGTGAGTTGTCCAAATGTGGTCTGATTCATCCGACTGCATTATGACCCTAATGTGTTTTGCATTTACAGTACCAGTTAAAAGTTTGGACACACTTTCTCATTCAATTCAATGAGAAAGTGTGTCCAAAGCTTTGACTTGTAGTGTATGTATTAACTTAATTAACCTAATTAATTTATCTAATGCCAGGTTTAAACAGACTAAAAGTCACACTCGATGGTGACAGCAGCACTTTAAGTATGCATCACTGGCTTCACCGTTATCTGCATTGTGTCCCACTTCAACTGTTGAAGCTGCTGACATTGCCATCATCTAGTCCTGTGTAGAGAGGAATGAGCTGTAATTTGCTCAAGATGGGAAAAGGTCATATGGATATAGGTTAATACCAGGTACAAATAGATCTACGACAATTTAATTGAGATTTTTAGTGTTTCAAGATCCAAAATCATTCAGTCAGAACCTGGAACTGACATGGAAAAATATGCATTCACATATGTCAGTTGTATATATGTTAGTAACTTGCCAAGTATTGCAGGAGGTATTGATAATGAGACTTTGTAATTAGACAGACCTCTGCACAGCAATTAGGTTTTCAGCACATGTTCAGAGTGTGCTGAGCCATTTAAAATCTAAATAGTTTTTGTATTTATCAACTGTAGTACAAAATGTGTCATTTTCTGTTGTGTTTTCAGACAGAGGCACAACTATCCCTGATCCTTCACAAAATTACTCTCAGCATCAGTGCAGTGCCTGGTTCCTAGGTTAAAGCTTGTCATCTGCTAGCTGTCACAGGAAAGACTAGATAATACTACTTTAATTTTTGAAGATTATTCTTGGCAAAGGAGATTTAAAAAATCCAACAAAGCTTTTCCATGTCAACTCAAACTGGCAAACAAAATGAAGCACTATTGCTTGACTTGACCCATGTGTCTGGCTTTCAAAGAAAAAACAAATGCCCTTGTGGTGATCATCAGACACCTGGCACATGTAGGGCTGCAGGGAAGAAGACAATTTATGTTCCGTACAGGTTGTAGATCAGTAAAAGGCAACAAACAGGATTAATAGACTGGGTAAAACTACTCTTTGAAAATGTTCAATGTTAATGTGCTGTTTCCAAGCAAATAATCAAGTGCAACAGATGTTTTGGAAAATTACAGAAAATGAAGAGAAACTGTGAGGAATATCTTTAAGAAGGTACAATAAAATCTTAATATGCTTTTTACTAAACAATAAGCTGTTTCAGTTTTTTATTTCAAATAAATGAATTAACACAACCCTGTGTTTGTATGTGGTGTGTGCTGGAGTTATCCTTCCCATAATATACAATGAGAAACACTTTTAACTAGTGCTGTCAATAGATAAAAAAATGTAATCGTGTTAATCACAATCATGAACTGATTAATCATGATTAAATCTAAAATACTAGGATTTACCTGTAAATGGGCTGAAATAAAGAAATGCATGACAAACAAGGAAACACATCCAAACTTCCATCTGGAAGCTTTTTATAATGAAACTTGCCGTTCAGCAGACCAGGCATCATGTCTTCTGCAATCATATTAAGTAGCGTAGCATTTGCTGTAACTTACCCTTATCACACAATTATAGATATCCAAGAAGTCATGGCAAGAAGATGGGGTCAAACCTTATCAAACAATTAATTTGGTTTAACAAAATATTAACGCATTAAAATTTTTAGATTAATTGCATGTACCATTACATGTTTGTAATTACAAAATCTGTTAAAATTATGATCTTAAGAATGCATCATTGAGCACTGAGGATTGTTTTTTATAGTATGAAAATCACAGCATTTTCCAAATTCCCAATTCATAAAAAAACACACAAAACAGAGGTACATAGAGGTACATAGAAAAACAAACTATTCACCTGTACAAATAAATATTTGAATTTAGTCTGCAGATACCTTTAACTTCAAAATCTGAAGTTTCAGTGTGACACAAGATGTCTGATTGCATGTTTATGATAATGAAAAAAAAATCACCGTCCACAAGATGGTGCAAAAGAATTATGTGCTAGCTTCTGTTCAGACAGTGAAAACATGTATTGCTTAACTAAACATGTATTGCTAAATCCCAGGCCAAGAATTGTGAAATATAGTCGTGTAGTGAATCTTTATGACCACTGGGTGAGGCCATAACAATGAATTTCATTGCACATGCCTGCAGTGTCTGAGCATTAGCTTTCATTGTGGAACACATGATCAAACAGCTGAACTTTTTGTCTTCTTTTGAAAAACTGTGTTCTGAACTGAACTGAATATCTTTGTGCCTTCTCTCTCCTGTAGTTTCTCCCTCTCTCTGTACATTCTGCAGGTGTCCCTGGTCCTGGAGCTGTATATCGCTGATGTGCAGTTACTGGTCCCACCAACCTGCAGTGTCTATTTGTTGTTTAATGTTGCTGTTCTTTTCTCTCTGCTCTATCCACTCACCCCAACTGGTCGAGGCAGATGGCCGCCCAAACTGAGCCCGGTTCTGCTGGAGGTTTTTTCTTCCGTTAAAGGGAGTTTTTCCTCTCCATTGTCACCAAATGCTGCTCATAAGGGATTTGTTGGGTTTTTAGTTTTTTGTAGTCTCAAGTGCCTTGAGATGATTTTACTGTTATTTGATGCTATACAAATCAAATAAACTGAAACTGAATTGAAATGAATCAAGGTAGTGAGGAAGGATAGGCAGCTTTTAGGCACTTTTCTAAGATTTAAACAGTCAGTATGCTCTATTTTATATTTCATCTTTGAAAAATCTCCTTCAAAGGTTCCTGTAAATAACTATGTGGTTTATCATTAATACTAGGGAAATTTCCACATTTAGTTGTGTTGGTTTGGACATGTTCAGAGGAGGGACAGTGAATACATTGGTAAAAGGATGCTGAGGTTAGAGCTGCCAGGAAGGAGGCCTAGAGGAAGACCAAAGAGGAGGTTCTTGGATGTAGTGTAGGAGGACATGAGGATAGTTGGTGTGGGTGAGGAGGATACAGAGGATAGGGTTAAATGGAGGCAGATTATTTGCTGTGGCGACCCCTGAAGGGAGCAGTCGAAAGGAAAAGATGTTGTGTTGAGTTTAGCACCTGTTGATTTCCATAGGAATTTTACAAAAACTTCTTTATATATAACCAAGCTTTATGCTTTCTAGATTCAGAAACTTTGCTGCCTAACTGACCTGCTGTGAAAAAACAAAATTTAGAAATTACGGGTTTCGAGAACACACACCAGTCAAAAAATTCTGACCATATAGTGTACCAAAAAGCTAGTTTACACAGATAGATCAAGTCCAAAAATGCTAGAATCAGCATATGAAATACTAACAATACATAAATTGTTCAGTAGAAACATGCCTAGCTAAAACCCACACATCCTTAAGAAAAAAAAAAATCATTGCTTATGCTACAAATGATCTGATATGAATTAATTTAAAGTATTTGAATTAAAGGTAAAAATTTATACTATGGGCCCCAAATTAATATTTATTTGGGTTTAAATGTTCTACAAATGAGTAAAGTTTCTCATACAGATGACCACACTATGTGGTTACCAGTTTCATTAATATATCTCATGAATTGCTTAGGACTACGTGTACTTTCTTGTGTACGTGTACTAGTGTCTATTTCCTAATAAATTACTGCCAAAGTATTTAATTATAGCAGTGCCATGAAAATAAAGTAATAAAGTAAATAAAAAATAAAGTAAAAGTAAAAAGAATAATTTTTATCAAGCATGTTATTTTTCAGTAAGGATGGACCGATGGTCACGTCTGTCCCATTTACAGCTGTACTTATGATTTTTTGAGGCCTAGTGGTTTATGATACATAGCCTGAAACTTGCCTGAAACTGCCTGGTTTAAATCTGAAAGCAGATACAATGTTTATTGCTTGCAATCTTCCTTTCTCTCTCCTCATGTTGCTGTCTCTTGCCACTACAAATTTTCATAGACTTACATTTTATTTTTAACTCTTAAACCTGGGTCTATTTTTTCTGTGATGACAGGGACAACAATTCAGAATTCCTTCAAAGGTCTGGTGGATAAAAATGTGTTCATATTTGAATACTCCCATACAAACTAAAAATGTATACAGACAAACTCATTGCATCATTTGAAGCTACACTGTGTACTGTTCTGTGTATACTGCCTATCATAAGAAACTCGAAGTGAAATTCCATAGCGGTTCAACGTCTTATTAGAGAGGAAGAAACTGCTTTCAACATTTTCTCCTGAATTTTAGAATTAATAAGCACTTTGAATGATATCTCCACCATATGTGACCTGCAGTGCATTAATTATTGATCACCTGTTTCTATCCTAGTGAGAGATAATTACCTTCTGTAATGTGAAGCCTTCATCAAATTTAAACATTTTTATTGCTTATCTTTCTGCCTAAACCCCTGGCTAAACTTTTTCTAATTACAGTAATCAAATTGAGTTGGGGAGTAATTCTTCTCTTTGCTTCAATTATAAAGCAGGGATGACATGCATATTTCACATGATTCCAAATTGCTTCACTTCAAAAGAGGTGAAATGATCAATAATGGCTGGTGATCATCCCTTGTTTCTTTTTTCTTTTAGTAATTCTACTCAAACCACAAACTTTTCCTAAACCTAATCAAGTGGCTTTAGTACCTAAACATTTTGTTACAGACAAAGCAGGGAAGTCAGAAATTACTGAGAAATAAACTATGATACCATACTGTTGGTTTAGATATTTTCATACTGTAATAATTGTTTAGAGAAAGAAAATACAGAATAAAGCACCAAACATACCCAGCCCACAGAGACACACAGTGTAGTGACATTTGCAATCTAAATAGCTAATAATATTTCTTTTGGATTCCTTCACTAAAAAGCTTTAAAAAAAAACAAAAACAAGAACAACTTTAGAAAGCAAAACTTTATTGATGGGTATTGATTAGTGGAAGAACCAGAATACATGCACATACAATGAGTAGGAAGCCTTGTTTTGAACCACAATACCTACTGGAAGCAGAGCTTGTACTATGTAAAGTAGTTGCAGAGGCAGACATTCAGCAGTAGTGTAGTGAGGACTACAAGTCTTCCATTTTCTGACATGGTCCTCACACACAGCACACAGACAAAGGCTTGAACCAAAAGAGTCAAACAGCCCCAAGGCTTTTACTGTTGCCTTTTTATAATGTGATGCATTGAGACTTTTTCCTAATTCCTATCTAATTTGTTTTAAATGCAAAGGGGAAAGATGTAACGACACCACTAATTCGAAATAGCTGTAAACAGCATGTGGCACAGGAAGAGGCCTGTAGGCTGTAGCCAAGATCCTATTGCCCATGTAGTGCTTTTCAAATACACTACAGATGTATTTCATTAACTTTTATTTACATCATAGATTAGCCTATTCACAAATAATTTATTTCCCATATTTAATATTCTAATATTCAGATAGTAAAGATAAAAGTTTATAGAAAATAACAGAAAGGACGCCACATTCAGAATGATGAGAGAAAAAAAATCAGAAATTACAGAAATTACTTTTAAAAAGTTAAGAAAAATTACAACTACAGCACTGTCTCAGTTTTATGTGAAAATTACAATGTGCAAAATGGTACAATTGACAGAAAAATCACTGAAAGTATCTACATTGTGATGATATTCTTTGTAAAGAATATGATTTGATAGAAAATGAAATAGCTCGCCCTAACAACTGATCTACTCATCTAAATCTAAAACATTATACCATTGTGTAGTTCATATAAGAGAACATCTTCACTGCACAGTTCAAATATAGTACATTGTTGGATTATTATATTTACCCCATTATATTTTAACTATGAAAGAAAAAAACAAAGTAAAACAATGTTAACAAAAGATAAAATAGACACAGTGGATTTGGCCACTGTTACATATATATATTTTAAATCTCTCCTGTAATATAAAAATCATTAATTATACCAATGAATATATTAGAGGTTTATATAAAAAACGTCAACATCTGGATGGCCAACACTCATCAGTATGGAAGAAGATATTTAGCACAAAAAATGTATTAATCAAATCTTAAATCAGAATGTTGTGATTAAAGTTTGACTTTCTTCAGAAATGTGAACCTGAATTTCACAGTTGATATATATATATCTATATATATATCTATATATGTCTATATATATATCTATCTATATATACACATATATATATATCTTTTTTGTCAGATCTCAGAATTCATAGCGATGTAGGCTTGACGATACACATAAAAATGCCACATATGTCCACCAGAACCTTTGTCTTGAAGTGTTGTTGTCAGATTTGGCCACATAATTAAACAGTTAAGTTAACAGGTTTCATAACATGTTGACTATACTGTGGAGTATAATTAATTTGAGAATAGAATTGAGAGGAAGAAGATTTTTTTATTGACAATAAGTGAGCAGCACCTCACAGCACGAAGGTTCTGGGTTCAAAAACTGGTTTGACCCCACAGTGGAGATTGCATGTTCTTCTCATGTCTGGCTGGGTTTTGTCCAGGTGTTCTGGCTTTCTCCCACAGTCCAAACACATGCAGGTCATTGGCGACTCTCATTTTCCCCTTGTTGTGAGTATGGTTGTTTGCCTGTCTCTATGTGTTAGCCCTATGATAGATAGACCGTTGATCTATCCAGGGCGAATGCCGCCTGTTGCCCAATACCCGCTGGGATTGACTCCAGTCCCCATGACCTTGAGAACAAAGTCAAAATGTAAAGAAAAAAGTGGAAATGCTGAAAATAAAGTTAAAGTACTGTATTATATAATATTATTTTTGAAATAGTATTTAAACATTCTTGACATTTTGACTTTATTCTTGGCTTTAATAATCTGTCACAGACTCACATCACTTTCTCCCTAAAAAGAAAACTATGCTACACTTCACTTACACTACTTTGTTTGTAGTCTTATTGTATTTAGAGATCATGATCATTATTTTGTTATCTCAAGATAGCTTACAAAAAATCAGGGACACTATCGTTAGAGAAAGAATTTGTCACAATTTATGACAAAAATTCTTGTTAAAAAAAAACAAAAGAGAAATAAATAACTGCAGATGCCATCTTATAAACACTTCAAACTCAATATTTGAAAGATGGGATGGGAAACTGCACTGACTCTCCAGCTGAAGGGGAATGACTGAACGTGTGGAATGCATGTGGCATCAGCACACAAGTTCCATAAACATATTGCACTTACAGATTTTGATAAGAAAAAGGCTAGTTTGGGTGTTATATATATGCACAATGCACTTACATTTTTTTCTTTTCATCCTAAGCAACATGCACAGTGGACCAACCTGATTTGACCCAAAAAACGTCTGTGAACATGATATGTTTGATGGCTAATGTTTTGTTACGCAGAGCAAAATATGAAATTATGACATACAAAGGGTTGCACTGCAGTTACAAACAGTTTGATCTCAAGATAACAAGATATGGATCCTCTGACCTTCACTAATTTATCCATTAAAAGTTCAAAGAATAAATTTTTGTCTTTTTTTCCAAGGATTCTTTACTTCCTTCCTAACAAAAAACTGTCACTGCTGTATTGACAGAGGGCTAAAGGAAGCCAAGAGAAGTTAAACAACGTCAATTGTCCTGCATAGTCACTTTAACACTCTTACAAAACATAAAAACGCTATAGCGTGACCATGATTCTTAGATCTTAATAGGTTGGAGTTATATACAAACCCTAACAATTTTAATCTGTTAAATATTTCCTCTGTGTCCTAATCAACAATCTAGGATCTCTCTATTAGTACCATGGAAAAACCTCTACAGCTGATGTTTAAATCTTTAGAAATTAAAAACCCACAATATCAAAATACACAGCACAAAATATCTGAGGTATAAGATGAAAAATATCAGCTGTCATTTTATTCATATTGTTTTTTTCTAGTTCTCTCATAGGAGATGCTGAAATGATGCACAAACTGCATGTATTGCAATACCCAGGCCTCAGTAATGTCTCTCCTTTCTTCTCTCTCTGTCGCTGTCATTCACTCACACATTTCCATGCACACACATACTTTCTTCCTGTCAGGTTGGAAGGTTGAGTATAGGTTTGAGGTGTTGCTAATAGGGTGCGAAGCGGCTGTAGCCTCCCCGGTATATACTAGCCTGTAGGGAGGACAGCACCAGCCCCACGTCATCGGCATGGCTCCGGGTTTTGGCATCTGTCAGTGGGGTGAATGTGTTCTGAAACACAGACACAGACATGCATGGACAAACACATGGACACACACAGAGGCATTTACACCCACAAGAAACTGCAAAAACACACATTTTCATAGAAATGTCAAGGTACACAAAGGCAAAGAAACACGCACATACACATAAACCCTTGTTAGCCCCCCTTAGTCCTACACTATGACTACAGTTTCAACATTACATTACCGTCATTCCAGTGCAAACCCATGGGGGATGAAAAGACCCATGACCGGAGCAACCGTCATGCAGCAAGCACAGCGAGAGGCTTCATGCCAGGGGTACATGCCAACAGCTATGTGAAAGAAATCCAGTCAATACAACCATGAAAAGGTTTTGGAAAAAGATGAATCAAATAAATCATGTCAGAAGTTGTTTTAAGCAGAATGTGAACCAGTTTCAGACAGAGCATGCTGGTTTTCACTGGATGGATGTGATAGAGATTTTGAGGTAGCTGCAGCTTGCAGCAGCAGTTATTTCAGATATTGCTGGAAATGTTTTGGTTAAATTTACACTTAATAGAGAATTCTAAAAAATTTCGTCTGTATATGTATTTGTAAATGTTTCTACGAAACCTTCTAAGAGATCAAGGTTTTCAGTCAAAATCGAGCTCTCAATCATTCTCACTGATATATGTTTGATTTATGATTTAGACTTAGGAGTAAATTTAGTAATTGTAGTGCATTTTATAAACTTTAATTAACCTAGAAATCGGCACCTAGACCACTGTCAATATTTAGGAGAGCTCCATAGGTGCCCTAATATAGAAACTGCTAGCATGGTGAAGTTGGTTTCATTCATTGTCATGGGTGCTTTAAAGACTAGCAAAGAGGCCTTAACAGTGGTTAATTGTGGGTTGTAGTGGATCTGGGGTCCCGGAACACATTGGATTCAAATACAGTCACTTCAGGTGGATTAAGTCAGAGTAGCAGAGTAGTAGTAGAAAAGAGTTAGCGCTAGAAGGGAAGATTAGTGGCTGTAGTAACTTAGAAGAATCTGTAGTACTTCAGAAGGATCTCTTTTTTATGTGTCCACCTTTGCAGAACACACATGATCTGGTTTCAAAGCATTCTGATCAGCTGCATTGTCCAATAACAGTTTTCCAATAAGGGGTGTGTCTGTCTGGCAGGACTAATGAAAAGGCTGCCCTTTTCTATATTTTGCTCATGACTCCTCAGAGACCCCTGCTCACTCTGTGATCATAACTGGAACTGAAACATCCTTCATGATGACAGAGTTGAATCATTTTCAGATTACATGAGGAAACAATCAAGTAAGAGAACTGGGATGCATCCAGCACTGATGATTGGACAAATGAATTGGCCATGGCTTTCTGATAAAAGGGTCTATCATCAGATGAGCTAGTGAGTGTAAATTAACCCATGTGGATATAATGTAAATTTTGGGCCTGGTTTCAGGATTCTTAGTTTAAATTAAATTAAGTTCAGGCTAGAGAATGATGTTGCCTGAGGGACAGCCCATAAATAGATGTCACACCTTTAACATGGCTTAGTGGTGTACTGCAGACTGTGACTGATATTTTGAATTTATTGGATGTAAGTGATTTGCAAATTTGAATAATTATGCAGTACCTGAGATTTCTGTTCAGCATGGAAGGTGTTTGCAACTACGATGGACATTTTGACAATCTTTCCCTCTCTTACTCACTTTTTTCTTCCCTCACTTCATCCCTCTGGCTGCAGCACCATGAGGGATTTAATTATCAAAGTGACTAATTATTTCATTACCAGGGAGTGCGCGGTTGAGGTGGTATCAACCAAATTAGAAATAACTAACATGGACTGTGCTGCCAAGGCATAAAGACATTCATCACCTTTTACAGGCAGGATTAATGTGGCATTTGGACTGCCGTTAGCAGCCCAGACAAATTCAATTAGGTTTAGTGACGAGATGTCAGTGCTTCAGAGAAGCTCATGCAGCACAACTAGAGAGAAGAATGGGGTTGAAGAAGAAATTTCTAGCAGTTAAATTGTTTCTAAGTTTGAACCAATAGACAAATGTCATAAGAAGTAAAATAACATAAAGAAAAATACTATTTATTGCAAATAATGTGTATAGGTTGTATTTTGCATGGTCAGCTTCAGTCTTCTAGGCTTTTGTCAGACACCAGAAAGATTGCCAAACATAACTGTTTCTTCTTTTTCCATTTATATTTCTGATTGGTACCAATCTGATTGGTGCTTTGGAAAAGGCTATCAAGATTGGTGATGGTTATTACGGGTCCTGTAGTCATGATAAAAGTTTGCACTTTAACTTCAAGAAAAAAGAAGGCGTTAAAGGGGATGTAAGGATTTAGTCATATCCATTTTAATACAATAGCAGTATGCCCTTGAAAAATTTGCTCTGGTCCTTGTACAGTGTCTAGGAAGGGATTACTTCACTTCCTGCATGTGGAAATGGCATATAAGCAATATACTAAAATAGATTTGGCATATGTCTGATCCACCTATAGAATTATGTGGTGTCCATTGTGAGTCCTTAAAAAAATATATGTAATATTCACTATGGTAAGTGTGTAAGTGTTAATGCAACAAAGAACATCTGGGGCCATATTCATTAACATTTGTGGTGCAAAGAGTAGCACTTAGTGAGAACTGTGGGCATTACCCAACAACTTCCCTTAAAATTTAAGTGTAGAAGTAGTAGTAAAGATAGTAAAGATAAAAGTTATTCATCAAGGACCTTAACCCTTAAAAATGCTTCCAACAAGTGGAAAACTGAGAGGACTTTGAAGGGACTTGAAGTTTCTTGACAATGACTTAATCAAATGTTACTCACAGATGCACTCACATCTATTACCAACTACTGTTGCTACTTACTACTTATTACGTTTGCTACAAGACTACCTGAGTTGTCTTCAGGAATTAATATGTTCACATGTTAATATATTCAGCACAGAAATTAAAGTCATTACAAATTTGAGATATTTGGAAACTGTAACAATGCAGCACTGATGACTTGGGTCTGACACATGCTTCCACCGACATAGTGATCACACAAACAGTTAGTACAACATTCTCAGAACCTCATATCTGTCACAGTTCATTTCCTTCTCACTAGACATTGCCACCTTGCAGTCTCACAAAAACACATATAGGGACACAGCAGTATTCCCTGGTTTTAATGGATGATGGTTCACAAATCTGAATGACTGCAGCGCCAGAAAGTAAAGAGGTTTATGGAAATAGGAAGCGGTTTCCACAGCATCAACAATCATGTCTTCAATACAAACTATAAACAGCAGGGCCATTTTTCTCCAGTTACTTTTAAGTAGATTAAACGTGTGATGGGTAAAAATACAAACACTTTCCTATTATTTCAAAGTAAAAGCTTATAATATGTCATGCATCTTTTTTGTGCTTGAGGGGGACTATTGTTTTGCCAGTCTTCAAAAGGATGAATCATAATTAGGAACGGGGTCAGCTCCGCCTCATCTTAAGAGATAAGAGTTTTTGTCTTTTCCTTGCTCAGATTTGCTCTAAGATCTGTCCTAAATCACTTTTAAGTTAAAACTCCTACCTAAAAGTTTTTAGGCTAAATCAGGAGCTCTCTCAGAGGATTCTTAGAATATTTATGAATATGGCCCTTGGTCTCTTGAACCAGTGAGAGTGATAGTCAGAGGAACACTTCATAACAAAAGTAAAAAAGTGTAACTTGTAATGTGTCTCTGGTCTTCATTAATAAAAAGTGATTAATGCTGTGACTGTCAAAACCACATTACAAGTGGCATGTAAATGCAATGTTTATTTCCAATCACTTGGTAACCAGGTAAATATCTGTCCATAATTTACTGTTAGGAGTTTATTAGCATACAGATATGATTGGTATCAGAGGAACAGCGTTAAAGTGGTTCCAATCCTATTTATCGGACAGATTCCAGTTTGTTCATGTCCATGATGAACCTTCCACACGAACAAAAGTTAGTTATGGAGTTCCACAAGGTTCTGTGCTAGGACCGATTCTGTTCACCCTGTACATGCTTCCTTTAGGATATATCATTAGGAAGCACTCTATTAATTACCACTGCTATGCGGATGACACTCAGTTATATCTATCTATTAAACCTGTTAACACAAACCAGTTAACCAGACTTCAAGCCTGTCTAACTGACATAAAGGCTTGGATGACCAGTAACTTTTTACTTTTAAACTCGGAGAAAACAGAAGTCATTATATTTGGGCCTAAAAATCTCAGAAATAACTTTTCTAAAATTATAGCTACTCTAGATGGCATAGCCATGGCCTCCAGCACTACTGTAAAAAACCTTGGAGTTATTTTTGACCAGGACATGTCCTTTAACTCACACATAAAACAAATTTCTAGAACTGCATTCTTTCACCTGCGCAACATTTCCAAAATTAGGAACATCCTGTCTCAAAATGATGCAGAAAAACTAGTCCATGCATTTGTTTCCTCAAGGCTAGATTACTGTAACTCATTACTATCTGGATGTCCTAATATCTTAATAAAAAGCCTCCAATTAATCCAGAATGCCGCAGCCAGAGTCCTGACAGGAACTAGCAAGAGAGATCATATTTCTCCTATATTGGCTTCTCTTCATTGGCTCCCTGTAAAATATAGAATAGAATTTAAAATCCTTCTTCTCACATACAAATCCCTTCATAATCAAGCTCCTTCATACCTTAAAGACCTCATAGTACCATATTATCCCAATAGACCACTTCGCTCTCAGAGTGCAGGCCTACTTGTGGTTCCCAGAGTTCTCAAAAGCAGAATGGGAGGCAGAGCCTTTAGCTATCAAGCTCCTCTCCTGTGGAACCAGCTCTCAGCCTGGGTTCAGGAGGCAGACACTCTCTGTACTTTTAAGGCTAGACTTAAAACCTTCCTCTTTGACAAAGCATATAGTTAGGGCTGGCTTCAGGCAACCCTGAACCATCCCTTAGTTAGTTATGCTGCTATAGGCCTAGACTGCCCGAGGACCATCGGTGCACTGAGCTCCCCTACCCTAACCCCCCCCCTTCTCTCCCACCTCATGTATATTCCACCATTGAATGTTACTAACCTTGTGCTCTCTCTCTCCCCTAGTTTGTGCTCTCTCCCTCCCTCTCTCTCTCTCTCTCTCTCTCTCTCTGTACCTTCTGCAGGTGTCCCTGGTCCTGGAGCTGTTTATCGCTGATGTGCAGTTACTGGCCCCACCAACTTGCAGTGTCTATTTGTTGTTTATTGTTGCTGTTCTTTTCTCTCTGCTCTATCCACTCACCCCAACCAGTCGAGGCAGATGGCCACCCAAACTGAGCCCGGTTCTGCTGGAGGTTTTTTTCTTCCGTTAAAGGGAGTTTTTCCTCTCTACTGTCGCCAAGTGCTTGCTCATAAGGGAATTGTTGGGTTTTTAGTTTTAGTTTTTGTAAAGTGCCTTGAGATGATTTGTATTGTGATTTGGCGCTATACAAATAAAATTGAATTGAATTGAATTGAATTGAATTGAACAGATATGATCAATGTTTTAATAATGCACTAGTTAATAATTTCACAGTTTGGGGATTCCAAGTGAAAGAAAGAGATAAAATATTTAAAAGAATGATCCTAAAATGTGTTAAATAAAATCTTTTGTAGGGGTCAGTCGCTACTGCACACCGGGGCACGAATTCACAAAGCTTCTTAAAATCCTCTCAGAGAGCTCTTGTCTTAGCCTAAACAGTGCTAGATGGGAGTTCTACTCTAAAAGTGATTTAGGAAACTTCTCAGAGCAGCTCTAAGTAAGGAAAGTACAAAAACCTTTATCTCAGTGAGGAGGTGTGGTTGACCCTGTTGCTAGGGATGACGCAGCATTTCAAGGACTGTGATTGGTTGATCAAAAACTGTAAAGGTCTTAAAATGCGCTCTTTGTGAAAATAGAATATATGATAATAGAATGGACAGTGGAATCATAAAATGTTTGTATTAAGAAATGGTATAATCATGAATACAGGCTACTCTATGCAAAGTTTCTGTAGGCTAAATATCTTAAAGTTAATTAAAACAGGCAAATACCTCAGTGTTGTAATTACTTTCATTTTTGGCATTATGGCATTAATACATTGGGTGGGAGTGCATCTCTAAGTTCAACCATAACATCATCGCAATCCAACCTGTAGCATTTAATTAACTCATGATCATTCAGTGTTTGGAGAATATTTCTTCTTTCTGCCATTTTGTCCTCTGCTAAGAAACTCTTAAGCCTCTTAAAGGTCCTCCTACCAACTCTTAACCATTTTAACTTTGGAGCTGTTTTTAGGGCTAAGATGTTTTGTGAATCAGTTTTATCTTTACTAAGATTTAGTCCTAAATATAAGGGAAAATTCTAAGGAAACATCACAATTCTAAAAATTTCATCACTAGGAGCAACTTTTAGGCTCAGGAAGCTTTGTGAATATGGACCCTGATTTCCAGTTCAATCTACAGGTTATGAATTTCAGGTAGGCTTATTTATAACTTGTTACTGTTACTTGTTTTTGTACATAATGTTTTATTTGTGTCTGTTTACAGCACTTTGGCCGACTGCACAGTTTTTTAAGTTCTTTATAAATAAAATTGGTATGATATGATAAATGTTAAATACATATGAGATGAGTTTGGTTGAATATGCAAGTTGAATATTGGATTTGGAGTTGATATCTATCAATCAATCAATCAATCAATCAATCCTACATAGGGCCTTGTATTAGCCACAGGAGAAGGGGCCAAGTGGTAATTTCTAGTCAAAGTCAAAGAGGTACTGTAGGGTGCCCAGGGGGTGTGTGGTACCATTTGCATATCTATTTTTAAATGCCTGTACAATTGCAACCAAATAAGATAGAGCAATAATTCTTTTTGCATATAAAACACTACACTTACACTTACAGTGGTGTGAAAAAGTGTTGGCACCCTTCCTGATTTCTTTTTTTTTTTTGCATGTTTGTCAGACTTTGTTTCAGACCATCAAACAAATTTAAATATAGTTAGTTTTGTTATAGTTATATATGTAGTTTTGCATTTTATATTCCCTTAATAATAAAAACCTTTATTTAAAAACTGCATGATGTGTTTACTCATTTTATTTTTGACTAATATTTAAATTTGTTTGATGATCTGAAACAAAGTGTGACAAACATGCAAAAAAATAAGAAATCAGGAAAGGGGCCAACACTTTTTCACACCACTGTATATATCACACATTCAACATGTCCCAGAGCACTGTTTACCACGAGTAATGGGTTTGCAGAAATCCAGTCAAAAGTGCACACTATAAAATCATTATAATCCAGAACGCGGGTCTTGTTACAGCACTTCCGAGGTTGGAATACACATGATCACGTAGTGAGCATGAACTGTCATGGTCACCAAAGCGGTATATGTACGTGGTCCCATGACAACAGGAAGTGACATCTTTTCCCAGTAATTGTAGGTTTCCCTCGATAAAAAAATCTCTATTGCATGCACTCACACTTGTGCTCTTGTTCTCAATCTGTATTTTACTATTTCACAAAAAACACAAAGACACACCAGACACTCAACACACACTTACCACGCATTAACCACACACTTCCACACCTACATACACATATTTCTGGAACCGTCAAAGCCCGGATGCGCCAAACGGCGTCATGAGCTACCCAAGGCTTTGGTGCTAATCCAAGCATCGGATGAAGATGGAGATTTTGTCCACTCATCTGGTGCAGATACTGCCTACAGTGGAGATGAAGGGATTCATTGAAGGGATAGATCCATCCCATGAAATGTATGTATATATTCATCAAATATTGTTTGTTTCTGAGTTACAGAAAAGTACGGAAAATATCCAACTTTAAAACTTTTGTACCAAATACGCACCATGATGCATGACTCTCATGCTGAACATATCTAATACATCATGTAACTTCTTCTGTGTGCAGTTTTGATGATGTTGAGGAGGAGGAAACTGAGGTCTCCTGAGAAGGAGAGGAAGGAGTCTGCATACAGCAAAGACAGGCTGCAGCAGTCACACCATTGGCAAGCGCTCCAGGTCAGACACACTGCCTGGTGATGTAGCTCACTGGCAAAGTGAAAAGGAGCCTGGCAACTTGCCACATGCCCTACCACATTTCCTGCCCAAAAAAAGACCAGGGCCCGTATTCAAAAAGCTTCTGAGAATCCTCTCAGATTGCTCCTATCTAGGCCTAAGAAGTCCTAGGTGGGAGTTCCTAAACTAAAAGTGATTTAGGAAACTTCTCTGAGTAAGGAAAGTACAAAAATCTTTATCTCAGTGAGGAGGTGTGGTTGACCCCAGTGAAATCATAAAATGTTTGTATTAAGAAATGGTATAATCATGAATACAAGCTACTTTATGCAAAGTTTCTGTTAAAGTTAATTAAAACAGCCAAATGTTGAAAATGTGTCTACCAATTTCTATGCAGTAGTTACTATATGTAAGTGCTTACATTTATTTACCATACTGATGTTATTACTTGTAATCCATTTGAGATTGATGGGAGCCAAATGGCTAACCTTTTACCAATTTAAATGATTGCAGGACAGTCTGTTTACGTTGCACTTATGGATGGCATGCAGACAACAATCCAAGAGAGATGGAAGGAAGTAAAAGAACAAGAAAACTAAACTGGACAGAAGAGACTGGGAAACCAGAAGATTTCTATGTCACTATATGAGGCTGTGAAAGCATTTCAGTGTCATGATTACTAGTGAGTTGTGAAATTTGGGTCACGGATTTCTCCACTCAAAAGCACCCGGAGTCAATACAGTGTTCAATAAAGTGTTTATTTACAAATACAAGGGTTGCAACCTTGAATTATTGTAGGTGGAAGATCAGTCGGATGGAGACAGGAGTAGTCTTCGGTCCGGCTTTAATTAGGGAAAGAGTCAGTGCCGTAACAGCGAACTCATCTCCGGATCGGTGAAATCCTTGGAGTGGTTGTCTCTATGACTTCCTCGGTGATCCACTGCTTCTGCTCCTCACAAAGCTTGGAGTGGAATAAAGAATGAAGAGACGTTAGTGACAATATTGGTCGGTCGAGGTTAACACACCTGGTTCATTGGTTTAGACGCGGAATGGCGTCCTTGCATTCTCCTCAGGCCCGGCTCCGTTACTTAGCGTCGAGAAGCACTCCTTGACCTGATTCTGAATCAGGGATCATTGAATCAGTCCTCTCACACTTCTCGAAATCTCCTCCAAAGGAAAGCAATCCTATGTCTCCTAGCCCGGGATCTCCTTCACCAGGGTAGGCGGGATTCGGTCGTCTCTCCTTGGGTCTCGCTGAGTCAGTGAATGGGTAGTTCCGTGATCTGGAGGATAGACAACAGACAACCTGGCAGCTTGTTGCTGCCCGGTGTCTGCTATTTAAGCAGAGAGGCGAACACAGGTGAAAAGTGTTAACCTAATGAGTCAACTTACTGCGAGTGGGATTACTGCATCCTATTAGTCCTTTCAGAATAAAGCTCCATTCCCGGAAGCTTTATTCTGGAACGTCACAGTACCCCCCCCCTCAAGGGTCGGCTCCCGACGACCCACCCGGTTGGTCCGGGTGTGCCCGGTGAAACTCACGTATCAGGTCCTTTTCGAATATGTCCCTTCTGGCGACCCAGGATCGTTCCTCAGGTCCGTACCCCTCCCAATCAACCAAGTACTGCAGGCCCCTCCCTCTCTTACGAGACCTCAGCAGACTCTTCACTGTGAAGACTGGCTCACCGTCGAGTATACGGACCGGCGGGGGTCCCGGGGTTGGCAGGGACAGTGGGCTTGAGACCACCGGCTTTATTCTGGAGACATGAAAAGTCGGATGGATCTTTAAATGTAGAGGCAATCTGAGTCTCACCGCTGCCAGGTTGATAATCTTTGTGATGGGGAATGGTCCAATAAAGTGGGGGTTGAGTTTGGGCGACGTAGATTTCAGGGGAATATCCCGTGTGGACAGCCAGACCCGCTGTCCCAACTTATATACCGGTGCAGCTCTCCTCCGCTTGTTTGCCTGTGCAGAACATGAAGAGACAGACTTTAACAGCTGCTGCTTAGCCTTACGCCAGGCAAGGTGCTGCTGCGGACGGAACGGTGGTCTCCAGATCCTGATTCTCAAACACAGGAGGCTGAAAACCCGAAACTACCTGGAAAGGTGAGAGACCGGTGGCAGCTGAGGGGAGACTGTCATGGGCATACTCAACCCAAGTTAAATTACTGACCCACGATTCCGGGTGTCGGGCACACAAGGTTCTGAGTCTGCTTTCTAGCTCCTGGTTTAATCTCTCCGTCTGGCCGTTCGATTGAGGGTGGAAACCCGAGGAGAGGCTCACCGAGATGTCCAGTAGTTTGCAGAACTCCCTCCAGAACTTTGCCACGAACTGGGGGCCCCTATCAGACACAATGTCCTGGGGTAGTCCGTGCAAACGGAAGACATGATCTGCCAGGATTCGGGCCATCGCCGGCGCAGACGGGAGCTGAGGAAGGGGCACAAAATGGACCATCTTAGAAAAACGGTCGCAGACTGTCAGAATAGTGGTCATACCTTGAGACTTGGGGAGCCCGGTAACGAAGTCCAATGCTATGTGGGACCAGGGACGTCTGGGTATCGGCAACGGGTGTAGGAGGCCGGCTGGTGACTGGTGAGACGCCTTCATCTGAGCGCAGATAGTACAGGCGTTTACGTAGCTTATAGTGTCCTTACGAACCGATGGCCACCAAAACCGTTGTTTCATCACCTCCAAGGTCCGTGATACCCCAGGGTGGACGTGAAGATGGGAGTCATGACATAGGGCAAGGACTCTTGTCCGGAACCGAGCTGGAACAAAAAGGCGACCACTGGGACAGGCGTTAGGTCTGGTGTTGCCAGTGGACCGCATGATATCCTGTTCCAGAGTCACCCGCGCCGCTCCCAGGCGGGTTGTAGTGGGCAGGATGAACTTCGGTTCCTCCTCCGCATCTGATGGTGCATGTATCCGGGATAGTGCATCCGCCTTGCTGTTCTGGGTTCCTGGGCGAAAAGACAGCTTAAATTGGAACCTTTCAAAGAATATCACCCATCGGGCCTGGCGTGAATTTAACCTCTTTGCCGTCTTCAAGTACTCTAGGTTTTTATGATCGGTTAGCACCGTGAAAGGGTGCTTCGCCCCCTCCAGCCAGTGGCGCCACTCCTCCAGCGCCAGTTTGACTGCCAGCAGCTCCTTGTTGCCCACATCATAGTTCCGTTCATGGGAACTCAACTTCTTTGAGAAGAAAGCGCAGGGATGAACCAGGGAGTCCGCAGGGTCCTTCTGCGAGATGACTGCTCCCACTCCCGTGTCCGACGCATCTACTTCTACCAGGAAGGGCAGGTTCCACGTTAGGGAATTTCAGGATGGGGGCAGTGGTAAACAGTTCCTTGAGCATATCAAATGTTTCCTGAGCCTTTGGGGTCCATGCAAACCGTACCTTGGAGGAGGTGAGACGGTGTAGGGGTGCTGCTACCCCACTATAGTTTCTAATAAAGCATCTGTAAAAGTTTGCGAACCCCAGGAAGCTCTGTAACTGTCTCCTAGAGGAGGGTACTGGCCATTCTCTAACCGCTCGCACCTTATCTGGGTCCATTGTGATCTCTCCGGGTCGGATCACGAACCCAAGGAACGAGGTCAACTTAGTGTGAAACTCACATTTTTCTAATTTGACGTATAGGCGATTCTGCAGCAAGCGCTGCAGGACCGCCCGTACGTGGTGGGGGTGTTCGGTATCAGAACTGGAGAACACGAGGATATCGTCCAAGTATACAAAGACGAACCGATTTATCATGTCTTCAAGCACATCATTTACCAGATTTTGGAAAACCGCGGGGGCGTTGGTGAGGCCAAACGGCATCACCAGATATTCGTAATGGCCCGAGGGAGTGTTAAAGGCGGTCTTCCATTCATCCCCCTCCCTTATTCGCACCAGATGATAGGCGTTTCGTAGGTCTAACTTGGTGAAGATCTTTGCATCTTGTAGTAACTCAAAAGCCGATGCCAATAAGGGAAGGGGGTACCGGTTCTTAACAGTGATCTCATTCAGTCCTCGACAATCGATGCACGGCCTCAGACCTCCGTCCTTCTTGGCCACAAAGAAGAACCCCACGCCTGCAGGGGACTTGGATGGTCTTATTAAGCCTGAATTTAGTGAATTCTGAATATACTCCTCCATTACCTGCTTCTCTGGTTGGGACAGGGGGAAGAGACGACCCCGAGGCGGAGATGTTCCCGGAAGTAGGTCTATGGCGCAGTCATACGGTCTGTGTGGTGGTAAAGAGGTCGCTTTGTCCTTGTTGAAAACCTCTCGGAGATCATGATAGACCGCCGGGACCGATGACAAATCCGGCTCAGAGAATTCCTGTGGGGGCGTACATATAGCAGACACAGCATGTTGCAAGCAATTCACATGGCATGACGGACACCAATTTAGTACCCTTCCCGTCTTCCAGTCAATGTAAGGGTTATGTCTCTGAAGCCAGGTAATTCCCAGCACAATAGTGGGCTCATGCGTATTGATCACGTGGAAGGACACAGTTTCTTGGTGATTATCAATAGCCATGAACATGGGTGCTGTAATGTCTCTTACGTGGTGTAAAGTTATATTATTAAAAGACCTCACCTTCACAGGTTGTGGTAGTGGAATTGTCTCTACCCCCAGTTGAGGGAGTAAGGACTGAGAGATGAAGTTTGTATCGGCACCTGAGTCAATAAGGGCATCCCATCTTAGTTGACGCGGTGGAGTCCCGATAGTGATAGTGGTGAGGGAGCGAAGGCTTGATTCCTGATTCTGGTTCTGATCTTTTGCCTGCACCCGCTCCCTCTGCTGGGTCTCGACCCTTCGTGGGCCTCCTCCTCGTCGACTCTGAGGAGTTACTCTGACACTACCGCGCTCCCACTGCATTGGCTCTGGGCTGTCAGCTTCCCCTTCCATATCATACTTAGGCACCGGTGACCTTCCTCTGTCGGGTAGCCGACGTGTCAGCCGGGTCTCCACGACCCGCTCCTGGTGACGCTGATCCAATCGTGTGACAGTGTCTATAAGAGAGGTTAGATCCTTTGGGCGCGGTTGATGAGCCAAATCGTCTTTTAACCGCTCGTTTAATCCTAAATAGAAATGGTCGTATAGTGCGGGCGCTCCCCAAGGGCTCTCTTCCGCCAACATCTGGAACTGGATGATATACCTCCTGAGCGAACCGCTCCCTTGCTTTAATCGAGCCAGGCGAGTGGTGGCCTCGACTTCTGGTCGAACTGGGTCAAATATCTGTATCAGATGTTCGCTGAAGCTAGCAAATGACGCGCAGCAAGAAGCTCTGCGTCTCCATGCAGCCGTTTCCCATTTAGCGGCTTTGCCTCCCAATAATGAGAGGACATAGGCGACCTTGGCTTGTTCAGTAGGAAAGTTCGAGGGTTGCATTGAAAAGTTTATCTCACACTGTGTTAAAAATGTGCGGCTTACTCCCACTTCTCCATTATACCGAACAGGGGTGGCCTACTCCCACTTCTCCATTATACCGAACAGGGGTGGCCAACTTCAACTCCCCTCCTTCTCTAAAACGAGTTGTAGCCGGGGAGTCAGGGAGTGGAACTGCCGCAGGATCCGGGAAAGGAAGACGTTGTAGTAGTTGAGTCAGTTGATCCGTCATCTGATCCATCGACTGAGAAATCTTCCCTAATTTTTCCTCATGGTTTAGAATGGCGGATTCTACTCCAGACTTCCAGGGGTCCTGGGTGGAGGATCCGCGACCCAATCTTTGGCCAGGTTGTTCTGTCATGATTACTAGTGAGTTGTGAAATTTGAGTCACGGATTTCTCCACTCAAAAGCACCCAAAGTCAATACAGTGTTCAATAAAGTGTTTATTTACAAATACAAGGGTTGCAACCTTGAATTATTGTAGGTGGAAGACCAGTCGGATGGAGACAGGAGTAGTCTTCGGTCTGGCTTTAATTAGGGAAAGAGTCAGTGCCGTAACAGCGAACTCATCTCCGGATCGGTGAAATCCGTGGAGTGGATGTCTCTATGACTTCCTCGGTGATCCACTGCTTCTGCTCCTCACGAAGCTTGGAGTGGAATAAAGAATGAAGAGACGTTAGTGACAATATTGGTCGGTCGAGGTTAACACACCTGGTTCATTGGTTTAGACGTGGAATGGCGTCCTTGCATTCTCCTCAGGCCCGGCTCCATTACTTAGCGTCGAGAAGCACTCCTTGACCTGATTCTGAATCAGGGATCATTGAATCAGTCCTCTCACACTTCTCGAAATCTCCTCCAAAGGAAAGCGATCCTACGTCTCCTAGCCCGGGATCTCCTTCACCAGGGTAGGCGGGATTCGGTCGTCTCTCCTTGGGTCTCGCTGAGTCAGTGAATGGGTAGTTCCGTGATCTGGAGGATAGACAACAGACAACCTGGCAGCTTGTTGCTGCCCGGTGTCTGCTATTTAAGCAGAGAGGCGAACACAGGTGAAAAGTGTTAACCTAATGAGTCAACTTACTGCGAGTGGGATTACTGCATCCTATTAGTCCTTTCAGAATAAAGCTCCATTCCCGGAAGCTTTATTCTGGAACGTCACATTTCAGTAGTTGGTGTGATCACTCTGCTGATGGAAGGTTGTGACAGAAATCATCATTACTGCACTGTTGCATATTTCCAGTTGCCAAATACCTCAATGTTGTAATCATGTTCATTTCTGGCGTTATGGCATTACTACGTTGGATGGGAGATGTAAGCGCAACTCTAATAAGTTTGACCACAAACATTATCCCATCGCGATCCAACTTGTAGCATTTAATTAACTCATGATCATTTAGTGTTAGGAGAATATTTCTTTCTGCCATTTTGTCCTCTGCTAAAGAAACTCTTAAGCCTCTTAAAAGTCCTCCTCTCTACTCTTAACCATTTTTACCTTAGGAGCAGTTTTAATGGCTAAGATGTTTCATGAATCATTTTTATCTTTACTAAGATTTAGTCCTAAATTTAAGGGGAAATTCTAAGGAAACGTCATAATTCTAAGAATTTTCTTAGATTTTTGTCACTAATAGCAACTTTTAGGCTTAGGAAGCTTTGTGAAAGCTTTGATTTATGCCATTTTTGTTCGGCCTTTCTGCACTCCCTTTTCTGTGCCCTGACCAAGTCATCATTTCTCCACGGCGTCTTTTGCCTGTTCCTGGTTACTTTATCTTTAACAGGAGCAATCAAATCTATGACATTTAGAACACTGAAGTATATGAATTCAACAAATCTTCAACTTGAGGCATTTTCAAACCTAATCATCTCCATAAACAGTGTCCTGGTGTTATCATTTTTGTGTCTTTTTTTAACAAATGTAGGTCCAGCTGCATCTTTGGGAATTATGGATAAATCAAAAAAGGGGTGGACTGGTGTTGATGATAATACCCGTGACCTTGCCAGGTTAGGAGTAAAGGGCACCATTTTAATTCCTGATTTCGCCAAGGTTTCCAAATGATTTGGAAATCCCATTGGTAAAGCTGGGGATGGAATGGACAATAATGAGTCTGTAGAGGGTGTGGATGCAGCTGGGGGTGTCCAGGACAGTGGAGGGGGCAACAATGGAAGTGCTGTTGAGGGGGGATCCATTGCTGGTGAGGTATGAGTGCTTTCTTCACCCCTCTCCTCTCTCAGAGGAGCCCTTCACTGTTCAGACGACCGTCCAGACCCAGTCTGGTGCCTCAGAGAGCGGGCATGGTTATACGTTAGCCGTCTCACTCCACTTCTGCTCAGGTATGGGCCCTTTCCCTTGAACAGGTCATCATGACAAGTTGAAGTTACCAATGAAATGCACTCCTCTTATCTCACAGGCCTTGGACAGCCATGTGTTCAATGCAAACACTGACTGAATTTATTAATCCTCCTGTCAATGTTTGGGACAGGCCCACTAGTAAATGACTGGATTTTCAGTTTGTCAAGTTTCTCTAATAATTTAGAGAAATCCTGTTTTAAAACGTCTGATTCTCACTTTCTGGTGTCCACTGCACCCACATGCAGGATCAGCTGTTTGACTCCTTAGTGTTTTGAGATGACCTGGGGGAGGAGAGCTGCTATATCAGTGACCATGGCACTTGGGTAATAATTCTGCTGTTTATGTCACTGATAGCAGCATCTCCAAGCAGCAGGATATCTCTGTCCTTCATATTTGGCACAGATTCTTTGTCTCTATCTCTCTGACTAGTTCCATGGCTCCCATTTTTAAAATGATTACTTTTTTGTGCTTTTTCTCAGTCACAGCAGACATTTCTTGCTCAATAGAATTTAGGTCAGACAGTGGTTGAAACCTGTTACTGAGCTGTATGTTTGATGATGCTACATATGCTCCTGGGGTACCAGCATTCTTCTTTCTAATTTTGATTTTCTAATTTAATCTTCTTTCTGCTTTGGCACCAAGTTTATTCCGGGAGGCTTAATTTTGATCAATTCCCACTTTTGAAAATTTTGGGAAAGACACTGTATTGTCCAAGTTCAGAGTAGCATTTTGGTCAACATAGCACTTATTATTGATAGTAGGTTTTGCGTTCTTACCACTGGGTCTGAATAGGAACGTGTCGAGAAGTCCTTTTTCAGATTCCAGAGCAAGAATCTTCATTTGTAACACATTGATTTCCTGAAGATATATCCAGCAGTTTTGGCACAATGTGTTTTCTTTTCCAGACATGTTGAAAAATAAATGATCCGTGGCTGTAGTGATTCCATTGGCCAGATTAGTTGTTAAAAGCAAGAGTAAAATCCTCACTGTGGTGTGGTGTGAAAGGAGTTTATTCAACTTTTTTTATTTGAGGGATTTTGAGGGATACAGCTATGACATTTCTGTATTTATAAAAATATTTGTAAAAAAAAAGAAATTTTCTTTTTTTTGTGGTTTATTGCACTTTCTAGCTATTTCTTTAGTTAGTGTGGACTTATTACATACATATTATTCAAATTTGGGGTATAAGGGTTGCATTGATACATGGCAAATTTAAATGCTCCAAAAAATGGCACTACAGCATATAAAAATGTAAATGTCTGCTCTGGCAGAGTTGATCTATGGTAGGTTTTTTATGGTTAAGAATCTATGAGTAATTTTGTTGGTTGTAACTTAGTCAGTTTGTTGAGGCTCATAATATGTGCAATATCAATATCAGATCTTTTATTTAGTTCTAAAGTTATGTTGGTCACCCCTGAAATTTGATGCCTAATCTCTAAGTTCCTATGTACATACATCCACGTAAACTCAGTCACCATAGCACATAAATATCAGGTATATGTGTGCATTGCATTCCTCAACAACACCAAATGCTGTAATTGTTAAGTTAGCTAGACCTCTGAGACGGTCAACCCCTGTGACGCTGTTTCCTGGTAAGAGAATTCACTTCCTGTTGTAAGTGTGTTGTACTGTGTGCTCGTCTATGGATTAGCAACAGACTAGCTTTAGTCTAACACACCAAAAAACTACCTAAACTCTCTGAACAAATCAATAACCACTACATATTTTATAGAATAGACTTTAAAACAACACTGCTTGTGTATAGCGCCAAATTACAATTCAGTCATCTCAAGGCACTTTACAAAAAAGAGAAAAACAAACAAATCCCTCTCCTCCTGCCTTGTGCTCGCTCTCTCCCCTAGTTTGTGCTCTCTCCCTCTCTCTCTTTTCTCTCTCTGTACCTTCTGCAGGTGACCCTGGTCCTGGAGCTGTATATCGCTGATGTGCAGTTACTGGCCCCACCAACCTGCAGTGTCTATTTGTTGTTTATTGTTGCTGTTCTTCTCTCTCTGCTCTATCCACTCACCCCAACTGGTCGAGGCAGATGGCCGCCCATACTGAGCCTGGTTCTGCTGGAGGTTTTTTTTTCCGTTAAAGGGAGTTTTTCCTCTCCACTGTCGTTAAGTGCTTGCTCATAAGGGATTTGACGGGTTTTTAGTTTTAGTTTTTGTAAAGTGCCTTGAGATGATTTGTATTGTGATTTGGTTCTATACAAATAAAACTGAATTGAATAAAAATGAAATAGCTTTTTTATCTTTATTCCACTCAAGCCAAGGCACATGATGCAGCTCTACACATTGTAAATACAATGAACATACACTGCACAAGATGATCTGTTTTAACCCGTAACAGCCCATGGTAACACAGGTTTCAAAAACCCCTTAAAAGTTTTAAAGCCTTTTCAATGCACTGGAGAGTTTTTTGTACAACTTTATCCTTGATCTTACCTCATGAAGTCCCTAAGTGACATCTACTGAACATCCTGGTGCTATGGGAATTTGTGTACCCATGACATCCTTCCATCCATTATCTATACCCGCTTATTGCTAACCAGGGTCACAAGGATCTGCTGGAACCTATTACTCATAACATAATTTTAAAAATTGTTGTTTGTGATGCCTGTGTTGCACCTGGTTTTTGTGGGTTAGTGTATATTTTGGAGACAGTGTAGGGAGATTCAAAATAAAAGTTAGGTTTTAGAAACTGTTTCAATAACAAATGCAATGATGCATGATATGAAAAATGAAGACAGATGAGTGGCAGGCATGACCCTCTTACCATGGCACCAACACTGTACGTGGCTGCTGGAGTGAACGTGTGATTGTAGGGGTCGGCAGCATATACTCGTCCGTAACTGAAGAAACACGAGATAACAGAGGGTGAAAGTTAAATTGTGTCCAATCATTAGAAAATGAAACAAAACTTATTTGAAATCATTATCTCAGGAACAATAGTATCCTCTCTAATTTCAATGCCAGTCAATTGTGAAAATATGTGTGGTCCAGAGTGTTTTTATTTTTCATTTTAGTCAACCTCCTGTGTACAGACCTGTAACATAATATTCTCAAGTGATGTGATTAAATAGTCTAGAAAATTAAGGAAATTTGAAAACGATTTCCACTGATTCATAGAAACAGAAACTTTATACATAAATTATTAGTGATAACTTTATTTATATAAAGAAACAGACAGCTTAAATGTTTATTTCTAGTAAGCAGAACAACTAGCCCACTCTTTCCCCCCTTTCTTCTCTCCCTGTCCTATCCCAGTCATGACAAGGGCCAATCTGGTGCCAGGCCTGTGCCTGTAATTGAGATGATTTGCATAGTGGCCAAGTGGTTGAAGCGATTAGAAGTTAATCCTGATTAGTTTTGGACATTGCTATTCACCAGGCAGCCCCCCAGCACCCGCACTCAACCCAGCACTGTGTTTGACCTATCTTATCTCACAGCGCAGAACCCTAACCCATCATCAGTGTGTGTGTGTGTGTGTGACAGACACATGAGAGAGTGTGCTAAGACACAGCTACAACACAAATTCAAATGCAATTTGAGTCAAATGCATTTTTAAAGAGAACCTGAGGTGAAAAGATAAATGTAGGAACAACATTTTCACCAGCTCTACAAAACTACTAATCACTACGAGCGGTTTAGGTAGAGAGTGAATATTCTGGAAAGAAAATGATGATGGAAATCATTCTTACAGTACGTATATCTGTGCCAGCTGCTTTGCGGCTTTATTCAGGCAAAGTGGTGATTTGATCAGGGTGCCTATCCTCACCTGATCACAATGACAATGCTAATAGGGAACATGATGGTTTAAATTTCATGTGGAGGTTTCACTCCAAATTGCAAATCTACCTCATGGTGATGAAGAAAATATGAACGTTTCACCAAAGTCAACGAGTTATCTTCTGTATGTATAGAACTGAAAGACAATTCATTCAGCATTTTTGAGATTTGGACTAAAGTGGTGGAACAATCAGTAGATCACCTTATAATTCATAAATCTGGGACCAGTTTCCATTGTATCTCTGTAAGTGACCAGTGAGGCCCATTCTGGCGTGAAAAGGTTTTCACAATAATTGCATATGACAACAAATCTCAATGAATATAAGAAGGTACCACCACTTTTTCTGCTACTTATTTGCTCATTGCTTCTTGTTGTTTCTCTGTTGCCTAAGAGCTATGTCTTTAGGCTGTGTAGCCTGTGCTAATCAACGTGCTATTTGTCCTGTAGATGATAATTTGGATCATGGACACCAGAGCATGCCCACATGCCTTGATTTGTACTTTGTTGTAATGCCAGTATTGTGAGGATGCCCTACATATGGCTTCCTCTTGGTGAGACTTTGTACTGAAAGAGAAAGGATTATGTGTTTGGCTTCCCATTTGAACAACTAGCAAATGATTAAGACTTAAGTCAGAATGAGGCTTGATGCAAGTCGTTAATGGAGGTCAACCGCAACAGATACCTGTTGTGTAAAAAAACAGTTCTACTTGTCATTGCATATCGTCCACCTGTCCCTTACTCAGAGTTTTTTACTGAATTTCCAGACTTTCTATCTGACTTATTGCTTAGTTCAGGTAAAGTCATTATAGTAGGAGATTTTAACATTCATGTAGATGTTTAGTTTCAGCACTGCATTTAATTCACTATTAGATTTATTTGGTTTCTCTCAAAATGCAAATAAACCCATCCACAGTTTTAATTCAATTCAGTTTAGTTCAGTTTTATTTGTAAAGCACCGAATCACAATTCAATCATCTCAAGGCACTTTACAAAAAAGAAAAAAACCCAACATATCCCTCATGAGCAGCACTTGGCAACAGTGAAGAGGAAAAACTCCTTTTAATGGAAGGCAAAACCTCCAGCAGAACCAGGGTCAGTTTGGGCGGCCATCTGTCTCGACCGGTTGGGGTGAGTGGATAGAAGAGAGAGAGAAGAACAGCAACAATAAACAACAAATACACACTGTGGGTTGGTGGTGCCAGTAACTGCAGACCAGCAATATACAGCTCCAGGACCCGGGACACCTGCAGAAGGTACAGAAAGAGAGAGGACAGAAAGAGAGGGACAGATCACAAACTAGGGGAGAGAGAAGGTATTGACATCGAAGGGAATATACATGTGAGGGGGGAGGAGATGGGAAGGGAGGGGAGGGGAGTAGAGGGGCAGGTAGGGTAGGGTAGGGGAGCTCAGTGCACCAATGGCGAGTCCTCAGGCAGTCTAGGCCAGTAGCAGCATAACTAAGGGATGGTTCGGGGTTACCTGAACCAGCCCTAAGTATAAGCTTTGTCAAAAAGGAAGGTGTTAAGTCTAGCCTTAAAAGTACAGAGTGTCTGCCTCCTGCACCGAGATTGGGAGCTGGTAACACAGGAGAGGAGCTTGATGGCTAAAGGCTCTGCCACCCATTCTGCTTTTGGAAACTCTGGGAACCACAAGTAGACCTGCACTCTGAGACTGAAGTGCTCTATTGGGATAATATGGTACTATGAGGTCTTTAAGGTATGAAGGAGCTTGATCATGAAGGGATTTTTATGTGAGGAAAAGGATTTTAAATTCTATATGGTATTTTACAGGGAGCCAATGAAGAGAAGCTAATAAAGGAGAAATGTGATCTCTCTTGCTTGTTCCTGTCAGGACTCTGGCTGGAGCATTTTGGATTAACTGAAGGCTTTTTATGGAGACACTGGGACATCCAGTTACATTAATCTAGCCTTGAACTAACGAATGCATTAACTAATTTTTCTGCATCATTTTGAGACAGGATTCTCCTAATTTTGGCAATATTGCGTAAGTGAAAGAAAGCGGTTCTAGAGATTTGTTTTATGTGTGAATTAAAGGACATAACCTGGTCAAAAATAACTCCAAGGTAGTAGTGCTGGAGGCCAGGGCTATGCCATCTAAAGTAGCTATATTATTAGAAAAACTGTTTCTGAGGTTTTCAGGCCCAAATACAATAAATTCTGTTTTCTCTGAGCTTAAAAGTAGAAAGTTACTGGTTATCCAGGCCTTTAAACACCCTGAAGTCTGGCTAAGTGGCCTGTGTTATCAGGTTTCATAGACAGATAAAGCTGTCATCTGCATAACAGTGGTAATTAATAGAGTACTTCCTAATAACGTTGCCTAAAGGAAGCATGTATAAGGTGAACAGAATAGGTCCTAGCACAGAACCTTGTGGAACTCTATAACTAACTTTTGTGCACATGGAAGTTCATCATGGATAAGAACAAATTGGAATCTGTCCAATAAATAAGATTGGAACCATTTCAATGTTGTTCCTTTGATTCCAGTCACATGTAATAAGATGGTTAATGGTGTCAAATGCAGCACTAAGGTCTAGCATGACAAATATAGAAACAAGTCCATTATCTGAGGCTAAGAGAAGATCATTGGTGACTTTTAACAGTGCTGTTTCTGTACTATGATGTGCTCTACATCCTGATTGAAAATCTTCAAATAGTTCATTTCTGTGTAAGTGCTCTAATAGCTGCTTAGCAACAGCTTTTTCAAAGATTTTAGAAATAAATGGTAGGTTGGATATTGGCCAAGACTCCTGAATCAAGACTAGGATTTTTGAGTAGGGGTTTTGATTACTGCAGTCTTAAAAGTAGTACATAGTACTACTGAGGTACATAGTTACGTGGTTATGGGTGGGCATATAATTGATATCCACCTCTGTTTTTTTAGTTTGTTAGAGAGAGTGCGGGCGGGTCTGTGTATTTTTTAAGTTGACCGCTATTTTCTTTGATCATTGTGATTACTTTGGTTATATTTTTGTGCACGTTGTCATGAGTTGATTATCTTTTTTGGTTAATAAACAGTTAAACTTAAGTTCAAAGTCTTCCTCCCTCTGAGCTCCTCTTTCAATACTCTCCTCTCGTCTCCTCTCCTCTCCTCTCCCCTCACTTTGTGCCTTCTCTCTCCCATAGTTTGTGTGCTCTCTCTCTCTCTCTCTCTCTGTCTCTCTGGAGGTGTTCCTGTTCCTGGAGCTGTACATTGCTGATGTGCAGGTACTGGCCCAACCAATCTGGAATGGTTTCTTTGGATGCAAGAACGTATCAAACTCAGTGTCTCAGGCTCCAACGAGGGTTGCTGAAATTTGGAAGTAAAAATCATTTGGTTCAAGGTCAAATAGACAGGGTCAACCCATGTCTCCACAGTATGTGTCTTCCTCTATCCCAAATTATTCTCTCCACCAGCTAAGTGTTAAGATATCCCAAGTGACTAGAAATAACCTCAGGGTGATAAGTAAGATTTACAAAACTGTAAACACTTTGTTTGAGGTGATGTATGTATGTGTTGGTCAGGCCTTCCTGATCAGAATCAGAATCAGAATCAGAATCAGAATCAGAATGAGCTTTATTGCCAAGTGTGTGCACACACACACACAAGGAATTTGTTTAGGTACAGGGGGGGTACTCCAGTGCAAACAGATATAAATACAAATGCTACAAGAGTCAAACAGTAAACATAAATGCTACAGAAATGCTACAAAAAACTAAAAGAAAAATGCACAGATAACCTGAAAAACAGGATGAAAGGGGAACTAATTGGTGTGCAAAGAGCAAAAAGGTGCCAGTGTCATAGTGCAGGTGGTGGAAGGGAATGATGGAGAGCTACGAGTTTAAGAGTTGGATGGCCTGAGGGAAGAAGCTTCCTTTGTGCCGGGCTGTCTTGATGTTTGGAGCTCTGAAGCGCCGGCCAGAGGGTAAGAGCTGGAAGAGGTGGTGGCTCGGGTGGGTGGCATCCAGAGTGATTTTCTGAGCTCTTTTTCTCACTCTGGAGGTGAACAGGTCTTGGAGGGTGGGTAGGGTAACACCGATGATCTTCTCAGCAGTCCGAACTGTCCTCTGAAGTCTTCGGATGTCTGATTTAGAGGCGGAACTAAACCAGACAGTGATGGAGGAGCACAGGACAGACTCGATGACCACTGAGTAGAACTGGGTCAGCAGCGTCTGTGGAAGGTTGAACTTCAGCTGGCGCAGGAAGTACAACCTCTGCTGGGCCTTCTTCGTGATGGAGTCAATGTGGAAGTTCCACTTCAGGTCCTGAGAGATGGTGGTGCCCAGGAACCTGAATGACTCCACTAGTGCCACAGTGCTGTTCATAATGGTGAGAGGGGGGTGGGTGGGGGCATTTCTCCTGAAGTCCATAACCATCTCCACTGTTTTGAGCGTGTTTAGCTCCAAGTTGTTGTGACTGCACCAGCAAGCCAGCCGCTCCACCTCCTGTCTGTATGCAGACTCTTCACCGTCCTGGATGAGACCAATGACAGTGGTGTCATCTGCAAACTTCAGGAGCTTCACAGAGGAGTCACGGGAGGTGCAGTTGTTTGTGTAGAGGGAGAAGAGCAGTGGGGAGAGAACACACCCCTGGGGGGCGCCGGTGCTGGTGATGCGGGAGCCAGCACCATCCTCACTAGCTGTTGCCTATCCGTCAGGAAGCTGACAGGTAGAGTCGGGAACGGAGAGCTGGGAGAGTTTATTCTGGAGGAGTGATGGGATGATGGTGTTGAATGCCGAGCAGAAGTCCACAAACAGAATCCTTACATAAGTCCCTGGTTTGTCCAGATGTTGCAGGATGTAGTGCAGCCCCATATTGACTGCATCATCCACGGACCGATTGGATCAGTAGGCAAACTGCAGGGGGTCCAGGAAGGGTCCAGTGACATTCTTCAGGTGGGCCAACACCAGTCTTTCAAAGGACTTCATGGCCACAGATGTCAGAGCCACTGGTCTGTAGTCATTGAGTCCCGTGATTTTTGGCTTCTTGGGGATGGGAATGATGGTGGAGCGTTTGAAGCATGCAGGGACTTCACACAGCTCCAGTGATCTGTTGAAGATCAGAGAGAAGATGGGAGCCAGCTGGTCAGCACAGGTTCTGAGGCATGTTGGTGAAACCCCATCTGGTCCTGGTGCTTTCTTTCTCTTCTGCTTCCTGAAGAGCCAACACACATCGTCCACACTGGTCTGAAGTATCGGAGCGGGGGAGAGGGGGTTGATGGTGTTAATGGTTGCTCTGGAGGACAATCAGAGCGGGTGGGGGGTGATTCAAATCTGCAATAGAACTCAGATTCAGATCGTTCACCAGCGTTTGATTGCCTCTTGAGGAGGGGGATGGAGTCCTATAGTTGGTTATTGTCCTCAGGCCTCTCCACACTGAAGCAGAGTCGTTAGCTGTAAACTGGTTTTCCAGCTTTTTGGAGTAGCTCCTCTTAGCTGCTCTGATCTCTGATCTCATCTCTGATGAGTGAGAAGCTGCTCAGAATGGGTGTCAGCTCCTCCAATGTCTCCTGGATTTCTGATTGTCTGACAGGCACCAATTTGTGCGGCCGGGGAGCTCCCTGTTTGATACTGTGATCAGTAATATGGGTGCATCACAGGTAACTGTCCTGTCTCCTTTTCTGTTCACCCTATACACCTTAGACCTCCAGCCTGCAGAAGTTCTCTGGTGACTCTGCGGTGTTTGGGTGTATCAGGGATGGACAGGAGGTGGAGTACGGAACACTGATCGGAGACTTTGTGGAGTGGTCCCAGGCCAACCACTTGCTCCTTAATGTGGACAAGACCAAGAAGCTGGTAGTGTACTTCAGGAGGAAGAGGTCACCAGTGGAGCCCATCATCATCCAGGGCCAGGAGGTGGAAGTTGTAGACCACTACAAATACCTCGGGGTTCACTTGAACAGCAGGCTGGACTGGAAGGACAACAGTGATGCTGTGTACAAGAAGGGCAGGAGAAGACTTCCTGAGGATGCTTAGGTCCTTCTCCTGATAATGCCGAAACAAACTTAAATTACTCCGTCAATTTTAATGGTACAGATAAAAGAAATATATCATTCGAATCTGTAAAGGGTCTAGTTTTAGTTGTATACACTCATAATAACAACAAAATGCTGTGCTTTTGTAAAATTAAGAAAGCAGACAGGGTGCGCTCTCTATCTTCTCTGTCTCTGTCATCTCTCTTCACAGACACGTAAATAAAACAACCAGAATCAGAAGCAAATACTTGCCTCATAAAAATAAGAAATATATGGCTAGAATACTTGAAATGTCTTCTCTGAAATGAAACTAAAGTCGAAAACAAATCATCACTTTTTATTTAATCTGTATGAACGTAAGGAGAAGTACGTTTTCTCCCGTCTCACCTCATTAGAGCTAATCTGATCCTGCCTTGTACTGACCGCACTGTTCATATTGAAATAATCTGAGGTGAACCAGGTAATTCTGTGCATGCCCCTGAGAAATGACATAAAACGTCAAACTTCATCATAGAATTTACTCACGTTTTCTGTGTGTTTGGACGATGGCACGTTACGCAGGTGAAGAAGCGCTTATTATATTCCACACAGAGACGAATAGTTGAGTTTGTCCTCAGGAAAAACACGACTCAAATGACGAACGTTTGGCTCCACATTGTATTGTATTGTGCTGCACTAATCCCCTCTCAGCCACATTGACTGAAAAGCTCATTATTATTAGGTTCTTTGTGTGGTCGTTGAGTGCATCTTTTGTCTTCTCAGGTAAATCAAATTCATCCTGAGACATACCTTCCTGCATATGTCTTTTCTAAACAAAAAGTGTCTTAGAAAATTTAAATCAGTGATTTGTTTTCTGTGAATGAGTGAACAAGATGACTTACATAATTTTGAAGCAAACACACTGATGTGAACCAATGTTCTGTTTGTGTTTTATGGTCTTATTTCACAGACTAAAAAATTGCAGTGCTTCACTAACCATGCATAAACACTGTTTTCTCAAAAACACAATCATATACAGTATTGTTCAAAATAATAGCAGTACAATGTGACTGACCAGAATAATCCAGGTTTTTAGTATATTTTTTATTGCTACATGGCAAACAAGTTACCAGTGGGTGCAGTAGATTCTCAGAAAACAAACAAGACCCAGCATTCATGATATGCATGTGCAATTGGGCAATTAGTTGAAAGGGGTGTGTTCAAAAAAATAGCAGTGTGGTATTCAATCAGTGAGGTCATCAATTTTGTGAAAAAACAGGTATGAATCAGGTGGCGACTATTTAAGGATGAAGCCAGCACTTGTTCATTTGAAAGCCTGAGGAAAATGGGTCGTTCAAAACGTTGTTCAGAAGAACAGTGTACTTTGATTTAAAAAGTTGATTGGAAAACATATAAAGAGGTGCAAAAAATTATAGGCTGTTCAGCTAAAATGATCTCCAATGCCTTAAAATGGAGGGCAAAACCAGAGAGACGTGGAAGAAAACGGAAGACAACCATCAAAATGGATCGAAGAATAACCAGAATGGCAAAGGCTCAGCCAGTGATCAGCTCCAGGATGATCAAAGACAGTCTGGAGTTACCTGTAAATACTGTGACAGTTAGAAGACATCTGTGTGAAGCTAATCTATTTTTAAGAATCCCCCACAAAGTCCCTCTGTTAAAAAAAAAAAGGCATGTGCAGAAGAGGTTAAAATTCGCCAAAGAACACATCAACTGGAGGAACTGGTTCGGAGAAATGGAGAAATGGAGGAACATTTTGTGGACTGATGAGAGTAAAATTGTTCTTTTTGGGTCCAAGGACCATAGACAGTTTGTGAGACGACCCCCAAACTCTGAATTCAAGCCACAGTACACAGTGAAGACAGTGAAGCGTGGTGGTGCAAGCATCATGATATGGGCATGTTTCTCCTACTATGGTGTTGGGCCTATTTATCGCATACCAGGGATCATGGATCAGTTTGCATATGTCAAAATACTTGAAGAGGTCATGTTGCCTTATGCTGAAGAGGACATGCCCTTGAAATGGTTGTTTCAACAAGGCAATGACCCCAAACACACTAGTAAACGAGCAAAGTCTTGGTTCCAAACCAACAAAATATTATTTTGAACAATGCTGAATAAACTTACTGCTCCCATATTATTATAGCCCAGTTTGTGCTGATTAGTGTTATCAGACTTTAGACAATATGTTTAAAAGCAACTGAAAAAAGCACAAATGTCAGGGCATGTCAAAACTTGTCCACGACCCCAAAACACCCTCAGACCCCAGAGGGTTAATGTATGCAGCAGGATGCTGGAGCTACCAGTCTACCAGTCTGTGGTTGCGAGTGCGAGTTTGCTGTGGTCAGTTGGGGGAGCGGCACCACCAAGACGGGCATCAGTCGGAACAACAACCTGATCTGGAAAGCATGACACATTATTGGCAGTGACATGGAGATGTTTGAGTCAGTGCTGTCCATCATGGACGATTCTTCACACACACTTCACCAGACTGTAAAGGGTCAGTGGACCTAAGTCTCCAGCAAACTCCACTGTCACAGTGAATGGTGCAGGACTTCATTAATACCGTTCTTCATCCTTCTGTTTAATAACTCCCTCCTTTGAAGCAGATGTCTTCAACATCCTATACCAGTCTCTTCTGTGGTGTTAACTACTTCTGTTATGGTGTTAACTACTTATGTTTGTATATAGTGTATATTTACTTCTATCTGTGTGTATATTGTACACACAGATTCTATATTGTGTGTATGTTGTACTTTCTGCTTTATTATTCTGTTTTCTTTTTTTATTATTTAATATTGTTCATGAGTGTCTGTGTGTAACTGAGCTACTTTGACAAAGGAATTTCCCTCATAGATCAATAAAGTCTAATCTAATCTAATCATGTTTATACATGATTGTGATTTTGAGAAAACAGCGTTTATGCATGGTTAGTGAAAAACTACAATTTTTAACTCACTGAAATAAGGCCATAAAACACATACAGAGCATTGATTCACAAGTCTTTTGAGAACTGGATCTTGTAGCCTAGAGTTTATGCTTCAGAATGATATGAAAATCATCTAGTTCAGTCATTCACAGAAAACAATACCATGATTTAAATTTTCGAAGACACTTTTTGTTTAGAAAAGACATATGCAAGAAGATTCACTTGAGAAGGCAAAGACCCGCATAATGAGCTGCATAATGAACCTTTCAGTCAGGAATGTGGCTGAGAGGGAATTACTGCAGTGCAATGCAATGCAGATGCAAACGTTCATCAACTATCAAAATCAGAATCGGTTTTATTGCCAGGTACAAAGCAAAGAACACTTTACAGTACTAGGAATTTGTCTTGGTGTCTGGAGCAAGCATCTATACAGGTATGGAGTATGTACATAGTTTAATAATAAACTAGAAAGAAGAATAAAGAATAAAAATAAAATAAAATAAATACTGTGTATGTCCAGAAAAGTGAAGAGTGCATGAAGTATAGTCGCGTTCTTCCTATGAGGAGAAAGTAAACTCTTTGTTGCTGTCCAGAACCATCCACAACTGCTTCTTCACTCGTGTAGCACGCCATCATCCAAATGTGCAAAAAAATTAAGTAAATTCTATGATGAAGCATGACGTTTTATGCCATTTCTCGGGGGTGTGTACATAATTACCTGGCTCACCTCAGATTATTTCCATATGAACAGTGCGCTCAGTGCAAGGCGGAATCACTTTAACTTTAATGAGGTGAGCCAAGAGAAACTACCACTCCATACTTTCATATGGATTACATAAAAAGAGATTATTTTTGACTTGAATTATTTAATTTAAAAGTAGACATTTCAAGTTTTCTATACATATATTTCTCATGTCTTTGAGGCAAGTATTCACTGAGATTCAGGTTGTTTTATTTACGTATCTGTGAAGAGAGGTGACAGAGACAGAGAAGACAGAAGACACTCACTTGTCGAAACGAACAATGAGCTGGTAATGCAAATGACTCAATTAATGGAACAAGTAAGAATGCTACTGAATCAGCTTCCCCCCAGAGCTTCTGCCCATATGTCCGTATGTACTCAAGTACCAGGTGGAGAGGAGGTTGGCGTGGAGGGACGCCGAACCATTACTGCCAAGCGATACTCTTGGAGTCAAGTCAGATTGGCCACCCAGGAGGCGGATACAACCATAATGTTGTGGAGGTGAAAACGAGTGCTTTTTGTACTGCTTTGTGACCTTGCCATTTTGCAATTGGGTGACAGTGATATCCTGGTAGACTTAGTAGTGGAACCTGTTTGCTAGCTTTGTTGCTAACACATCCTTGGGAGTTGAGGGTGGGGGGGCTGCCACCTGGCCTTCAGCACGCACTTCAATCCCAACAGTAAAGCCAGGCAGAGGCCAGTGTAGCTTGCTTACCTAGCATGCTAGCAGTGGCTGCGTGCTCTGTCTTGCACAATGAACATTTTCACAAAAGGAAATTAAAATTATTTCCCAGTATAACAAAGTGCTCTTTGGCCTGTAGATGATAGTTTGGATCATGGACACCAGAACATTCCCACATGCCCTAAATCATTTGTTCTCTGTTGTAATTCCAGTATTATGAGGATGCCCTACATAGGGCTTTCTGTCAGGAAGACTTTGTACTGAAATAGAAAAGGTTACGTTTGGCCTCCCATTTGTACAACTGTTAGCAAACAGTGGCCTAATCCATAATGAATAATAATAATAATGCATACAAGTCTAAATGCATGTTTTGCCTTTAAAGACAATGTAGTCAATATGGGGAATTAGGAGCTTTCATTCGATTCGACTATCACACATGCATGGATCAACAATGAAAAAAAAAATGTTCATCTTCATCAAAACCTAAAATAATCACATGATTTTTCTTCATTAAATGTTTCTGTCGTTATTGCTTATCATTTGTCACCACTGGTCAGGACCTCTGGTTGAACATATATTTTTTCATACATGTATCAGTCCTTACCATCTGTTCTAAAGAAAAGCACTTAAGCAGCGGCATAACATCCCCTGCTAATCTGGGCTTTCCTCTAATTCTCCCTCATCCCATCTTCCAGTGAACCTACTATATATCTACTTTGACTGCTAAAATATTAGCTGCTCTATTGTCTGGAGCCAAAACCATATCTCTCTATAATTGTTCATTAGGCTCCTGAAATGGATTGTATTTCTGCCATCCAAGACTGTTAATTCAAACCAGGCTTTCAGAGAGAAAAGAAAACGTTGGGGAAAGGGAGGCAAAAGATGAATAATGAATCAAAAGGACAGACAGCTGCAAGTTTCATGCAGTTAGCTAAAATTACACAGCTGTGCTTACTAATTTAACACAAATGATTCATTGTTTTCTGAACATATTTATTATTGATAAAATGGGGAAGACCTAGAAACCATTATTTCAACTTCAAGTCCTTCCCTAATGGCATGAAGCATATGTTTCCTATCTAACATGGACTTAATGTGGGCTATAAGTCTTTCCCCAGTAGAGACTTTAAAAATTGTAACCTGAAGTTCAAACCAATATAATAGTTCTTTCATGAAGTTGGCAGTTTTTGAAGCTTTCTCACACAGGTATTGATTGGTTTTGAGCCTGTACATTGTGTTATGTGGAAATTAAACGTATAGGGTAAAGATCTGGCAGGGAGACATTATCAACAAGTATGGGTTAGTCTGCTTTAAATATGTGGCACCTTGAATAACTAGTGTTAATGACTAACCCTATAAACGGAAAATAAAGGTGTCTGTCATTACAAGTCATACTAATTGCTATATTAAATTTTGTTGTAACACAGAGATAGTTGATTGAATTTTGTTCATTGCTTTGCAATTCTCTTGAACATAGTCACTACCATGTAAATTGTTGCAGCCTTGAATAAATTAAGCTTTGATTATTTTACAATTCATCAGTCATTCAATCCTTTCTTGAATATAAAACATAATATTAACAAATTTCTCTGTTCAGTACTTACCTGTCACTGAATGCAGCAGCTGTGGCAGCAGTAGGCTGGGCATATCTGTAGGCAGAGTAACCACCCTGGATACACACAAACACAATGTAACAGTGATACGAGGGAGGGAATTTAGTATTATAGATACACTTCTGTTTATCAGTTTTCTGTGCTATATATGAGAGGCTGAAAAGGAGATGGACATGACATAAAGAAAAATACTGGAATGTGGGTGGGAGATATACATGTACATATATATATATATATATATATATATACAGTGGGTACGGAAAGTATTCAGACCCCTTTAAATTTTTCACTCTTTGTGTCATTGCAGCCATTTGCCAAAATCAAAAAAGTTCATTTTATTTCTCATTAATGTACACTCAGCACCCCATCTTGACAGAAAAAAACAGAAATGTAGAAGTTTTTGCAAATTTATTAAAAAAGAAAAACTGAAATATCACATGCTCATAAGTATTCAGACCCTGTCCTCAGTATTGAGTAGAAGCATCCTTTTGAGCTAGTACAGCCATGAGTCTTCTTGGGAATGATGCAACAAGTTTTTCACACCTGGATTTGGGGATCCTCTGCCATTCTTTCTTGCAGATCCTCTCCAGTTCTGTCAGGTTGGATGGTGAACGTTGGTGGACAGCCATTTTCAGGTCTCTCCAGAGATGCTCAATTGGGTTTAGGTCAGGGCTCTGGCTGGACCAGTCAAGAACGGTCACAGAGTTGTTCCGAAGCCACTCCTTTGTTATTTTAGCTGTGTGCTTAGGGTCATTGTCCTGTTGAAAGGTGAACCTTCGGCCCAGTCTGAGGTCCTGAGCACTCTGGAAGAGGTTTTCTTCCAGGATATCTCTGTACTTGGCCGCATTCATCTTTCCTTCAATTGCAACCAGTCGTCCTGTCCCTGCAGCTGAAAAACACCCCCACAACATGATGCTCCCACCACCATGTTTCACTGTAGGGATTGTATTGGGTAGGTGATGAGCAGTGCCTGGTTTTCTCCACACATACCGCTTAGAATTAACGCCAAAAAGTTCAATCTTGGTCTCATCAGACCAGAGAATCTTATTTCTCATAGTCTGGGAGTCCTTCATGTGTTTTTTGGCAAACTCTATGCAGGCTTTCATGTGTCTTGCACTGAGGAAATGCTTCCGTCGGGCCACTCTGCCATAATGCCCCGACTGGTGGAGGGCTGCAGTGATAGTTGACTTTGTGGAACTTTCTCCCATCTCCCTACTGCATCTCTGGAGCTCAGCCACAGTGATCTTTGGGTTCTTCTTTACCTCTCTCACCAAGGCTCTTCTCCCACGATTGCTCAGTTTGGCTGGACGGCCAGGTCTAGGAAGAGTTCTGGTCATCCCAAACTTTTTCCATTTGAGGATTATGGAGGCCACTGTGCTCTTAGGAACCTTGAGTGCTGCAGAAATTCTTTTGTAACCTTGGCCAGATCTGTGCCTTGCCACAATTCTGTCTCTGAGCTCCTTGGGCAGTTTTCCTTCGACCTCGTGATTCTCATTTGCTCTGACATTCACTGTGAGCTGTAAGGTCTTATATAGACAGGTGTGTGCCTTTCCTAATCAAGTCCAATCAGTTTAATTAAATACAGCTGGACTCCAATGAAGGAGCAGAACCATCTCAAGGAGGATCAGAAGAAATGGACAGCATGTGAGTTAAATATGAGTGTCACTGCAAAGGGTCTGAATACTTATTACTTAATACCATGTGATATTTCAGTTTTTCTTTTTTAATAAATTTGCAAAAATTTCTACATTTCTGTTTTTTTCTGTCAAGATGGGGTGCTGAGTGTACATTAATGAGAAATAAAATGAACTTTTTTGATTTTGGCAAATGGCTGCAATGACACAAAGAGTGAAAAATTTAAAGGGGTCTGAATACTTTCCGTACCCACTGTATATAAAGACACATTTGTTTTCATTTTCATTTGACCTACATTCACTTCTTGGAGACCTACCCAAACTCAACTTAAATTGACGCAATCAACTTAAAATTAACTGAACTGTATATCCCCAATGTGAGTGTGTAAACAAATTTTGGTACCCAGAATGGCAATAATATCAGAAACACGCACACACATCATTGTATCATCATTAACCCTGTCATTTCTTTTATAATATATACTTCTAGTGATTTTTTTGCCATTAACACCTCAATGCAGATACAGCATGTACAGTGTATTCAGAAAGTATTCAGACTCCCTTCACTTTTTTCAGTTGTTATGTTGCAGCATGTTGTGCATGTTGGACTCTGGCAGGACTGCCCTATGTCACTGGTTCTGTTCATGATCTTTATGGACAGAATTTCTAGGTGCAGCCAGGGGCCAGAGGGAGTCTAGTTCGGGGACCACAAGATTTAATCTCTGCTTTTTGCAGATGATGTTGTCCCATTGGCTCCATCGAGCCAGGATCTTCAGCATGCACTGGGGTGGTTTGCAACCTAGTGTGAAGCAGCTGGGATGAGAATCAGCACCTCCAAGTCTGAGGCCATGGTTCTTAACCAGAAAAAGGTGGCTTGCCATCTCCAGGTCAAGTCAGTGGCTGAAATGAGCTTTCTTCGCAGGGTGGCCAGTTGCTTCCTTAGTGATATGCACTCAGGACTTCAGACAGGGCCGAACGTGCATGTTCCAACATGACAGCAATGCTAAGCCCACAGCCAAGACAACAGGAATGGCCTAGGGACAACTCTGTGAATGTCCTAGAGTGGCCCAGCCAGAGCCCTGACTTGAACCCATTCCAGATGTGCAAAGCTTGTTGTGCCATACCCAAAAAGACCAGAGGCTGTAATTGCTGCCAAAGGTGCATCAACTATTATTTCCCTGCGTAAGCTTGTTTCATTAATTAATTTTGTTATCCTAAAAGTAGCCACCCTCATGGAAATAGTACATATAAATATAACATATTTCACATTATATGTGAGATATACTTCTGTCCAAACCAAAATGTAACTTTTGAACATCGAATACAATGTAAATCCCCTTTTATTGTTTAAGCCATCGAAAGGACACGGCCATATAGCTGTTCGTTATCTGAGTCACATTTTTCCTCTGACGAGAAAGTAAACTCTTCGTCAACTCTTTCATATGGATTACATAAAAACATATGATTTGATTTCTTGAAACTTGAATTGTTTCATTTAAAATAAGACATTTCAAGTTTTCTATACATATATTTCTCATGTCTTTGAGGAAAGTATTCACTGAGATTCAGGGTGTTTTATTTATGTGTCTCTGAAGAGAGGTGACAGAGACAGAGAAGACAGAGGGCACCCTGTCATCTTGCTTTATTTTACAGAAGCACAGCATTTTGTTGTTATTATGACTGTATACAAATGAAAGTAGACCCTCAGATTCGAATGATATATTGCTCTTAATCAATTAACAAAAAAGCTCTCCATAAAGCCAGAACTGCATACTATTCATCACTAATAGAGGAAAATAAGAACAATCCCAGGTTTCTTTTCAGCACTGTAGCTGACAAAAAGTCACAGCTCTGTTGAGCCCAGTGTTCCCTTAGATCTCAGCAGTGATGACTTTGAGTTTCTTTACAAATAACTACAACTATTAGAGATACAATTCTGCAAATGCTTCCTATACCTGCAATAAGACTGCTTCTCTCCCATAGATCTCTCCGAATTTACATCAGTAGTCGCTTCATCTAAATCATCAACGTGTCTCTTAGACCCCATCCCGACTAGACTGCTTAAAGACACCCTGCCATTAATTAACTAATCTTTATTAGACTTAGGAAATTTATCTTTAGTGTCAGGCTACATACCACAGCCCTTTAAGACTGTAGTAATCAAACCCTTACTCAAAAAGCCCAGTCTTGATTTAGGAGTCTTGGCTAATTATAGACCAATATCCAACCTACCATTTATTTCTAAAATCCTTGAAAAAGCTATTGCTAAGCAGCTATCAGACCACTCACACAGGGATGAACTATTTGAAGATTTTCAATCAGGATTTAGAGCGCATCATAGTACAGAAATAGCACTGTTAAAAGTCACTAACGATCTTCTCTTAGCCTCAGATAAAAGTTGACTTGTTTCTATAGTTGTCCTCCTAGATCTTAGTGCTGCTTTCGACACTATTGACCACAACATCTTATTACATAGATTGGACCATGTGACTGGTATCAGAAGAACAGCATTAAAATGTTTCCAATCCCATTTATCGGACAGATTCTAGTTTGTTCATGTCCATGATGAACCTTCCACACACACAAAAGTTAGTTATGGAGTTCCACTAGGTTCTGTTCTAGGACCGATCCTATGCTGTCTCAGCTGTATATATCTATGAAACCTGTTAACACAAACCAGTTAACCCTCTGGGGTCTGAGGGGGATTTTGGGGCCTGGACAAATTTTGACATGTCCTGACATTTGTGCTTTTTTCAGTGTTTTTTAAACATATTAATGTCTAAAGTCTAATAACACTGTAATCAGCACAAAATTGGCTACAATAATATGTGAGCAGCAAGTTTATACATGATTGTGTTTTTGAGAAAAAAGTGGTTATGCATGGTTAGTGAAAAACTACAATTTTTTTACTGAAATAAGACCATAAAACACAAACAGAACATTGGTTCACAAGACTTTGGAGACCTGCATGTTGTAGGCTAAAGTGTTTACTTTAGAGTGCTGTGAATGTCATCTTGTTCACACATTCACAGTAAACAATACACTGATTTAAATTTTCTAAGACACTTTTTGTCCAGAAAGGCCATATGCAAGAGGGTGTGTCTGAGGATGAATAGTCATGTGATTTAACTGAGAACACAAAAGACGCACTGTACGACCAGACAGGGATGTAATGATGGACTCTAGCGATGCCACGGTCAGGGCGTCCGGTGTTACAACACATTTTAGATGGAAGTGGGCAGCCGACGTCTCAGTGGCCAAAGCGGACAGCATGCTCAAGCTGAAGCTGAAGCTCATTAGAAACCTGTGCTCATGCTGGCAATGACTAGGCACCATGCACTTCCAGCAACGGAGCAAGGCAGACCTGAGGCAGAGATGAGAACTAATTCAAGAGGTCCGAAATCTGGAGGAGCAGAAACAAAGAACACTGTCCGAAATTCTTTATCACAAAAGATGGAAAAGAGTCAGGTATACCCAAAGGCAGACCCAGCCATCCATTTTATCAAAGACAGGGAACAACCATAGAGAAAGAAAACCAGCAGAGCCCTCTTGCAGACAGCCAATCATGGGAGATGAGGGTGGACCTGGGGAGGAAATTACTTTTTCCTCAGGTCATGCTGACGTCTCTGAGGCCAGACCTAGTCATTTGGTCTGAGGGGGAAAGGAAGATCATTATGGTGGAACTGAGTGTTCCCTGGGAAGACGGCTGCGTTGAGGCCTGGGAGAGGAAGACTATTAAATACCACTACCTGGTACAACAATGCAGGAACAAAGGGTGGCAGGCCTGTCTTTTCCCCACTGAAGTAGGCTGCAGAGGTTTCCAGGTGCAGTCGGTCATGTTGTCCGTGGAATAGAACAGAGGAACTAAGTTGGAAGCCAGGAAGAGTGACCGGTCATCACTGCTGACCTACCAACCGGAGGACGTAGTGGTTTAGGGTTGAAACGTTCGCTGAAGGTTGGACACCACCTGACGACATCTTCTACCGGCTAAAGGCTGAGGTCGCAAGCATGTGACTAAGAACTTGCATCAATTCAGTGGGTACGGAAAGTATTCGGACCCCTTTAAATTTTTCACTCTTTGTGTCATTGCAGCCATTTGCCAAAATCAAAAAAGTTAATTTTATTTCTCATTAATGTACACTCTCCCACTGGATTGTCAACGTCATCTCCCACACCTACAAGGCAGGCAAGCGCTCCCCACCACGGAGCGTGAAGGACCACTCCACCAGAAACGTTGCCACATCATGGGCAGCCTTGAAAGGTGTACCTTTTGAATGCTATATGTGCTGCTGCTTCATGGGCGTCAACTGGCACATTTTCCAGGTTCTACACGGTGAACATTGTAACCTCTCAGCCACTGGATGCGGTCCTATGACCAGAGGCCTTCGGGTCTACTCGGTGAGGTATGTACTCAGGATTCCTCGTGACTTTGCTGGTATGAGTCATTCAGTGCTTGCAGCGCCGCCCTCTGGCGGTTAGGAAGGATGAAATAGAACAAGAGTTACGCATGTAACTATGGTTCTATGAATCCTGAATGACTACCAGAGCTCTCTTGTCCCTCAGAATCCTTGCATTCCTACGAGAAGATTTTGTAGAAGTGCCTTGGATGATGCCGGAATATATCACCTCTGGCAGTCATCTGGGGTCACAGGTGACTTTTTTAGTATAATTAATCAAACTGTGCTTGCAGCACTGCCCTCTGGCGGTTATTCAGGATTCATAGCAAAAAAACCTCCAAAAAGCCACTGTCCACTCTCTTTTCAGCAGCAAATTGCAATTGCTGGATATCTAGGTGTTACATATATTTGAGTTGGTACAAAGATCCTAGTCAGTTGGCTCTACATGGCACATGGATGAGAAACCCTGCTTTATCAATAAAAAAATCAATTTTTCAGCCTCCCAGCTCCCTCAAGACACTTCTCATATCATTTCACCTTCCATGCTTTGTGACGGGGACAGTGCGTCTGTTTTGACATGAGCACTATAACCTGGGGTGCAAATAAGTACTGTAATACTGTGATGATAGGCCATGGCAGAAAGATTAACAGGTTGGTCCATGGTAGTTGCCAGCCACCATGGACTGCCCCTCTGACTGAATGACTAATGACAGCTATGCAGCTTTGTGTGTGTCTGTCTGTGTTTGTGTACGTATACAAGGACTAACAGACAATGTTTGGCCACTACACTGACATGTACACTATCTCCAAGCGACACTATTGCAAATCTGATTCACTGAAGGAAAGAAAGGCAGAGCAGGACTCCTCTTCCTCCGTGTATGTTTGGTTTGTGGGAAGAAGCCAGATTGCCTGGAGAAAGTCCACACAGGCACAGGAGAGAACATGCAAACTCCGCACAGAAAGGCGGAGCTAATCTGCTATTTGAATGAATTGACTGATTTTACTACTCAGGTAGCGCTTTTTCAATAAACATAAACACAGTGTCAGAGGCCCTAATCCCTCTGCTAATGCATATGAAATGTCATGACTAAGACATTTATATATTTATACATTTGTACAGGAAAGGGCAGTGCCGTCTCTTCTTCTTGAGACGGCTCGTTTCCTAAAATGTCTGCAGTGGCATGTTGTGCATGTTCTACCTCACTGTCATGGCAAGTACACTGTTCTATGCTGTTGTTGTTGGGGGAGTGTCATTACGAACAGAAACTGTAGGCGACTGGAAAAACTGGTGAAAAAGGCCAGTTCTGTGCTAGGCAGGGCGCTGGACCTTGTCAGAACTGTGGTGGAGCAGCAGATATGGAGGAAGCTGCTTGTTATATTGAACAATAATATACACTCCCTTCGTGACATCCTGACTAAACTGAGTAGCAGCTGCAGTGGGAGGCTCATCTCATTGCGGTGCATAACTGAGAGGTTGAGGAGATCCTTTGGCCCCACAGCCATTAGACTTTTTAATATTAACTGCTGATATTGTATATAGTAAAATGTCTGTGTAAAGTAAATGTAAGAGCTGCTGGTGAATCTGAATTTCCCCCATGAGGGATGAATAAACTATCTATCTATGACTTAGCATAGCAATCAATCCCTCAGTAATGCGAAATCAAGTAGGTTACATTTTATGGGAGTTAAATGAGTGCCTCCTCCACAAAATACGTGTTTTTACAGCTATTTTTGCTAACATGCATTCCCTAGCAACCTCACTTCAACCATCACACCCTAACCTAAACTTACACTCTAAAAGCAGCATCTGATTGCCACAAGGAAGGCAGATTCCGCACACACATACACAGTGGATTATTAGCCTGTGTCTCCAAGTTATTTTACATGTCTTCATACAGTAATACTATTCAAGCATTCATTCAGACTTCAGACTTCATTCTGTTTTCACAGACAGCACTGGTTAGAAAATTAATAGTTAGAATGATCCGTTACAGAAATAATAATATAATATAATGAGAGTGTTCTACAAAGTAATGTAAACTCAGTAGAATCTTATTTTGCTAAGTTTGACATATTTCAATTTCATAAAATCACCCTGAATGCTCTCCAGTTAAATAACCTTTTCAGACCAAGTCAAGGGCACATCAAAGATTTTTTCCCCCTTCATGTACATATACAGTATATAATTTTGTTCCTTGCAGAATGAGAGAACTTCGAAAGCTTGGTGAAAAGGACGTGTCTGAAACCAGATTTCAGAATTACAGTACTGTGCAAAGTACTGTTGTTCCAGTTTGTCTTGGTACTTTGCACACCTTGGAAAAACTGCTGCAGTTCCTCTGTAGATTCAGGCTGACCCAGTGTTTCTGTCTCTTCATTGTCTCCACACTGCCCAGATCAGGGCTCTGTGGAGCAATCTGGGATCAATCAGTCACCTGATGGTGTTGTGGGAGGAATGTAAAACATCTAACTTGCCTAAAACATTTGCACAGTACTATGTAACAAGACTTAACAGATCAGTTTTGGTATAAACGTTATTTTTCTCTCAATTTAAGTCATTCAGGTAGTTTTTCTAATTTTATATATTATAATTACATATATATTCATATGCTTTTATGTTGCTTAAGGATTGGATAAAAGCCCTATATAAGCCCTGATAAAGAGTTTGGGCAGAATAGAGCAAGGACAGTAAGCAATTCAAAGCAATTAAGCAGTTAATTAGTCATGATTTGAATGAACATATATATATATAAAACAATATGACACAAAAAACAGCAAAAAAATACTGCTACAAAAAGTTACACACTAGAGCTGACAGTAAATGACAAAAAGAGAAAAAGCGTTAGGGCGGCATCCTAAGTCTGTTTTGTTTGATCTGGGACAGCTTTATATTTTGATGATCCAAAAAAGGCTGCCACACGACAAAATCACCCAAGATATACCTGATTCTCTCTAAATGCAATGCATTGGTCAGTTCAGTTAGCCACATCTTGAACAGAGGCAGTGTGAGACTTCCAAAATGTTAGTATCACCTACTTAGCAATTACCATTCCAAACACAACTATAGTTCGTTCAGAGGAACTGAGGCGCAGAAGAGAAAAAGAAGACCCAAATAATGCAATTTCAGGGTCTGGATCCAAAGTGCAATTGTACATACCTGAAAACCAATTAAAATTATTTCACTAAAAGCTATAGAGTTTAGGACAAGTCCAAAACAGGTGGGTCAGTGACCCTTCTGTGGATTTGCAGCGATCACATAAAGAGTCAGAAATATTTTTGTGCAATTTAATCTTTCAATAATAAAGCCTATGTATCACTTTGAATTGATTGGAGTTGGTTAATGCCTTACATTTATAGAGCAGGATTGGATCTTACTAAGGCTCTCCTCTCAAACCTCATTCTTGATCTGTGAACCAAGTGCCTCTTTCCAAGTATTCTTCAAAAAGAGGATTTTACAATTAAATTGTTCAGAAAAAACATTTACAAAACCAGAAATCATTTTTTTAGATTCAGATGAACCCAGAAGAAGCTTATAAATTAACCCTTCATCTGGGAAGGATTCAAACCTGGGAATACTCATAGACATAGTGCCTAACCTGTAAATATCGAAGGAAGAGCATTGTGAACCTATTTTTTAATTGAGTAAATGAGGCAAATTACAGGTCCTGAGACTAATCACTCTGTTTTGCCTCCAGATTTCAAATGAGGCATCCAAAAAAAAGATGGTGGTAATGCATACATGGCATATTGGAGTATGGACTGAAGTATCTGGTAAATATAACCTTGAGAGCTGGAGGCTGAAAAAGACGGGCAGGAAGAGAATTATTCTCAACTCCACTGCTCTATGGCTACCCAGAGGAGAGTTTCTGTAGATATACCCCTACCATAGCCCTCTTGCCAATAAACCAATGCGCTTGCATTTGCAGCCCAGTAATAGTGCTGAAAGTGTGGTAGGCCAAGTCCACCCTTGAGTTGGGCTTATATAAATCAACTTTTAATATTCTGTGAGTTTTAAAGCCCCAAACAAAGAGCAGAACTATGGATTCTAACAATTTAAAAAAATGCATACTCAAAAAGACTGGCAAATTCTGGAAGTAATACAAGAATCTTGGTAGAGAAACAATCTTTATGGCATTTATACAACCCAACATGTAAATCGCCCTCCATTTCTCAATGTCCCCTTTTAATTTTTCTACCTTTTCCAGGTAATTCATTTTGAAGATTGATCTATGATATTTTGGCAAAATGATGCAAGATATTTTAGTTTATCTGTAATTTTGAAAGGTAAATTATGCAAAAAGTCATCTTTGAGGTCTGCACCCAGCACCATGAATTCTTTAGCCAATTAATTCTGTTACCACAGAGTTCCCCAAATGATTTTACTAAATTCAGCAGAGCGGGAACAGTGCTCAGGGTTAGACAAGAAAAGGGCAACATCATCTGCATATAGGGAAATATAATGATGTGTGTTCAACAGCAAATACAAAAAGCAAATGGCTAAGGGGACAACCCTGATGAGTCCCACGGTGCAGGCAAAAAGATACTCATCTTTCTTGATTCGTGACAACAGAGGATGGCTGTGCATGGAGACAACCCATGATATGAACTGATTACCCAGCCCAAAATGCTCCAGAGCCCCCACCATGTAGGCCCATTCCACCTGGTCTAAGGCCTTTTGAGCATCAAGACAAAATGAGGCCCCCCAGTGTTTGCGGTATATAATGTTCATCAGTCTTCTGACATTGAAAAAAAATTTTAAAAAATTGGGCAATCCAAGCATAATATGCTTAAATATGCTTATTTAACCTGTTTGCTAATAGTTTTGTAAAGATTTTCATATCCAAAATTAACAAAGTAATAGGACGTAAGGAGAAAGTTTCGGTTTCTTCCCTGGCCTCTTTTAATAATAGTGAAATGTCAGCCTCATGTGGGGAAATTTGTGAATTTGAAAAGAGTGTTTAAACATCTCCTGCAAAAAGGGGAGGCACCTTTTCTGAATATTTTTTATATAATTCAATACCAAAGCCATCTGGGCCGCAGTCTTTCTATTAGGAAATTATTTTATGGCATCTCTTGAATGGTGATATCTGAGTTTAAGGCTTCTGGCGTGGCATCACTCAATTCCAGAAGATCCAGCTTCTCCAACCAGTTACAGATGTCCCCTTTAGGTTGACATGTAAAGCTTTTTATAATATTCCTTACATCGGTCATTAATAGCCTTAGAGCTGTTAAGAATTTCACCAGATTTAAACCACTCAGCTGTTGAGAAAGCAATTTATGGGGCTCATTACCGAGCTCAAAATGTTCCAGCTTGATCTTAAGCAGTTGGTCACATATTTGGCAAGATAAAATTGAATTGTAATCATATTTCAATTTAAGAATGTTTTATAGTAAGGAGGAGCAGGAGGAGACCTTGTGTGCCTTTTTCAGTTGTTTTAATTCTATGTCTGATAGACGTTTTCGTCGTTCTCTTTTTAAATGAGGACTCAAAAGTGATAATGTGGCCCCTCAAAACAACTGTAACAGTTTCACATAGTACTGAATCCAGAGATTTTAGTGGTCACATATTGACAAAAAGAAGCCTTACACTAGCGATGGGTGAAAGCACCAGTTACACGTTTGCCTAGTAAAGCTCAAGTCTAGAGCCAGAGACGTTGGTGAATGATCCAAGATTAAAATGTTATAATTTGAAGACACAACATTAGAAATCAACTTTGAATCGAGTAAAAAGTAGTCTATTCTGGAATATGATTTGTGTACTTGTGAAAAGTATAGGTAGTCTCTCCCTGAAGGATTACACAGTCTCCAAATGTCAACCAAATTAGTAGAGGTTATCAGATTGTTCAAAATATACAAGGAGGTAAATAATTGTGGTGATTAGGATGACCTGTCCAGATGTGCATCAAGTGCACAGTTGAAATTACCAACTAAAATCAAGTGTGTGCCCGAGAGATCAGATATCAAATGAAATATTTGGCAGAAAAAGGCCAGGTTATCAAAATTTGGGCCATATAAATTAAAAAATGTGACATGAGATGAATAAAGTCCAATTATCAAGGAAAATCGGCCATTTGGGATTGTCCTATGGATCAAAAAAGCCACTCCCTGGGCTTTACTAGAAAATGTAGATTGAAAAATCTGGTTAGCTACATCTAAGCAATCTCTCTGTTGTTGGTTCAATGTATGTTTCTTGAAGATACACAATAACAGCAAATAGTGGTTTTATATGAGATCACACTTTAGCTCATTTAAGCGCATGCCCCGATCCACGCACATTCCATCTTATAAACGTGAAGATACGACTCTGTGAGAGTAGATTAGAGTGCATACCAAAAACAAAAAATAGCAGTGTACACATGAAATGCCCATGTGGAACATTGACAAGCAAAAAACAAATACATAAAAGCTTCAAGAACACTACCCCCTGCCCCCATCCCTTTTTCCCAAACAAAGTGAGAACATATATCCCTCATACTCACATATGACTCATAGGACCAAGGTAAACTAAAGCGGCTTAGCTATAAAGAGCCCCTCCACTCTCTCAAACCAAAAAAAAAAAAAATTTATTAGTCTACATATAGGATCCTGTTGCAAAAGCAGTGTGCTTGATCCACTTCCAATGTTTCGTTAAAGTTGTCAGTACCCAAAAGTTCAGGGAGAAACTTCGACAAATAATATTCTGCCGCCTGGAGCGAGATTCCAGATCAATTACTTTCAGATGGAGAGCTTTGATTAAAGCTTACTGTATGTGGTAAAGGTTACCACAGTACATGGCATATGAATAAATATAAATCTTTAAGGACATACTTTATTATTGAATCTGAAATCAAACAAGCCTGTCATTTCAAATTCCATTGTAAGAGCTAAACTCCCATTACAAAAGCATGTTTCCTCTCACTCTTGTATTAGCTTTTGCATGTGTTTTTTGGTACTTTTGTGCACCCGTAAAAGACTTTTATTTGCATCTTACTAAGACTGCAGATTTGGTGTCGTCCTCACACTTCCTGTTAATGTTTGCAGCCTAGTTCAAACTAGTTCAGCCCTTATGTCTCCCCTGGCTGAAGATGAAGCCATGTATGCATATGGAGAGTTTTGGCCTTGCTTATGTGTAGCACAAGGGCAGAGAGCATGGATATGGCAGTATAGCATGCAATGTCATACCAGTAAATAATACTTACATAAATATCTGCACCATAAAATCCATCCTGGTAAACAACACTGCAGAGGATGCAAACAAAACAGACAAACAAACATACAATAAAACAAAAACATCCATATTAGTGCATGTTGACATGCAGGCACTGGGCTAGCTACCAACCAATTCCCATCTCCACAGTCCAATAAACAACCAAAAAACAAGCAAACAAACAAAAAAAATATAGAAAACATAAGAGGGGAAGATGCAAAGGGGATAGCAGGCATCCCCCTCAGCTCTCTGATGGCTTGGTAGAAGGGCTGGGAAGGTCCAAAATCACTCTCACTCACTAATGTTTACAAATGTAAAAAAACAGCAACAGCTGATATAAACCAAGGGCTTTATCTAAAACAGAAAATAAACTAATATTCATTGGAATTCTGAAAAGATGAAAATCACTGGAGAAATATAGGAAAAAACATTCCCATGCCATGTTAATATTTTATTTATTTTACTTATTAAATATCTATTGTCAAATATTTGTATATTTGTGCTCCACAATGTGCAATATTGCTTATCTTATGCTAGCAGTTTGTTGAGGATATTAAAATTGTAAAAACAGTGTGTTGAATTCTCAATGCGGCGTCTGCAAAGTGCAACACTGTTATTGGGAACATGATGAATTGAATAAAGAAGTCTTACTTTTAAGGATACAGCACTGTAGCCAGGCTGACAAAAGGTTATAGCTCTGTTGAGCCCAGTGTTCTCTTAGATCTCAACAGTGATGACTTTATGAGTTTCTTAAAATAAAATAAAATCACAACTATTAGAGACAAAATTCATCAGATGCTTCTTATAGCTACCACAGATGAATCTTCTACTACAGTAGCTCTTGAATCATGTGTAAGACCTCTGTCATGTTTAGACTGCTTCTCTCCCATAGATCTCTTTGAATTAACATCAACGGTTGCCTCATCTAAATCATCATGCTCAAAGACACCCTGCCATTAATCGGCTCATCTTAATTAGACTTGGTAAATTTATCTCTAGTAACAGGCTACATACCACAGGCTGTTAAGACTGCAGCAATCAAGCCCTTTCTCAAAAAGCCCAGTCTTGATCCAGGGGTCTTGGCTAATTATAGAACAATATCCAACCTACCATTTATTTTTAAAATCCTTGAAAAAGCTGTTGCTAAGCAGCTATCAGACCACTTACACAGAAATTAACTATTTGAAGATTTTCAATCAGAATTTAGAGCACATCATAGTACAGAAACAGCACTGTTAAAAGTCACCAATGGTCTTCTCTTAGCCTCAGATAATGGGCTCATTTCTGTACTAGACCTTAGTGATGCATTTGACACTATCGATCACAGCATCTTATTACAGAGATTGGTATATGTGATTGGGATTAAAAGAACAGCATTAAAGTGGTTCCAGTCTTATTTATCAGACAGATTCCAATTTGTTCATGTTCATGATGAACCTTCCATGCAAAGGTAGTTATGGAGTTCCACAAGGTTCTGTGCTAGGACAGATTCTCTTCACATGCTTCCCTTAGGCAATGTTATTAGGAAGCACGCTATTAATTACTATTGCTATGAAGATGATTATTTGAAGATTTTCAATCAGGATTTAGAGCACATTATAGTACAGAAACAGCACTGTTAAAAGTCACCAACGATCTTCTCTTAGTCTCAGATAATGGACTTGTTTCTATACTTGTCCTCCTAGACCTTAGTGCTGCATTCGACACTATTGACCACAACATCTTATTACAGAGACTGGAGCATGTGACTGGTATCAGAAGAACAGCATTAAAATGTTTCCAGTCCCATTTATCGGACAGATTCTAGTTTGTTCATGTCCATGATGAACCTTCCACACGAACAAAAGTTAGTTATGGAGTTCCACAAGGCTCTGTGCTAGGACCGATTCTGTTCACCCTGTACATGCTTCCTTTAGGCTATGTCATTCGGAAGCACTCTATTAATTACCACTGCTATGCAGATGACACTCAGCTGTATATATCTATGAAACCTGTTAACAGAAACCAGTTAACCAGACTTCAAGCATGTCTAACTGACATAAAGGCCTGGATGACCAGTAACTTTCTACTTTTAAATTCAGAGTTATTGTATTTGGGCCTAAAAACCTCAGAAATAACTTTTCTAAAATTATAGCTACTTTAGATGGCATAGCCCTGGCCTCCAGCACTACTGTGAAAAACCTTGGAGTTATTTTTGATCAGGACATGTCCTTTAACTCACACATAAAACAAATCTCTAGAACTGCCTTCTTTCACCTGCGCAACATTGCCAAAATTAGGAACATCCTGTCTCAAAATGATGCAGAAAAACTAGTCCATGCATTTGTTACCTCAAGGCTAGATTACTGTAACTCATTACTATCTGGATGTCCCAGTATCTCCATAAAAAGCCTCCAGTTAATCCAGAATGCTGCAGCCAGAGTCCTGACAGGAACTAGCAAGAGAGATCATATTTCTCCTATATTAGCTTCTCTTCATTGGCTCCCTGTAAAATATAGAATAGAATTTAAAATCCTTCTTCTCACATACAAATCCCTTCATGATCAAGCACCTTCATACATTAAAGACCTCATAGTACCATATTATCCCAATAGACCACTTCGCTCTCAGAGTGCAGGTCTACTTGTGGTTCCCAGGGTTTCCAAAAGCAGAATTGGAGGCAGAGCCTTTAGCTATCAAGCTCCTCTCTTGTGGAACCAGCTCCCAGCCTGGGTTCATGAGACAGACACTCTCTTTACACACTTCACTTAAAACCTTCCTTTTTGACAAAGCATACAGTTAGGGCTGGCTTCAGGTAACCCTGAACCATCCCTTAGTTATGCTGCTATAGGCCTAGACTGCCTGAGGACCATTGGTGCACTGAGCTCCCCTACCCTAACCTGTGTTTCCCTAATAAGACTATATTCTAAAACCCTATATTCTCATTTGAATAGATGACACTCAAGCTATCTATCTATGAACCGTAGTCACACAAACAGTTAGCCAGATTTCAAGCATGTCTAAAGGACATAAAGGCCTGGATGACCAGTAACTTTCTACTTTTAAAGATGACCCTGAACCATCGCTTAGTTATGCTGCTATATGCCTAGAGTGCCTGGGGACTCTCTCCTCTTCCCTCCTTCCCTCTCAGCTTGTCTTTCAATCTTCCCCTCCTCTCCTCCCCTTTCCTCCCCTCTCACATGTGTATGCCATCATTGAATGTCACTAATTTCTCTCTCCTCTTTCCACTCACCCCAACCGGTCAAGGCAGATGGTCACCAAAACTGAGCCCAGTTCTGCTGGAGGTTTCTTCCTGTGGTGTTACAAACACCCATTTGTTCCAACAAGTCCAGTATCATTTGGAATTTTAATAGATCTGAAGGTTTTTTTTTTTCCATTCATGTGAGCCTGTCTGACACCTTCTTCCAGGGAACTTACACTTCAATGTAGCAACAGCAGTCGTGCAACCTGCTATAGTTTTAATTTAGCTGCTATTGGCCACAGCCACTTCATAACAAGCATTAACTGTGAAAAACTGCATTTGGCTTTTGATAAAACTAGATAACTTTCTTCTCCTGACATTTTTTCCATGTCTGCATTAAAAGTTAAACACCTACAAAAGATTTTGGATCTATCCTTGTCTGGTTTTAAGTCCTCTCCAATGACAGTATACATCACTGTACTCACAGGTTACCAATCAAACACTGCGCATGACTGTTTGCCTGGTAAGTGTACCAGACCTTTCTTATAATAGAAGTTACCATAAAAACAGTTAATGGACTCTGGTCACGTGTGGAAATTCTGGTGATTTCCACCACATGTGGACTTTGTGTAGATCCAAATTGGCCAAAATAATAAAAAAAACACTTTATATCACATTTTGTCTCTTTATTTACTATATAGTGCACTTATAGTGCACTAAATTTATTGCCTGGCATTTTATTGTAGTTTCTAGTGTGTAAATAAAGCCATTACATAAAAATTCCACTAGTGTGCACTAGCATGTGATCCCTAGCATGTGCACTAGTTTCTGCTAAAAGGCAATGCACTGTGATGCAGTTTTAAAATATGTTCATGGACAGCAATAGGTCGACTATTGACCATATTCCAAGTAAGACAATATTCTGATTAAGGTGCTTACATGAGTTGCTTTTGGAATATTTCTTTCATGTACCTGTTTTACATGTTATAGCATGTAGACCACTTAATGACATGTCTGTTGGCCTACGTCCCGGCATCAGACGTTTTCCCCTCTGTAATTTCACGTTGGCATTGGCTATCATCATACAGTTCGTTATGGTGCCATATACTGTTCTGGGAGTTTCATTTTTAATTTTACGGAGGCTTCAAGTGCAGTTAGGCTTATTTACTTGTCATGCAATATGTGCACATAGACGATGGCATCTTCTCCAACAACAGGCATATTCAGTATTTTCATTCACCAACATTATGCCACAGCGACAAACACAGAGGTACTGGATGAGAGTATGAAGTAAGGACTGGTGGTAAAGAGTTGTTTTAATGGAATTTGATGGAATGGAAGAAAATTAGAGATCGGTCAGTGATCAGAATTTTTTGTATGATCAGCCTGGATCGGTGACCGGCCAGTCAGTCTCACGTCTTGCCAACTTTGAGCCGATCCTATTGCCAGCGGCACAAGCAATGACATCACGTGCACACTCACAGTCATGTAAACATGTAATTGGTGTGGAAGTTCTTTTCTGAATGAAAAAAAGCAGAGAGCACTTAATTTGTTGTTAGTTATTTTGTTATGAGAAGATCCTGTAAAATTTATTAATTTCTTTTATTATAAAATAAAAAATTTTATTGAGGAAAAGAACATTTTCGTTAGTATAACTTTACTATGTTAGTTATATACAGGAACTCATTTTATACCTTTTTCAAGGCACACAGCACTTTTATTTAGTTGTGAGAAGATCCTGTAATGTTTAACCCTTAGGGGTCGACGAACACACTGGCACGTTTTGTGGCATCTTCTGACAATGCCGAAACAAACTTAAATTACTCTGTCAGTTTTGATTGTGCAGATAAGAGCCATATATCATTTGAATTTGTAAAGGGTCTAGTTTTATTTATATACACTCATAATAACAACAAAATGCTGTGCTTTTGTAAAATTAAGAAATCAGACAGGGTCTCTGTCATCTGAGTAGCGTTCTTCCTCTGAGGACAAAATAAACTCTTCGTCGCTGTCTGGAACAATCCAAAATGCTTCTTCACCCGTGTAGCATGCCATCATACAAACGCGCTCATGTCTTTGAGGCAAGCATTCACTAAGATTCAGGTTTTCTTATTTATGTGTCTGTGAAGACACAAACGTTTGCATCTGCATTGCATTGCAGTAATTCCCTCTCAGCCACATTCTTGACTGAAAGGCTCATTATGAAGCTCATTATGTGAGTCTTTGTTTTCTTGAGAAAATCACGATTATTAATGATCAGGCACACCTTCTTGCATATGTCTTTTCTACAAAAAAAAGTGTCTTAGAAAATTTAAATTAGTGTACTGTTTTCTGAACATGATGATTTTGACATCACGTTGAAGCAAACACTCTAGGCTACAAGATCCAGTTCTCAAAAGTCTTGTGAACCAATGTTCTGTGTGTGTTTTATGGCCTTATTTCAGTGACTTAAAATTTTTAGTTTTTCACTAACCATGTATAAACACTGTTTTCTCAAAAACGCAATCATGTATAAACTTGCTGCTCACATATCATTGTAGCCCAGTTTGTGCTGATTACAGTGTTATTAGACTTTATCCATTAACCCTCTGGGGTCTGAGGGTATAATAATATGTGAGCAGGAAGTTTATAGTGTTTATTAAGTTTATTTGTTTTGAGAGAACAGCGTTTATGCATAGTTAGTGAAAAACTGAAATAAGGCCATAAAACACATACAGATCATTGGTTCACAAGACTTTTTGCTTCACAATGATGTGAAAGTCATCTTGTTCACTCATTCACAGAAAACAATACTCATTTAAATTTTCTAAGACACTTTTTGTTTAGAAAGGGCACATGCAGGAAGGTGTGTCTGAGCATGAATAGTCATGTGATTTACCTGAGAAGACAAAGATGCACACAAAGACCCGTGCAAAGAACCGCATAATGAGCCTTTCAGTCAATGTGGCTGAGAGGGGATTAGTGCAATACAATACAATACAATGTGGATCCAAATGTTCGTCATTTGAGTCGTGTTTTTCTTCTGAGGAGAAAGTAAACTATTTATCTCTGTCTGGAACATACAAAACACTTCTTCACCCGCATAATATGCCATCTTCCAAACGTGCAGAAAAAGTGAGTAAATTCTATGATGAAGTTTGACGTTTTATGTCATTTCTCTGGGGCGAGATTCTGGTTATTTTATTTACGTGTCTGTGAAGAGAGATGACAGACAGAGAAGACAGAGAACGCACCCTTTCTGCTTTCTTTAACAAAAGCACAACGTTTTGTTATATTATTAAAACCTTTCTTTTAAGCATGGCATATAACATATGACAACAGACAGTATTTTATCCAAAGTTATTTATCTATACTCAGTCTTCTTTAATTTTATTTCAAGTTCATCTCCCACTATTTGCTGTTTCTTATTTTGATTTTATTTTGTACTTTTAACTTGTCTTTTATTTCTGTAAAGCACTTTGAATTACTCTGTGTATGAATTGTGCTATATAAATAAGCTTTCCTTGCCTTATGAGTGTATACAACTAAAACTAGACCCTTTAAGGATTCGAATGATATATTGCTTTTATCTTTACGATCAACATTGATGGTGTTAGGCCCCGAGATCTCTGTTTCATGTTGTCACTTATATTTGGTTAGTTTCCGGTGTTCCCGTTCTGTTTGTGTTAGTTCCAGGTAGCTTTGTGTTTTGTTGCTCATTAGCTAGATTACGTTCACCTGTGCCCTGAGTTCTGTATATATGTCCTCGCCTGTTCCTTTGTTCCCGGCCGGAGCATTATAGTGTGTAGCATTGCTGATGCTAACGATAGGTGGATTACCTTTGTTCGAGGAGTGTGTTAGGTTTTGTTTCCCTGCCTGTCCGTCGAGTGGCGGAGATAATCCGTGTCCTGTGTCTGAGCCTGGAGATCCAGGTAATAAAAGCCTTTTGTGTTCCACACGTGGGTCCTACCTCTCCTTCATCACACCGACACCACCAGATAGCATAACAGATGGAGTAATTTAAGTTTGTCTCGGTGTTATCAGGAGAAGATGCCACAAAACGCGCCGATGAGTTCGTCAACCGTTGAGGTTTAATATGTTTAAAAGCAACTGAAAAAAGCACAGATGTCAGGGCATGTCAAAACTTGTCCAGTGCCCCAAAACTCCCTTAGAATCCAGAGGGTTAATAATTTATTTTATTATAAAATCAAAAATTTCATTGAAGAAAATGTTTCCATATATGCGTTCATTATAGTTCTTTAAAAAAAAAAACGCTGTATTCAAGCCATGGACGCGAATGGTACCACCCAACATTAAATGACCACGATATGGACCCAAATGTACGTTTGGGGTAGCTATTTAATAATGGCTGGGACAGTGCGTTTAAATTTAAGTCCAGTATTTTTCTGCCACTGGTGGCGTGAATTTGGGTGGCTGAGGTGGAGGGAGGCTTTATTTCTGAAGGGGTAGGTGGGGAAGATGGAGTTTGTGAAACAACAATAGCAGCATCTTGATTGCCGGAGCCACTAACAGTCCTTATAGGCACCAAAAATGTTTGCATTGCACACAAAAACTGTTTGTTATCGCTCGTGTTCTTGTTCCTGTCAGAAACTGAATCTACTTTTCCGCACTGAGTTGCGAGTGTGGAGAGTATATCAGCTTTCAGCCAATAAAATACTGTATTCTTCTGGTGTTATTTTTTGATTGGTTGGGGCAGTCTACAGTCATCCCTCAAACTTCTTAACACGTAGCCCACCTTAGATCACCTGATCGTACAAATCGTAAAAACTCATAGATAAATTCTGTTCTTCACCAAATTCTAATTGGATGGGCAAGACTGACTTTTGGTTGGGCTAAGCCCACCCCTGCCCATGCCTAGATCTGGCCCTGTCTACGCTAATCAATAACATCTCAAATGTCAAGGTGGCCCAGAGAGCTGTTTCATTAAAGTTTATTCTGCAGTACTGTGGCACAGCTACATGTGCATATTGGCTTATTGATACTACAGGCTGTTTGGTCAGGGCCCCTGACAACACAAAGGAACCTTTAATGAAGACACATACACAAAACAAACTCAGTTTCCTGTGTGTATCACCAGATTTATTTGGAGTAAGCTAGTCACCACTCAAGACAGACAGTTTTAATAAAAATACATCACAGTCCAAATTAATAATTCAGCATCTGAATGCTGCTGGGGCAATTAAATGGTGCAGCAGCATTAATGAAAGTACAATCTGTAGCACATATCTCTTCGCCCAGCCCATGTTCAGTGTTCGCCCTATCTTTATTTTTCCTCATCCTATGTGATGGTGCCTCTGTTGCTAGTAATATTCAAATTGTAGACTTGGCAGAAGTGCTGTTCATTCAAGTATTTATTCATGAAGTACTATAAAAACGCATATTACACAGAATTCACATTTAACTGACTATGTAACATGTAATGCTCCTTCAGTATTTTTTATCTTCCTTTATCTGTAACTGTCCTCACAATTATTTAAGTAGTTTTTATTTGATAACTTCAATGTAGGATTAATTCATGTTTTCATCCTACAAAATACACAGTGTTACATTTTGTCCCATATTTTGTCCCATATTGTTTGGCTTTTTTTAAATCAAAATGCCATTTGACATATTTTTGAGAAGGATTATCATCACTGGTACTATTTTAATCATTTTGTGTCCTCTTCTGGTGGTTTACTGTCACCCGACTCAAGAATTAGCACCACCAACTGTTTATATAGATGGACTCAACTCCTAATATTTACAATGGATAGTGGATTGAAATGCACATTAAATTGCAGTGTCCTAAATCCCGACTAACCTCTTTAATGCACATTTGCTTGCAGTCATAAAGAGAAATAATCTGTGAGAACTATGGCTGCAAAGCAGAACTCTCATTGGCTTATCTCCAGAACATTCAGCCATTGATTGTCAGCTATGCTGCTGCCAGGCTTGGAAGATGTTTGGGTTTTTTTTTTTTTTTTTTTTTTTGGCAACTGCATAAATTCCAAAAGTGGACATAAAGTGGAGGACCTCCCCTTCCTACATTAACATAGCCTCACTTAATGACACCCCAGAGTAAAGCCAAATTGACAGTCATTTCCCATAAATCCGTGCAAAGGCACATGTCTTTGAGCATGTCTGTTGGTTGCTTCAGCATGCAGTGGACGTAGGGGACTGCATTATCACTGTGAAGCAAGGCTGGCATGCATGCTTTGCTGACTCCTGAGTACAGTGGTTGAGGATTTGCCATTGGATAAGGGAAAAGAGGAGATACCAAAAAAACCAAGAAATCACAATAGGACAAAAGTGAAAAAGGATGCTTACCCCCCGTAAGCTGGGAAGTGTGGAGGTGGAGGAGCTGCCCTAAATGTGTTGTATACAGTCCGTCCTCGACCACGTAGGTGGGCTCCTCTGTAAGCTGCTGCTGCACTGGGTGCTGGGTAGGGAAACCCTGGTACTGGAGACAAGAGACGAGAAAATGATATACACTATAACATACAATTTCTCTAGTGTACTGTTTGTTGCAATGTATAGTACAAAGAACTGTACACGAGTAATTGACATAGCATTTCAATCCTGGCGAGAATGTTTGAGGTCTTCTCCCAGTACAAGTTGTGTGAAAAATGTGCTGTGAAGAAAAAGTATGATGAAAATAATGAAAGAGAAAGGCACTAGAGTGGAGCTATTGCACTGATATTGTTATTAACTTATCATTAATCTTAATGGGGCAAACTGAGAGAAAGCTTAATTTGAGAGCTTCTGAGAAGATCAAGGTTCCATTTCCAGGTCTAATTATACATCTCTTCAAAAGGAGATCTAATAAAATGCAAATAGAAACAGTGAATTATTCGTTGACCTGATGAAAAATGGATGGTGTGAGCCAAAGGATAAGAGTTTCTCAAAGAGGGACAGGGAGAAGAATGAGGATCGTAATTGTTCCTTTTCATCTTTTGTCACCTTGATTTTAGAGCACAGTGGCCTGGTGACCCTAAAGTCACAATGATGATTCTTCCCAACATTACTCCACTCTCCTGTTAATATGATCTAAATGAAAATGAATGCTTGGTATGTACAGAGAGACAATTTAGGGCTCCATAAGACTTAAGAATATTGAGCAATGCTGTAAACACATTAGTGATATTAGAACATATAATTCACTTTTGGAGCACAGGAACTTTTTCATAGTTTATTGAACCTTTGGGGGAAGTTCCCCCTTTTGTGCGTCTGCACCCGAAACACTGATAACTATAATCATTTGTACAACGCTGTTATCAGGGATTTTTTTAACTCCTACTTCGGAGTGGGTACTTTTACAGTGCAATAGCATGAGTTTACATTCATTTGTCAACACTAACTTAAGCCAGTGCAACATTGGCAAACACCATCTGTGTAAACAACTTTTGACATGAAAAAAACACACAAATGGACCGATGCCAAAGTCCAGGTTGCCTATGTGACAGAAAATTCAGAAATATCTTGATTGATGAAAAGAAAATTTGCACTAGTGTTGAATCAGAATGTCATGCAGATGTAATGTTGCTATAGAAATCATCAGCTGGCTTACATTAATTTCTACTGGCAGTATGAATGCAAATGAAAATGCAATGAAAAAAAGCCCTTATGGTCTGTAGTTCTCAAGTAGGATAGTCCTTAGAACTGTTTTGGTTCCTATAGTGCCTATAGCCTAAGGATTAGCAGCTCTCCTTTGGCCAAAATGCACTTACTGAAGATGGCAGCACATGAATTTGAATAAGACTGAGGTCTCCTTAACTGCCTAAAAGGTTCTTGAGTGCTTTGGAACTTTAATGATTAACTGTTCATTTTTATATTACAGTGTTACTGGTCTCAAATCTAAATGATGACATGACTACATACACCATGAGTATATGCATATAGAATGGCAGCAAAGAGTATTCAGACCAATTCCCTTCCTTACTTGTGTTCTAGATTTAATTTTAAATGGATATAATTTTTCCATCTGTGGACACTTAGGAACACATAATGACAAAGTGAAACCATGTTATTGCAGCATCAACAGCACATTTCATACTGTTCAAGCATGAAAGATAAAATTCTTGCTAGATTGGTGAGCCTTTAAACAAATGTACACACATGGACAAAATTGTTGGCACCTTTCCTTTAAAGAAAGAAAAACCCACAATGGTCACCAAAATAACCTGAAACTGACAAAAATAATAAATAAAAATTTACTGAAAATTAACTAATGAAAATCACTTTTGAAAATTACATTTGAATTGTGGCTCAGGAGAAGCATTTAAAAAAACAAACTAATGAAACTGGCCTGGACAAAAATGATGGTAACCCTAGCAAAGATCGAAAATTATTTGACCATAGGGACATGTTAAATAAAAGTGTGTCCTGTAATTAGCATCACAGGTGTCTTCAAACTTGTAATCAGTCAATCTGCCTATTTTAAGGGTGAAAAGTAGTCACTGTGCTGTTTGGTATCAGGGTGTGTACCACACTGAACATGGACCACAGAAAGCTAAGGAGATAGTTGTCTCAGGAGATTAGAAACACAATTATAGACAAGCATGTTAAAGGTAAAGGCTATAAGACCATCTCCCAGCAACTTGATGTTCCTGTGACAACAGCTGCACATTATATTCAGAAGTTTAAGGTCCACAGGACTGTAGCCAACCACCTGGATGTGGCCGCAAGAGGTAACTTGATGACAAATTGAAGAGATGGATAATATGAATGGTAACCAAAGAGCCCAGAACAACTTCCAAGAGATTAGAGGTGAACTCCAAGGTCAAGGAATTCAGACCCCTTTAAATTTTTCACTCTTTGTGTCATTGCAGCCATTTGCCAAAATCAAAAAAGTTCATTTTATTTCTCATCAATATACACTCAGCACCCCATCTTGACAGAAAAAAAACAGAAATGTAGAATTTTTTGCAAATTTATTAAAAAAGAAAAACTGAAATATCACATGGTCATAAGTATTCAGACCCTGTGCTCAGTATTGAGTAGAACCACCCTTTTGAGCTAGTACAGCCATGAGTCTTCTTGGGAATGATGCAACAAGTTTTTCACACCTGGATTTGGGGATCCTCTGCCATTCTTCCTTGCAGATCCTCTCCAGTTCTGTCAGGTTGGATGGTGAACGTTGGTGGACAGCCATTTTCAGGTCTCTCCAGAGATGCTCAATTGGGTTTAGGTCAGGGCTCTGGCTGGGCCAGTCAAGAACAGTCACAGAGTTGTTCCGAAGCCACTCCTTTGTTATTTTAGCTGTGTGCTTAGGGTCATTGTCCTGTTGAAAGATGAACCTTTGGCCCAGTCTGAGGTCCTGAGCACTCTGGAAGAGGTTTTCTTCCAGGATATCTCTGTACTTGGTCACATTCATCTTTCCTTCAATTTCAACCAGTCGTCCTGTCCCTGCAGCTGAAAAACACCCCCACAACATGATGCTCCCACCACCATGTTTCACTTTAGGGATTGTATTGGACAGTGATGAGCAGTGCCTGGTTTTCTCCACACATACCGCTTAGAATTAATGCCAAAAAGTTCAATCTTGGTCTCATCAGACCAGAGAATCTTATTTCTCATAGTCTGGGAGTCCTTCATGTGTTTTTTGGCAAACTCTATGCGGGCTTTCATGTGTCTTGCACTGAGGAGAGGCTTCCGTCGGGCCCCTCTGCCATAAAGCCCCGACTGGTGGAGGGCTGCAGTGATAATTGACTTTGTGGAATTTTCTCCCATCTCCCTACTGCATCTCTGGAGCTCAGCCACAGTGATCTTTGGGTTCTTCTTTACCTCTCTCACCAAGGCTCTTCTCCCATGATTGCTTAGTTTGGCTGGACGGCCAGGTCTTCACAAAGAGTGAAAAATTTAAAGGGGTCTGAATACTTTCCGTACCCACAGTATGTTGTGGGGCTGCTTTGCTGCATCTGGCACAGGGTGTATTGAATCTGTGCAGGTTACAATGAAATCTCAAGACTATCAAGACATTCTGGAGCAAAATCTGCTGCCCAGTATCAGAAAGCTTGGTCATGGGTCCTCCAACAGGATAAGGACCCAAAACACACAGCTAAAAACACCCAAGAATGGCTAAGAAGAAAACACTGGACTATTGAGTGGCCTTCTATGAGCCCTGATCTAAATCCTGTTGAACATCTGTGGAAAGACCTGAAAAATGCAGTCTGGAGAAGGCACCCTTCAAACCTGAAATAGGTGGACAGTTTGCTAAAGACGAGTGGGCCAAAATACCTGGCGACAGGTGAGGAAGTCTCATTGAGAGCTACAGAAATCAATTGTTTGCAGTGATTGCCTCAATAAGATGTGCAACAAAATATTTTGTCCAGGCCAGTTTCATTAGTTTCTTTTTCCAAATTCTTCAGTTGAACTATAATTCAAAAGCTATTTCTTATTTTCATTAGTTAATTTTTAGTATATTTTTTATTTATTATTACTTTTGTCTGTTTCAAGTTATTTCAGTGACCACTGTGGGTTTTTCTTTCCTTAATGGAAGAGTACCAACAATTTTGTCCACATCTGTATGTATGTGTTAGATTTTTAGAACTTTAGAAATATTAACCAGTGGGTGTTGCTCAATGTTGCTGTATACCACAAACCAAATGCGAGAATAAACACAGGTACTGTGTGGTACATAAAGCATAGATTGATCACATAAAAAACATGTGTTTACTATTATACAGGTGATATTAGTGGATGAAATCAGAGGTTGTACTAGAAATAAAAAACTCGATATGTATAGCCGGATCGCTTGCCCTGACTATGAATCCGGCTTGACTGGTGGGTGTCACCTATTCACAGGTGGGGGCTATGTGACAAGGGCAGCATGGTAACTGAGTGGTTAGCACCCTTGCCTCACAGGTCCCAGGTTCGCAACCCGTTATAGACCTTTCTGTGTGGAGTTTGCATGTTCTCCGTGCTTGCGTGGGTTTTCTCCAAGTACTCCGGTTTCAACCCACAGTCCAAAAAGATGTATGTCAGGTTGATTGGTGACTCTAAATTGCCCATAGGAGTGAGTGTGAGTGTGTGAGGTTGTTTGTCTCGATGTTGCCCTGTCATGGACTGCTGACCTGTCCAGGGTGTACTCCTGCCTTTCACCCAAAGAGAACTGGGATAGGCTCCAGCAGATCCCTGTGACCCTAAGGACACTATGGATGAATTGATGGTCTATGTGACAGCAACACAATAAGTTTCAGTCGAATCACCTTTTCTGTGATCATGTGGTTTAATAACTTCATTACTAGGTTTGTGACTCTGGAAAGAGATTTCTAAGAAAATTAAATGAAAACACTAATATGAGTGAAATTTTTTTTATATGAATCTAACATTTAAGAAATACATGTCTTTACAGTGGTGTGAAAAAGTGTTGGCCCCTTTCCTGATTTCTTATTTTTTGCATGTTTGACACACTTTGTTTCAGATCATCAAACAAATTTAATTAGTCAAAGATAACACAAGTAAACACATCATGCAGTTTTTAAATGGTTTTTATTATTAAGGGAAAACAAAATCCAAAACTACATGGCCCTGTGTGAAAAAGTGTTTGCCCCTCCTGTTAAAACATAACTTAACCTTATCACACCTGAGTTCAATTGCTCTAGCCACACCCAGGCCTGATTACTACCACACCAAGAAATCACTTAAATAGGACCTGCCTAACAAAGTGAAGTAGACCTCAAAAGCTAAACATCATGCCGAGATCCAAAGAAATTCAAAAACAAATGAGAAAGAAAGTAATTGAGTATCAGTCTGGAAAAAGTTATAAAGCCATTTCTAAATCTTTGGGACTGCACTGAACCACAATGAGAGCCACTGTCTACAAATGGCAAAAACATGGAACAGTGGAGAACCTTCCCAGGAGTGGCCGGCTGACCAAAATTACCCCAAGAGCGCAGCGACGACTCATCCAAGAGGTCACAAAAGGCCCCACAACAACATCCAAAGAACTGCAGGCCTCACTTGCCTCAGTTAAGATCACTGTTCATGACTCCACCAAAGAGACTGGGCAAAAATAGTCTGCATGGCAGAGTTCCAAGACAAAAACTGCTGCTGAGCCAAAAGAACATAAAGGCTCGTCTCAGCTTTGCCAGAAAACATCTTGATGATCCCCAAGACTTTTGGGAAAATACTGTGGACTGACGAGACAAAAGCTGAACTTTTTGAAAGGTGTATGTCCCATTACATCTGGCGTAAAAGTAACACCACATTTCAGAAAAAGAACATACCAGCAGTAAAATATGGTGGTGGTAGTGTGATGGTCTGGGGCTGTTTTGCTGCTTCAGGACCTGGAAGACTTGCTGTGATGAATGGAACCATGAATTCTGCCGTCTACCAAAAAATCCTGAAGGAGAATGTCCAGCCATCTGTTCCTGACCTCAAGCTGAAGCGAACTTGGGTTCTGTAGCAGGACAATGGTCCAAAACACACCAGCAAGTCCACCTCTGAATGGCTGAAGAAAAACAAAATGAAGACTTTGGAGTGGCCTAGTCACAGTCCTGACCTGAATCCCATTGAGATGCTGTGGCATGACCTTAAAAAGGCGGTTCATGCTCAAAAACCCTTCAGTGTGGCTGAATTACAACAATTCTGAAAAGATGAGTGGGCCAAAATTCCTCCACAGCGCTGTGACAGACTCAAGTTATCGCAGTTGTTGCTGCTAAGGATGGCCCAACCAGTTATTAGGTTTAGGGGGCAAACACTTTTTCACACAGGGCCATGTAGTTTTGGATTTTGTTTTCCCTTAATAAAAACCTTCATTTAAAAACTGCATGTGTTTACTTGTTTGTGTGTGTTTGACTAATATTTAACAACAGTCTATAAATGTCTGGGAACTGAGGAAACCAGTTGCTGAAGTTTTGGGGAAGAAATGTTGTCCCATTCTTGCCTGATATAGCATTCTAACTGCTGAACAGTCCTGGGTCCTTGTTGTATTTTTCATTTCAAGATGTGCCAAATATTTTCAATTGGTGAAAGGCAGGGTCCAAAGATCACAGGCACCTATTATTGTGTTACTGCCTTGTTCCTCGTCCCTGAGATTTCCCCAGATTTTCTGAATTTTTTTGATGATATTATATACTGTAGATGATGATATATTTAAAGTGTTGGCAATTTTATGTTAAGGATCATTATTCGGAGACTTTTTGACAAGTTGTAGACACAGCTTTTCACAGATTGTGGAACCTCTGCCCATCTTTTCTTTCTTTACTTCTGAGAGACTGACTTTTTAAGATACTCTTTTTTATACCCAGTCATGTTACTGACCTGTTGCCAATTAACCTAAGTATTTACAAGATGTTTTTCCAGCTTTTATTTGTTAGTACCACTTACTTTTCCAGCCTTTTATTCCCTCTGTGCAGACTTTTCTGATATGTGTTGCTGCCATCAATTTCAAAATTACCTTATTTTTTTCTAAAAAATGGCACATTTTCTCAGCTTAAACTTAAATTTGGTGTTTTCTATGTTTTATTGTGAATGAAATATGGCTTTATGAGATTTACAAATAATTGCATTTTGATTTTATGTAGATTTTACACAGCATCCCAACGTTTTTGGAATTATGGTTGTATACAAATTTAAGTTAATGTCCAGCCATCTATCTATCTACCCGTTATTCCTGCTATCCAGGGTTTCTGGAGCCAATCCCAGCTAACATTATGCAGGAGATGGGGTACACCCTGGAAAGCTCGCCAGTCTATCACCAGGGCTGACACATGGAGACTGACAAACACACTCACATTCACACCTATGGGCGATTCTCTGTCACATTCGTGGGATTGTTGGAGGTAACAGGAGTACGTGGAGAAACCCATGCAGACACAAGGAGATGCAAACTCCACACAGAAAGGCCCTAGCTCTAAATTTAAATTAGTTTGATCTGAAAAAAAAAGTGAAAAAAAAAAAAAGAAATCAGGAAGAGGGCCAACACTTTTTCATACCACTGTATGTGCATGTCGCCTTAATCCGCTCTTCTTTCAAAACATTTGAACAAATTAATCACAAGATCAAGCCTCCATCTCTATGCTGAATGACTTTATTAGCCTATTAATAAAATAAAATATTAACAAATTACTGCAGATACAGAAAAAGCCTGAAAATGTTGCACATGCTTTGCACATGTCAACATTTACATGAAACAAACACCCCAGTGACATTTTCAGTACTTGAAAGGTGAGACAAAATTAAATGAATAAAAAACATTCTGTAATTAAAAGAATGTGGGGTGAATTAATCAAACATCTGGAAATATTGATTTTAATTTACAAAATATATTTCATAAATTTGAATGTCCTTGCAGAAATTAGATTTCATTTACTTTTGTCCTGTACCTTCCTTTACTTGTCATGGCCGCACTTATGGCCGCCCACAGCTGAGATTAATGTTATTGAAAATTAGTTTTTCAATGTACTTTAAACATTATTGTTAGTTTCACAGATTACACAAATAAAGCACACTTTGTTTCACACAGTATATTTATTTTGCATGTGGACAGTAGGTCCGGTAGGGAGTGAATAGCCAGCCCTCTGTCCACCTTTGATACCATGACTGAGGTGAGACCCTTGAGCAAGGCACCAGACCCCCAACTGCTCCCTGGGTGCCGCAGCACTGGCTGCCCACTTCCCCAGTGTGTGTGTGTATTCACTGCTGTGTGTGTGTACTTGGGTGGGTTAAATGCAGAGCACAAATTCCAAGAATGGGTCACTCACACAAAGGATGCACTCCAGGAAGTAGAGCACTTAAATAGAAGTGGCCAATTGGACTCTACTAAGTGCTGGCCACATTGTAGGGGGAGTTGGGAAATTTGTCTTGGAGGTTTGTTTATTTGTATAAGTTATATTAAAGGTTTCAGATATTTGTTGGGTTAATATTTCATTTGTGATATAAGAATTAATACACCAAATAAACTTTAATTAATGTTTATTTGGTGTGTGTAGTTTATTGGTAGTCTATGTTCCTTTGTTATCCCCTGTGTGTGTTAAGTGGTCTGATCAGCCACTATATATGTATCCCCTTCTGTGTTTAGTCTGTTGGTCAGTTTTCTTTAATTAGCTTACACAGTTATTTAATTTTTCTAAGTTGATTTAGCCTGAGTTCAGTTTGGTTTCTTTGATCTGTTTTAAGAGCTCATGTTATTATAAAGTTAAGTTATTTTGCCTATTTCTTTTGGGCAAATACTGTTTTACTGCAAATACCATTTTTTGATATTTTTGCCTGTGTCTTCGTCTATGCCTACTTGGTCCCCTACACTCCTCATCTCATCTACCACACTTTTTTTTTTTATCTGTCTGTGCCTCTCTGTGCTTTTCACACAATCCAGGTATTTTTGACCATGGTTAATAACAGGATGGAGGCTGGGCAGTTGTTATAGATGAATGCTAGTGGCTGTCTGGTTGCTGGGGGGTTGCTAAATCTGTGTTTGCTTTGCAGCAGAAACATGTTACTTTTGTGCATCTCATCATAGTTCTCAGGCTACATGCAGACTTTGCCTAGTTGTGTGTTGCTTAAAAGGAAAGCAGATTAGGAAGAGGTAACCAAGGTGGGTGGGGTTAAAAAAAAAAAAAAAGAGAAGGCGGAAGATAATGACAACAAAGTTAGTGACAAATGGTGAAGGGCATGTCCTCTTACCTGCATAGAATTCTGGACTGTAGACAGCGCTGACCACTGGATTTAACTTCCAGCCTGAAACAAAATACAGTAAGACACAAAAGAGACAGAGGATGAAACAGAACAGGATTTGGGTGTTATGTGTTATTAGTTTATCTGCCCAGTATGTTCAGCATGAGCTATAATCAACCTGTGGATATATTGTGATGTTTAGAATTCACTGAAATCACACAAATTCTTAATCAACAGAGTGAAGCTTTTTACTTTATAGATTATACCTTGCTGACATAAAGCTATTTTGAATGGTGTAATACATTTATACAATTTTCAAAATATCTAGTATTGACTGAATTTAGACATAAAAACACAACAGCTACCCTAAATGAAGGATATGTAGAAAATTCCTAGGCAGCACAAAATTTCCAAACTAAGTAGCTCAAACCATTTGGTTAGTAGAAAGCCGATAGTAGAAAGCATTTGGTTTAGTATTGCACTTTCTGTCCAAGACGGTAATAAATTAAATCAGCATCAACAAAAAGTCTGAAGCTGGCTTTCTAGCGTGATCTATGAAAATACAGAGTTACTATAGAGTTAATGTGTCTTTTTGACAAATGAAAATATACTTTAATATCAAAAATCAAGTAGAAATAAACTACAAATGTACATGTTTGCCTAACTCACCATTTAGAACATAGATCTTTGGCAGAAAATGCTGCCATACTAAATACTGTGACTGGCAAAGTACCTCACTATATGCATAGTGATGAAAAAATATTGACTGTTCTAAATTATTTAGTTGCTCTCTGAAACCTATAGTAGGTATTGATGAGACTGAGATAACATTTAGCTGAAGGGGCTTTTAGTGAAAGTTCTTCCCAAAGACTGCCCAAAGCCACATTGATGTCTTCACTGTTGTCTATATCTGCAGTTACTCCCATAAAATTCCTCGAGCCTGCCCTCCATTCCATGTAAAAATGCTGTTACAGAGAAGAGTGAATGGTTCTTTCTTCATTTCTCACTATTCAGTGGGTTGATTGGACCTGGGTCCACCCATAATCATTAAAGGAGACTTCTGACTACATTCTCTTTATGATTCATTTATTGTTCATTTGCAAAGAACTTCGCCAAAAAGAAAATCTATCCCACATATAATTTCTCCAGTTTCAGCCTCTGAATTCCTTCAGAGTTGCTAGGTCTGATGTGATCTCCCTCTAGTAAATCTATGCAAATCATCACTGCATGTTATGGGACCTCTAGTAGCAGTGGTAATAATGACACAACACCCAGTAAACATGGGCATGTGGGGCCTACAGCAGTTTTTCCCTTTAATGCCCCCATTTGGATTTGTTTGTCTGTGGGCAAGCTAGTGTAGGGCCTGCATGTACCCTGCATGTCACCACCAGTAACAAGTTATTATTAGACTGGCATTCTTGTTACAGATGTATGGTTTGTGTTTTGTTTTTTTTCCACTACATTCAATTAAAACCCTTGGATTATATACAGGTGAGCGCAATTCAAATATGTAACTTCTAAAATCTTTTGGGTGCATCATTGATGATTTCAATGTGTCCTGTTAAAGGAAGTTAATAATTTTCATAGGCACTGTAAACATTGACATGGCCTTACCATTTGCATATGGGTTTACAGTCTTCTTATTTGTCATTACTCGGGCTGTTGCATTGTTGACCTACAGCAGTTAAAGAGAGAACTCCATAAGTTATAATACTATGGAGCCAAAATGACAACTTTAAACTTTGGTACTGAAAAATAGCATACCACTGGAAACAAAACCAGAACTGAAAAATTGAGCATGGGATTGGATGGCTCTGAGGGGCGGGGCTAAAGTAGGAAGTTACTGCGGTGATTTGCATATTATCAACTCAACTAGAATTCAACTGGAGTTCACAAACTGTAAATGAGTCTGTCTCTACCTGATTTTTTCCACACAGAATTGAGCTGGTATGAAGTTAACTGCATTTAATCAGTTTAATAATGTTACATTGTTTTGGCAGATGTTTGGCAGTACACAGCAGCAGGATCAACAAACTCTGAGTTAATACTCAGTACAAACCCTAAGCATTAACTCTGGGGGTTAAGGCTGCCACATATTTTCTGTCAGTACATTTGTGAGCCCTTGTGCAGCAGCAGTAGTCACACTGGCCCCTGAACTAAAGCCAGAAATGTCACCACAAGATGGGAGACTTAGCTAACATTACCATTAACCACAGGTTAGCTAACCAGCTACCTAGCTAAGACACCGCATTAAGATATATGTTAACTTTAGCACTTGCTCCAGCAGACGTCGGCCAGCCAGTATAAAATGTCATTAAGATAGCCTAGTTAGTTAAAAGCTAACTTCAAACCAGCTCAATTCTGTCATTAAAAAAAAAAAAAAAAACAGGACAGGAAAGAGACAGACTTAAAGTTTGGGAGCTCCAGTTGGAAGCCATTTGAAAGAGGTCTATATTCATGAGAGCTGTTAAACTGGACAGCGGTGTAGAAGCAGATGTCCTCTCCTTGCTGAATTATGTCCCTAGATGCTGCTGAATATGCAGTAATCACACTTCTCTTAGCACCGCCCCTCTAAACCCACCCGTCCAGGAAACACAATGAAGGAAAAGTGAAAAAAAAAAAAAAACTCATTGAAAAACACTGACATCAACTGAAAATAAGAAGATTGTCACTTAAAAAAAACTAATTGGCATTGGAAAAAACTTAATTAAATTAACTTAAGATAAACCAAAACATTTTTTTTCAGTATTATTCAACAGTATTTCAATGCCAGTATATATATATATATATATATATATATATATATATATATATATATATGTATATATATTTTTTTTTTTTGCCAATTCCAATGTTATTTTTCAGTTCTTGTCTTGTTTTCAGTGCCAAGTCTCATTTTTCAGTGCCAAAGTTTAAGGCCATCATCCTGGCTCTATATAATACTACATTGTCAATAGTAAGTGCTGTACTTGTAGAAAAAAATTGCATGCAAAGTTTCCTAATATTGTAAACAAAGAAAGCAATACACTGTCATGACAACACCCATGTCATTTACATTTCATTTTTGTCATGGGTGTTTCATGTGTTTTTTATGTGTTTTTGCATTCAGAAACACTTATAAACACATCCAAAACAAAGAGTTTTTCTTTGCATATTTTCTGTCTTATCATATTTTCCTGCATGCTCTCCCCAGTTATAGTCCCATTTCAATAACATACAGACAACAGTAAAACTACAGATGCATTTAGCAAAATGACGTTCTGTAAATTTATAGATACATGCAATGGGGAGGAGAACAGAAAGAAAATGTCATTGGAGGAAGGGGAGAAGAGAATATGTTGAGCATTATGCAACATCCAGTCAACCTTAAAAGGTGAGAAGAACTGTTGTGACTAAAGCAATACAAAGCATTGACACTCAGACAACAGCCTCTCTAATTCATTGCAGGAATAATTATTAAGATAAAAAAACAACCAAAGAAAACAGATATACTAAAATAAAACAACCAAGTCAATCAATCATTCCACCAAAATTTCCATTCAAAAAACAGCTAACAGGGTAAAATAAAATGAGGGTGCATTGTGTTCTAAAGTAAAATAAATGAATAAATGGGTTTCCAACAATCTCAGATGTGCAAACGGATTCATATCTCAGTATCTTTCGCACACGCAACTTCAGGAGAAACACTTAGTGAATGGACACGCACGCTAACACGCAATAAAATATATATTTATGTCAATATAGAGCAACAACTCAACCACAATTCAAAAAGAAATGTCACGAGTTTTAGCGTTGCAAACGTTCCAAAGAGAGAGGAAGAGTGAGAGGAAATGCTGGCAGAATGGCTTGCTTGCCCACACTTACCATTCCCAAACCTTTTGGCCCCTCCTACTTGTTTGTGTACTGTTACCGCTGTAACTGTGTTGGATGGGGCCCTAAACAAGCTACTGTTGAAGGATGGTGGGGGAGGAGGGAATGAGAAAGGAATAAGCAGCATCTTATTCAGGAGGCCAAGAAAATGTTGCAATCATTCCACTGCACAAACTCTCTCTTTAAGCTCTCTCAATACAAGCAGTTAACTAGTTTTCTTAAAGCATAACTTTGATCATTTTGTCTGGAAAATCTATCTTCATTATGGAGGTACCATAGAGTCCTTTGGAACCAACATTACAAAGTATATTTTTTAAAAACATAACTTCACTGCAAGGAAACACAAAAATAATTTGAATTAGCCTTACATTTAACTTTGACCTAGTCAAGGGAGTCAAGGGAGTCAGGACTCCAAGATTGGCTTAATTAAATTACAAGTAAGATTTGTGTTATTGTAAATGTAAGTAAGCTGGGCAACAAGGTAAAATCAGGGTTTTGTGGTTTTTGTATCTGACCATTTCTATCTGGTATGAACATGGGCTCTGTTTTTACATATGCTATTTGGATAATGACATCTGTGTTTAATGATGTTAGCCCCCCCCCCCCAAAAAAGAATAAAAGTGTGAAAGTGGTGCCATTTGGTAAGGTTTTGCAAGTACACATTCCTGATAGTTTACATTGTGTCAGAAACACAGTATGCCTAACCTGTGATATTCAGCTGCAAAATCCTATCTCCAGACACAGGTCACATATTACCCACATACTAAGTAAGCATGGGTTGTACAAGTGTCAGCAAAGGATAAAATAAGGGACTAGACTAAATTTGGACTAAATCTTGGAATCCTTAGACAATTCTGAATGTTCATTGTTCTTGCCAAAGCTTCCTGTTGTAGTATATGGTTCCATCAGAAACCTGTACTTCAAAAATGTCAAACTTGATGAAGAAACAATTTCCCAGGGTGGTTTTGCCTTGTCAGTTGTTCAACACATTACAGTATGGTATACATGTGGATGGCGAATGGCTGAAATGGCTTTGCAAAGTCTACATAACTAAGTAAAAAAATCTTTGAAATGAGATGAGATTATATAAACATTTTTTATTGCTGAAGGGAATTTTAAGTAGTCTTATAGTGAAAGTAGTAAGTAAGTAGTAAAAGTAGTCAGTAACACTGCAGTTCATCTTTATCTGTGTGCATCTCTCCACCACAGCCTCCACTGAGTCCAGCCTCACTCCGGTCACTGAGCCAGCTTTTTGCACCAGTTTGTTCAGCCACCTTGCATCCTTCTGCTTTATGCAGCCTCCCCAGCAGACTGCAGCCTAAAACAGCCCAGTGGCTAACCTAGTTTGGTAAAACATGTGCAGCATCTTCCTGCAGATGTCAAAAGGGACCAACTTTTCCAAAGTCGTCTCTGCCCTTTTTAATAGAGTGCTTTCAGGGATCAGTTCAACTTGTTGTCCAGGTACACACCTAGATATTTGTAGGCTGGCACCACTTCAATGTCCACACTTCAGATGTTGACTGGATAAGGAGGGGACTTAAACCTTTGAAAATCCACTACCATTTCCTTAGTTTAAGAGGTGTTCAGCAGGAGGCAGTTTTTGTGACGCCAATCACCACAGGCTTTTATCAGACATATGTATGCCTTTTCTTGTCCATTCCCGATACATGCAGAAATTGTGGATTCTGGAAACCTGAAGGTTTTCACAGTAGACACAGTGGTGTTAAGGATGGTGAGAGGGGAGGGAGTCTGTAGCTTCTCTTGAAGTCTATTATTATCTCCACTGTCTTGGGCAAGTTCAGCTCCAGATGGTTCTGACTGCCCCAGTGGACCAGCTGTTCCACTTCCTGCCTGTATGCAGACTCATCACTGTCCTGGATCAGACCAGTGACTGTGGTATCATCTGCATACTTCAGGAACTTCACAGAAGGGTCTTTTTATGTCCAATCATTAGAGTAGAGGGAGAAGACCACTGGGGAATGTCCTTTCCAAACTGATATGGTTTCTGGCTGAGAAGCTGTTTTTTACCTTCTCACTGTGGCTCATTTTAGCTGACTTGATCTCCTATGTTAGCTTGTTTCTGGCCTGCTTGAACAGAGACCAGTCCCCAGTTCTGTAGGCCTCCTCTTTGACCTGGTGCAGTTTCCTGATGTTTGGTGGGGCGTGAACCATGGTTTGTTGTTGCTGTATGTGCAGAAGGTCTTGGTCTGCACACACATGTCCTCACAAAAACTGTTGTAAAATGTCACAGTATCAATGAGTTTGTTGAGGCCTGTGGCTGCAGCTTCAAAAACACTCCAATCAGTGCAGTCAGAGCAGGCCTGTAACTCCAGCTTTGTTAGTGGAGGTAGTGGGACATGTGAAAGAGTTTGAATATTTCTTGGTCTTGTTAACAAGTGACTCTGATGGCAAAAAAGATCAACTGATGGATTGGTGACTCTGCAAATTAAAATGCTGTATTAGACTGTAAAAGTCAAAACATAGCTAAGCCTGGAAAAAAGCTGTATATTTACCAGTCTAAGCTCATCTTTGGTCATGAACTTTGGGTAAAATTTCTTTGCAGGATGGCTGGGATCCCTCTTAGAAATACAGTGAGAAACTTAGAGTGGAACTGCTAACTAGTGCTAGAATGAGCTTGCTAAAGTGCTTCTGGTCTTAGATTCCTGGTCTTACTGCCTGTGTAAATATGCACAAAAGACCCCAAACATTTCAGTTTTTCTTTTTTAATAAATTTGCAAAAAATTCTACATTCCTGTTTTTTTCTGTCAAGATGGGGTGCTGAGTGTACATTAATGAGAAATAAAATTAACTTTTTTGATTTTGGCAAATGGCTGCAATGACACAAAGTGAAAAATTTAAAGGGGTCTGAATACTTTCCGTACCCACTGTAGCGCTTAAGTAATGCCATGCTACTTATTTCGATTAGTTAAGAACCTTGCATTTCACTCTCCAGGTGTCTTCAAATTCTTAAGTACTTCCTCTGTCCATGGATAAGCAAGATGTGACAATTTTTTTTCCTGGGAAAAAGCTCTTTACGTCATTAAACACATTATATAAAAAAAACGTTTCTTTAGAACAATATTGACCAAAATCCAAAGCAATCCTTGCACTTTCTTAAACTCAGATCTCTGAAGTAAGTATAAGACCAATTTCTTTGACAATATAAAATTAAAAGAAAAATAAATAAGCAAAGTATTTCCACAAAAGTCATGTTAGTTACATGTCAACATTTATTTGTGTTTGGGTAAATAGAACTCCACAGGGAAAAAGAAATGACGTGACTGATGAGAAAGACAGCAATGTCTGTGGCGGTAGACTGTCAAACATTCATACACACAAAGAAGCACACAAGTACACTAACACACACGTACACTCACAAATAAGAAAAGCAAGAAGGAAGGAAGAGCAAAGAAATATTTGTGGACATTCACCTCTATTTTACGACCTTCTACCACAGTGCCGTGTAATTTCTCTCTGGCCCTGTCAGCGTCCACACTATGTTCGAATGTTACGAATCCAAAACCCTATAAGCAGGATGGAGAGAGGCAACAATGTGCACATTATTTTGTACATATTATACTCAGCATCACAGTGAACAATGGCTTATGTCAATAGGAGCAGAATCGATAGCACACTTTTCTGCTACTACTTACATAACCAAAACATAACAGGAGAGAAAACTGACACTTCACAAAACCCTAATCACACTATCTGTTGAGTTTATCCTTCTAACATTTACAATTGAAATAATTTTTACTTGGTAAAGTATGCCTTCGACCACCGGCTGATACACAGTGCACTGGCCCCGTTACGGCCTTACTTACAACTCAACAACGCGAACCCTGGATAATGAAACTGGCTCTAGGGACATGGAATGTCACCTCGCTGGGGAGGAAGGAGCCTGAGCTTGTGCGGGAGGTTGAACGGTACCAAAGAGAGATAGTCGGGTTCACCTCCACACACGGCTTGGGCTCTGGAACTTAACTCCTTGAGAGGGGCTGGAACCTCTTCTGCTATGGAGTTGCCCAAGGCAAGAGGCGGCTCATAGTTCCCCAGCTCAGCCGCCAGGTGTTTTGAAAAGTCTATGCCGGTGTACTGGAGAGGAGAAATCGGCTGATAGTAGAACCTTGGATCCAGGAGCGTCCATTCCTGATTGTGAAATGCTGGACCAGCTCTACACCCTGCCCAGGGTGCTCGAGGGCTAATGGGAGTTTTCCCAACCAGTCTACTGTGCTTTGTAGACAGTGTCCATTGTGGCATCCTGTGGGAGGTGCTCTGGGAGTATGGGGTCTGGGGCCCTCCGCTAAGGGCTGTCAGGTCTTTGTACAACCGGAGCAGGAGCTTGGTTTGCATTGCCGGCTGTAAGTCAGACCTGTTCCCAGTGCATGTTGGACTCCAGCAGGGCTGCCATTTGTCACTGGTTCTGTTCATTATTTTTATGGACAGAATTTCAAGGTGTAGCCAGGGGCCCCAGGGAGTCCAGTTCAGGAACCACAGGATTCCATCACTGCTTTTTGCAGATGATGATGTCCTTTTGGCTTCATCGAGCCAGGACCTTCAGCGTGCAATGGGGTGATTTGCAGCCAAGTGTGATAAAGCGGTTACATCAATGCCAAAGCTAGGGGGTGCAAAAACACACAAAAATATAGACTTGCACATTTTAACAGTTTGTAAGTGCAAATATCCCATTTTTTCCCCCCACAAATGTTTTTCGCTCTCCATTTAATAGTTTTCCTCACTCGCTAAGTAGATTTCCTTCGACTGCTCTCTGTGCTCGATTGACATTTTTGTGTGCAACAAAACATGAGGGGTGGGTTTGACAGTTTGGGGGTGGGCTCATGGATGTCTGTCAATGCTGTTGGTTGCTTTTGTGATTGACTGTATACTTAATGATTGATTGACAACTTCTCCAGAAGTCCAAGATGGCTAGCCAATACGAATGTGTATAAATTGAATACGCTCTGTACTTTCTTTGTATAGTGGTAATGTGTATTATTTATCAGTCAATGTTGGTTACTGGCGTGTTGATGTGTTGGCTCTACTGCAGCCATGTATTTGCCCCATCCTGATTTTTTTATTTTCCCTGATAAATTATATTATCATTTAAAAACTGCATTTTGTTTTTACTCTGGTTATCTTTGTGTGATATTAAAATGTATTTGATGATCTGAATCAGTGGGGAAAAGTGTGACAAATGAAAAAAAAAAACAGCCAAAAAACACTATATACCTTAGACCCACGCTCATTGAAGATGATTTCCACATCTAAGATTTTGCCAAAGTGCTGTAAAAAAACAACAAAAAGGAAATGCTCAGTCATTGAAAACTCTTGATAATATATATTTTCAGGGCCATCAGAAAATCAACGGTTAATTCTCTACTTCATTAAATGAATCTCAAACTTTATTTTTGTTGTGTACTTACTCCGAACATTTGCCTGAGATCTGGATCTCTGAACCTGAAGGGGATGTTGGAGACATGAAGTCTCTTGGGTTGGGTCTTACTGTCTGTGCTTTCAGATACAGTCTGTGTTTGTGGCTGACTGTCCGTTTGGGCAACATCATCTGTCTGCTGGAAAACACAAAGTAAACAATTTAAGATTTACAAAGGCACTTGGAAAAACTCCATATCAGTGTATATCTATGCATACTTACACCATATCATTATACATCATTTTAAAAAAGACAGTCTTTTTGCCCCATTATGGCCTCCCTCCATTCAGATACCTTAACCAACAGCATGCTTGTTAGTTTACTTTAACGTGGTAAAGTTACACAGACACACATTAGATAAAGTATTACAGTACACTGACTTGGGTCTTGTTTGTCATGTCATGCCCCTTCTATAGATAATGGAAGGAGACAGAAGTGAGGGCAATGAGGGCATGCAGAACTACAGTGGGCCAGGCAGCTGGTTTGTTTTTACTGGCTTCGGCAGCTATGCCACATACACGGGCGTAGTGAACTACATCTACAATGTGAGCCTGAACACATTTCTACTCAAACTTTAGAATTCATGTGACATTTTTAACACTAAACCCAAATCAGAGCTTTACAGGAACCAATGTTTTAGACAGAAGTGTAAACCTGTGATGGAATGGAACACAGAGCCCCGTGTGTGCCCTCATGCTGGCTTTGTGCTTAGCCCTTGTCAGGGATAATACTGCTGTGAGAAGTTTATATTTTGTGTACATGCATTGTGTGTCTGAATGCAAAGATTTACTAGAAAACATCAACAATATCAGAAAGCTGGGCAATTGAATGTCTTAGAAAACTGCAGATGTAGTGTTATTGAATTAATTTCCTTTATTAGAGCTTTCTGAAAATGATCAACAAATTACCTCGGAGCACCAAGTTATTTTCGGGGACTAGTCGTTCAACTGATATTAATGCATTTATCAATTTAGAAAACTGAAAGATGAGTTCAGTACCCAACAATGACCAGAAGAGAAGGATTGCGGTTTCTGCCATTTATTAAAGCTGAACGTATTGTAAGTGACAGAATTGTATGAAGATATTACTGCAAATAACATGAATAACAAATGAACTAATCTACCTCCAGGTGATTTTGATTGTTAGTAGTCAAAGTGGCATTGTAGTTTGATCACCAGCTCTAATAAGAGGAACTAGTGACTGTAATTACTTAATAAGTGAGGATAATTTGGAAAATTATTGGGAGCGGCAGTCAGTGTGAGACACCAGCTGATTCAGAGAGTAGAGAGAGGTGAGTGTAGCCTACTTTGATGCAGTTTTGCCTAGGCTGGCTGGCAGTACGCCACAATGTTGTGCAGTCTGAATGTTTCAGAGACGGCTTCGGGTTGACAAACCTAAAGTGAATTGCTGCCGTGTTTCTTCAATTAGTGATTCGGAAAAACACAAAAACTTTGCTATCTAACTTGTCACTGGTAACTTGCGCATTAAAGAAAAATAATGTTTTGTTCAAAATTATGGATTTTCGAAGGACCTTATTAAATGGCGTGATTACTTTACTGCCACCTTGAATATCGTGATACTTTCCTATTTTTCATGAGTTACTTAACAACGATATCCTGTAATGTTTATTAATTTTTTTTATTATAAAATTTAAAAAAAATCATTGAGGAAGAGAAGATTTGTGTTCGTGCAACTCTGCTATGTTAGTTGTATACAGGAACTCATTTTATACCTTTTCAAGGAACAAAACACTTTATTTTGTTGTGAGAAGATCCTGTAATGCTTAATAATTTTTTTTATTATAAAATAAAACATTTCATTGAAGAAAATATTTCTGTATATGCTTACAGTTCTTTGAAAATAATAGGAATTGGCAGGTCACACTTACTGAAAAATCAAGAGAACCAAGAAAATTGGTGCATCTCTACCAAGTAGGACTGGAGATCTCTTTAGGTGGCCGATTCCATCACCTTTAATTCCTTTAATCACTTTAAAGGGATCAGTGGAAATATCCTCTGCACAGATCTGTACAAACCAGCAATCCTAGAAACCTGACGTCTTTCTGCAGAAAATGACCCCCCCTTAATTTTAAACCCACTCTGCTTATTGCGATGGAACACAAAGTTAAGTCTTTCTAATTGGGACTGGAAAGATGGTGATGGCACTAGAATATTGTCTAAATACGCTAGCATTATCTCAAAAATCAGATCGTTCATTGTTGCCTGCAATAACCTTTGAAAGGACCTTTGCAGGACCATTGCAAACTCCCATTGGCAAGTTGCCAGCATCTGTGAATGACATTCATTCCAAGGACACATTGTTTTGCAACAACAGCATCATTAGAGGCTTTCAAAACTAGATCTCCACAGTTAGGTATTTTCAGGCCCATTGTCTCAACTTCCAGTTCAATTTTTCACTCTTTGTGTCATTGCAGCCATTTGCCAAAATCAAAAAAGTTCATTTTATTTCTCATTAATGTACACTCAGCACCCCATCTTGACAGAAAAAACAGAAATGTAGAAATTTTTGCAAATTTATTAAAAAAGAAAAACTGAAATATCACATGGTCATAAGTATTCAGACCCTGTGCTCAGTACTGAGTAGAAGCACCCTTTTGAGCTAGTACAGCCATGAGTCTTCTTGGGAATGATGTAACAAGTTTTTCACACCTGAATTTGGGGATCCTCTGCCATTATTTCTTGCAGATCCTCTCCAGTTCTGTCAGGTTGGATGGTGAACGTTGGTGGACAGCGTTTTTTCAGGTCTCTCCAGAGATGCTCAATTGGGTTTAGGTCAGGGCTCTGGCTGGGCCAGTCAAGAACAGTCACAGAGTTGTTCCGAAGCCACTCCTTTGTTATTTTAGCTGTGTGCTTAGGGTCATTGTCCTGTTGAAAGGTGAACCTTCGGCCCAGTCTGAGGTCCTGAGCACTCTGGAAAAGGTTTTCTTCCAGGAATTCTCTGTACTTGGCCGCATTCATCTTTCCTTCAATTGCAACCAGTCGTCCAACCAGAGAATCTTATTTCTCTGGCTTTCATGTGTCTTGCACTGAGGAGAGGCTTCCGTTGGGCCACTCTGCCATAAAGCCCCGACTGGTGGAGGGCTGCAGTGATAATTGACTTTGTGGAACTTTCTCCCATCTCCCTACTGCATCTCTGGAGCTCAGCCACAGTGATCTTTGGGTTCTTCTTTACCTCTCTCACCAAGGCTCTTCTCCCACGATTGCTCAGTTTGGCTGGACGGCCAGGTCTAGGAAGAGTTCTGGTCGTCCCAAACTTTTTCCATTTGAGGATTATGGAGGCCACTGTGCTCTTAGGAACCTTGAGTGCTGCAGAAATTCTTTTGTAACCTTGGCCAGATCCGTGCCTTGCCACAGTTCTGTCTCTGAGCTCCTTGGGCAGTTCCTTCGACCTCATGATTCTCATTTGCTCTGACATGCACTATGAGCTGTAAGGTCTTATATAGACAGGTGTGTGCCTTTCCTAATCAAGTCCAATCAGTTTAATTAAACACAGTTGGACTCCAATGAAGGAGCAGAACCATCTCAAGGAGGATCAGAAGAAATGGACAGCATGTGAGTTAAATATGAGTGTCACTGCAAAGGGTCTGAATACTTATGACCATCTGATATTTCAGTTTTTCTTTTTTAATAAATTTGCAAAAATTTCTACATTTCTGTTTTTTTCTGTCAAGATGGGGTGCTGAGTGTACATTAAGAAATAAACTGAACTTTTTTGATTTTGGCAAATGGCTGCAATGACACAAAGACTGAAAAATTTAAAGGGGTCTGAATACTTTCCGTACCCACTGTATGTCTATTAGAGATGCTTCAGGATGAGCCCTGACATATTTACAGAGCTGTCGTCTCTGTCATGAAGGATCTCTCACACCCTCTACAAACTGATCTCTTAATACCATTTTCTCATCAGTAACTGAACTTCACACCTCGACAAGGGATTGTCCTCTTGTACCTCGTTCACAACACCAGTACCCTCTGGAGATCATGCTGCTCCTCTGAACTGCTGCCTCTATCGCCCCATTTACACAGCTGGACCACTCTTCATCACTGCTGAATGTTATTATGCATGTTGACACTCTCAAAAAAAAAAAAAAAAAAAAAAGAGAAAGGGGAACCCCACTCCTGGTACCAAAATTGAAGCCAGGGATTTTGAGAGATACACACACGACCTCAAATAAAATATATAATGGGGTCTCTGTCACAACTTTAACAATTCAAACTCTACCATCACAACTCGCCTCCTGCAAATGACCCAACAAAAGAAACCTATGATGAAATAAGAACACTGTGTCATGAAAACTATCATCATAATAACAAATCTGGTAAATACTTAGCCAATCAAATTAAAAGAAATAGAAAAAAGGCAACAATCGCTACAAGTAATAAGTACAATATTCCAAAATTTCTATGCTAAATTATATTCATCTGACAATAATTCAAGACAAGAATATATTAACTCATTGTTCAATAATATTCAACTCCCAAAGCTCAATGCCGAAGAAATTAGCACTCTGGACACACCAATTACAGAAAAAGAACTTTATAACACCCTTAACCAAATGCCTAACAATAAAGCACCAGACTTCCCTGTTCTTCACAGTTCTATATACACTTCTGGTCCATTTTATCTCCAATACTCATAACTTAAAAGAAAACCCAAGATAGCCTGCGCACATGAACACTGCTACAATTTCACTCCTTCCTAAACCTAATAAAGACCCAACCCTTCCGTGTAACCACTGCCCCATATCTCTTATCAACGCAGAAACGACATAGAAATAATCAGTAAAGCCCTGGCTCATAGAATTGAAAAAAATTATTCCACATATAATCCATACAGATCAGACCAGTTTCATTAAAGGTAGACAGACACTAATAACACATGCAGACTGTATAATTTAATCCAATATTCATCATCACAACATGAAGACACCATTATAGTCACTTTAAATGCAGAAAAAGCATCAGGATCAACTGGAAATTTTTCTTTACCACATTACAAAATGTTGGCTTTGGCGAGTCATTTATTAAGCGGATCAAGATTCTGTACACCACATCTTTCTAGATTGGCGCCTGTTAGGTGGCAGCCAGTTACAGCAGTTTTTTTACAGTTTGTTTTTTGTTTTTTGCAAGTTTTTTAATACAAGTTAATACAAGTCAAGTCAAGATCTATGCCTTCTCTCTGATAACAGATGAAAGTGGATAAGTTGGGATCTTCTAATTCCTGTGGAGAGACATATGGAGATTATGGAAACTGCATCAGAAAATAAGTTTCTGTGGCAATGGCATCTATACAAGAAGCAACTGTTAGCTCTCAAGGGAACAAGTCTGCTTCTTGGTATAAAACCTGATTACCATCTAGGTGCATGATGGCAGCGCACACAGTTGCTGCGGCTCAGTGCTTTACCAATCAGTGCTTTATTTGGCTATGTGTGTACGCGTTTTGTTTTATCTTGTGCACTTTCTGTGCTGTGAATACCATCTTCAGCCAGAGTGAGCTCCTAAGAATTGGAATTAGCAGTGTTACAACCGAGTTTATCCACTCACATAATATCCCGGTGGACATAGCGAGAACCCCCGGCTAACCATGGATTACCATCCCAGCGGTTAGGCGGCGCAGGCAGTGCAGAGACAGGAAGCAGAAGCAGGGGCTGCAGAGCCGGTGCGTTGGCTAGGCTGAGAAGGCAGTCATTCAAACCACCACTTCCCAGCCAATTTCTCGTGAATGCCAGATCCCTCGCAAACAAGATGGACAAACTAAGGCTACAAAATAAGGCTATTGGACCAGTCTGACCACGTGTCCCTGCTTCTGATCCCCGCATATGCAGCGCTGTGTAAAACTGCTTCTATCAGCACAAAAGTCATCAAAACTTTGGCGTGATGGTGCCTCTCAGCAGCTGCAGGACTGCTTCGACAGGACCAACTGGGAGGTGTTTGAACATAAGGACCTGTGAGTGTTCACAGACAGTGTGCTGTGCTACATAAAGAACTGTACAGACACTGTCAGAGTGGACAAATGCATCCGGGTTTTTTCCAACCAGAAGCCCTGGAGGACCCGGGAGGTCAAGCGGCTGCTCAGAGAGAGAAACACCGCTTTCAGGTCTAGAAATCGGGAGCAATACAGTGCTGCCCGAGCTAACCTGAAGAGGGGCATCAGAGAGGCCAAGCTGGATTATAGGTGGAGGATCGAGGACCATCTGGACAGCAACAACAGCAGGCAGGTGTGGCAGGGAGTCCAGCATCTCATTAATTGCAGGACCAACCCTGGAGCTGCTGAGGGTGACCGCACACTAGCAGAGGAGCTAAACCTCTTCTTTGCACGCTTTGAGGTGGAGCCACCAGAGACAGCCATGCCACACATAAGGCCCTGAGCAGCTTAACCCTCACAGTCAGCGAGAGGGAAGTTAGGCATATGCTGAGGTACGTGAAACCAAGGAAGGCTGCTGGACCGGATGGCGTCCCTGGCGGGGTACTGAAAGACTGTGCGGATCAGGTGGCTGGAATCTTCACCAAGATCTTCAACCAGTCGCTGGCCCTGTCCACTGTCCCACCGTGTCTGAAATCCTCCACCATAGTCCCATTACCAAAGAAATCTCACATCTCGAGCCTGCGTGACTACCGGCCAGTTGCACTCACACCAGTGGTAATGAAGTGCTTCGAAAAACTGGTCCGGAGTCACATTACATCATTCCTGCCACCAAGCTTTGACACTCACCAGTTTGCATATAAAGGAAACAGATCCACAGAGGACGCCATGGCCACAGCCCTCCATGCTGCACTTTCCCACCTGGAGAAGCAGGGGAACTACATCCGGATGCTCTTTGTCGATTATAGCTCAGCGTTTAACACCATTCTTCCTGTGAAACTGGTGAACAAGCTTAAGGACTTGGGGCTTCCACACTCCACCTGCATGTGGATTAATAGCTTTCTGTCTGATCGCAGTCAGAGGGTCAGAGTGGGCCAGTGAGTCAGCTTATAAGGACGAGGTGGAGCGGCTCTCATGGTGGTGTAAGGAGAATAACCTGCTCCTCAACACCACAAAGACCAAGGAGCTGATCATTGACTGCAGGAGGAAGAAAACGGACATTACTCAACTTTCCATTAGTGGGGACTGCGTAGACAAGGGTAGCTGACTTCCGGTTTCTGGGAGTCCAGATAGAGGAGGGCCTGACTTGGAGCACAAACACCTCTGAGCTGCTGAAAAAGGCCCAGCAGAGACTCTACTTCCTTAGGGCGCTGAGGAAGAACGTCACTCAGAGACTACTGGTATCCTTCTACCGGTGCTCCATAGAGAGCATCCTAACCTACTGCATTGGGGTATGGTTCACCAGCTGCACAGTGGCTCAGAGGAAAGCACTCCAGAGGGTCATAGACATGGCACAGAAGATCGTAGGCTGCCCTCTCCCAACACTGGAAGATCTATACACTTCACACTGTATTAAGAAAGCCCAAAGCATCCTCAAAGACACATCACACCCTGGACATGATCAGTTTGAACTGTTACCATCAGGGAGGTGATACAGGACAATCAGAGCCAGGACAAACAGACTTAAAAAACTGTTTTTATCCAACAGCCATAACCACTCTCAATAATCAAAAAACACTGTTTTCATGAGATGTGAAACAAAAATAGACAGATGGTGAATGTGACTGTGTACAATTTTTTTACCTATTTATTTATTTTTTTATCTTATTTAAACTCGTTAAACGAGTTCAGGCTCAGATCATTTATGTGTTCCTGTCTCCTGCTTATTTTTTATCTTTATCTATATTTTTCCTGCACTTTGACTGGTTGGCACTTTTAAATTTCATTGTACATGCAAATGGTACAATGACAATAAACTTCTATTCTATTCTATTCTATTCTATTCTATTCTATTCTGAAATCCCCCAAGACCTGAGGAGACGTAGGAGGGCTGCAGAGCAGGAGTGAAGTATTGAGAAAAACGTAGGCGATTTAAACCATTTCTCACAAAAATTATTATGGGGAATGTGAGGTCATGCTACAACAAAGTGGATGAACTTTCTGCTTTAAAAAGTGAGAGTACAGAAAGTGCAGCTTGCTTTGCTTCACTGAGACCTGGCTGCATGAAAATATACCGGGCAGCTCGCTTGAACTGCCTGGGTTCTCACTACTGCGAGCGGACAGAGGGAAACAGAGAAAAGAAAAGAGGTGGTCTCTCTGTTTTTGTTAACTCCAAATGGTGCAACCCTGGACATGTAACAGTGAAGGACTGCATCTGCATTCCAGACATTGAGCTGTTGGTGATTGGACTGAGGCCATACTACCTGCCCCGTGAGTTTTCACACGCCATTGTTGTGACTGTTTACATTCCTCCATCAGCTGCAGCACGGAGTGTATGCGACATCATCCACACAGTTGCCACTGGTCTCCATGCAAAACACCCCAGTGCCCTTATATTAATGAATGGGGATTTTAACCATGTCAGTATTTCTGGAACTCTGACCAACTTCAAACAGTATATGGACTGAGCAACACGAGAAAATAAGATTCTTGATCTCCTTTATGCCAATGTGAAGGAGGCATACAGCTCATCAGCCCTCCCCCCACTTGGTGGATCAAACCACAACTTAATATATCTAGTATTATCATGTTCCTTGAAGCACAGGTCGAGGTGGAGGAGTAGCTGCAATCTTCCAGTCAAACTTATTATTAAACTTTCATCCTCAGAACAGTTATAACTCATTTGAGAGCCTCACTCTTAGTCTCTCACATACAAACTGGAAAACACAAAAACCAGTTCTGCTTGTCATTTTGTACCGTCCACCTGTTCCTTACTCAGAGTTTTTAACTGAATTCCCTGACTTCCTGTCTGATTTAGTGCTTAGATCAGATAAAGTCATTATAGTGGGAGATTTTAACATTCATGTAGATGTTGAAAATAACAGCCTCGGCATTGCATTTAATTCTATATTAGATTCAATTGGTTTCATTCAAAACGTTAATAAACCCACCCACTGTTTTAATCACACCCTTGATCTTGTTCTGACCTATGGCATCGAAATTGAACATCTAATAATTTTTCCCCCAAATCCTGTTTTGTCAGATCATTCTTTAATAACTTTTGAATTTAAAATGATGGATCATGCAGCGTTTGGAAGAAAATTCCACTACAGCAGATGTTTATCCGACAACGCTGTTAATAAATTTAAGAAAATGATTCCATCTTTATTTGCATCTATGCCAAGTATAAACATAGTGGAGGGCAGCTGCCTTAATCCTACTCCCTACCAAATTGATCATGTTGTTGACAGCACTGTAACCTCACTGCGTGAAACGCTTGATTCTGTAGCCCCTCTGAAAAAGAAGTTAGTGATTCAGAGAAGACTAGCCCCATGGTATAATTTACATGTTCGTACCTTAAAGCAGGCATCACCAAGGCTGGAAAGGAAGTGGCGTTCCACAAACTTAGAGGAAATTTTTCTAGCCTGGAAAAACAGTCTACTAACATATAAAAAAGCTCTCCGTAAAGCCAGAACTGCATACTATTCATCACTAATAGAGGAAAATAAGAACAATCCCAGGTTTCTTTTCAGCACTGTAGCCAGGCTGACAAAAAGTCACAGCTCCGTTGAGCCCAGTGTTCCCTTAGCTCTCAGCAGTGATGAATTTATGAGTTTCTTTACAAATAAAATCACAACTATTAGAGATAAAATTCAGCAGATGCTTCCTATACCTGCAATAAATGAATCTTTTACTACAGTAGCTCTTGAATCATCTGTAGGACCTCAGTTATGTTTAGACTGCTTCTCTCCTATAGATCTCTCTGAATTTACATCAGTAGTTGCTTCATCGAAATCATCAACGTGTCTCTTGGACCCCATCCCGACTAGACTGCTTAAAGGCACCCTGCCATTAATGAACTCATCTTTATTGGACTTGGTAAATTTATCTCTAGTATCAGGCTACGTACCACAGGCCTTTAAGACTGCAGTAATCAAACCTTTACTCAAAAAGCCTAGTCTTGATCCAGGAGTCTTGGCTAATTATAGACCAATATCCAACCTGCCATTTATTTCTAAAATCCTAGAAAAAGCTGTTGCTAAGCAGCTATCAGACCACTTACACAGGAATGAACTATTTGAAGATTTCCAATCAGGATTTAGAGCACATCATAGTACAGAAACAACACTGTTGAAAGTTACCAACGATCTTCTCTTAGCCTCAGATAATGGACTTGTTTCGATACTTGTCCTCCTAGACCTTAGTGCAGCATTCGACACCATTGACCACAACATCTTATTACAGAGACTGGAGCATGTGATTGGTATCAGAGGAACAGCGTTAAAGTGGTTCCAGTCCTATTTATCGGACAGATTCCAGTTTGTTCATGTCCATGATGAACCTTCCACACGAACAAAAGTTAGTTATGGAGTTCCACAAGGTTCTGTGCTAGGACCGATTCTGTTCACCCTGTACATGCTTCCTTTAGGATATATCATTAGGAAGCACTCTATTAATTACCACTGCTATGCGGATGACACTCAGTTACATCTATCTATTAAACCTGTTAACACAAACCAGTTAAGCAGACTTCAAGCCTGTCTAACTGACATAAAGGCCTGGATGACCAGTAACTTTTTACTTTTAAACTCGGAGAAAACAGAAGTCATTATATTTGGGCCTAAAAATCTCAGAAATAACTTTTCTAAAATTATAGCTACTCTAGATGGCATAGTCCTGGCCTCCAGCACTACTGTAAAAAACCTTGGAGTTATTTTTGACCAGGACATGTCCTTTAACTCACACATAAAACAAATTTCTAGAACTGCATTCTTTCACCTGCGCAACATTTCCAAAATTAGGAACATCCTGTCTCAAAATGATGCAGAAGAACTAGTCCATGCATTTGTTTCCTCAAGGCTAGATTACTGTAACTCATTACTATCTGGATGTCCTAATATCTTAATAAAAAGCCTCCAATTAATCCAGAATGCCGCAGCCAGAGTCCTGACAGGAACTAGCAAGAGAGATCATATTTCTCCTATATTGGCTTCTCTTCATTGGCTCCCTGTAAAATACAGAATAGAATTTAAAATCCTTCTTCTCACATACAAATCCCTTCATAATCAAGCTCCTTCATACCTTAAAGACCTCATAGTACCATATTATCCCAATAGACCACTTCGCTCTCAGAGTGCAGGCCTACTTGTGGTTCCCAGAGTTCTCAAAAGCAGAATGGGAGGCAGAGCCTTTAGCTATCAAGCTCCTCTCCTGTGGAACCAGCTCTCAGCCTGGGTTCAGGAGGCAGACACTCTCTGTACTTTTAAGGCTAGACTTAAAACCTTCCTCTTTGACAAAGCATATAGTTAGGGCTGGCTTCAGGCAACCCTGAACCATCCCTTAGTTAGTTATGCTGCTATAGGCCTAGACTGCCCGAGGACCATCGGTGCACTGAGCTCCCCTACCCTAACCCCCCCCCTTCTCTCCCACCTCATGTATATTCCACCATTGAATGTTACTAACCTTGTGCTCTCTCTCTCCCCTAGTTTGTGCTCTCTCCCTCTCTCTCTCTCTCTCTCTCTCTCTCTCTCTGTACCTTCTGCAGGTGTCCCGGGTCCTGGAGCTGTTTATCGCTGATGTGCAGTTACTGGCCCCACCAACTTGCAGTGTCTATTTGTTGTTTATTGTTGCTGTTCTTTTCTCTCTGCTCTATCCACTCACCCCAACCGGTCGAGGCAGATGGCCACCCAAACTGAGCCCGGTTCTGCTGGAGGTTTTTTTCTTCCGTTAAAGGGAGTTTTTTCCTCTCCACTGTCGCCAAGTGCTTGCTCATAAGGGAATTGTTGGGTTTTTAGTTTTAGGTTTTGTAAAGTGCCTTGAGATGATTTGTATTGTGATTTGGCACTATACAAATAAAATTGAATTGAATTGAATTGAATTGAATAGTACCAACATACAAGCCTGTAGTAACACAACAGTCTGCTACTAAGAGGTATGTGAAGGTTTGGTCAAATGATGCTGAGAAGGCTCCGCAGGAGTGCTTCAGGGTTACAAACTGGGACCTTTTCATGGACGCTTATGGTAAAGACATCGAAGGCATCTCTCACTGTATTACAGATTTCATCCACTTCTGTGAGAACAATGTTGTTCCATCCAAAAAAGTTAGTTGTTTCCCCAATAATAAGCCATGGAAGAAGAGGTCGTTCATGGCAAGAGACAGGGAGGAATTCCGGGATGTGCAGAAAGAACTCAAGAGGAAGCTGTAGGAGGCAAAGCAGCTCTATAGAGACAGAGTAGAGCACACATTGAGACAGAATAATATCAAAGAGGTGTGGAATGGGATGAAAATAATGACTGACTATAAGAAGTCATACACTGCTGTGGAAGGATACTCAAAGTTTGCTAATGAACTTAACCTGTTCTTTAATAGATTTGACACCACCTCTGCTTCTTACTCTGACCCAGTGTCCTCACACACCATCCCTCCTCCCTCCAATACCTTAGCTGATGCCTTGGGGTCTCTTCACATCCCTCCACCCAACATCTCTGCCAATGCTGCCTCCCCATTGGCCACTGATGCCATCTCCTCTATTAGCAGCCATAAAACATTGAAGTATACCTCACCTCCAATACCTCTTCCCCTGCCCTAACCATCTGACTCCTCATCAACACAATACACAGGCCCAGCCTTTGCCACAGAACAGGTGAGGAAGGAACTAGCTAAACTAAAGACCAACAAAGCAAAAGGACCAGATGAGATCAGTCCCAGAGTACTTAAGGTGTGTGCTGGACAGCTTGTAGAGGTTTTCCAGAAACTCTTCAACCTCTCTCTGATGCTCAAAAAGGTGCCTAAGTTATGGAAAACTTCCTGTATTGTCCCATTACCAAAAAGAGATTTTCCCAGTACCCTAGTGACTTCAGAACAGTAGTGCCAACATCACATGTCATGAAAGTGTTTGAGAGACTGGTTCTGCAACACCTGAGGTCTCATGTGCCTGGATTTCTGGACCCCCTGCAGTTTGCATATCAGGAACACATCGGAGTGGAAGATGTCATCATCTTAAAGCACAGAGCAGACTCCCATGTGGAAAGGCAGGGCAACACTGTGAGAGATCATGTTCTTTGACTTTTCAAATGCTTTCTACACTATTCAGCCCCACCTGCTAAGTGCAAAGATGCAGGATATGGAAGTTCCCGCAGACATGGTGGAGTGGATTAAAGACTACCTCACTGGCCGGCCACAGTTTGTTCGCTTAGATGGCTGCATATCTGATGTGGTGACGAGCAGCACCGGTGCACCCCAAGGAACTGTACTGACACCATTCCTGTTTACACTCTACACCTCAGACTTCCACTACAACTCAGGAACCTGTCACCTCCTTGAATCATTGAATGCATCAATAATGATAACGATGAGGAATACAGACACTTGATAAAAGTGTCAAGAAATCCAGAGAACTGGTGGTGGACTTTTGGAGGAGCAGGAAGACCCCAGTCCCTGTCTCCATCCCTGGATTCTGGACTCCTACAAATACCTTGGAGTCCACATTAACAACAAATTGGACTGGTCAAACAATACAGATGCATTCTTCAAGAAAGGACAGAGCAGACTGTTCTTTCTCAGGAGACTCTGTTCCTTCGGTGTGTGCAACAAACTACTGAAGATGTTCTATCAGTCTGTAGTAGCAAGTGCACTGTTCTTTGCACTTCTGTGCAGGGAGGTGGCATCAAGGCTGGTGAGGCTAACGGATTAAACAAGTTCATCAGGAAGGCAAAATCTGTTGTTGGACTGGAACTGGACAGTCTGGAGGCTGTGGCAGAGAGGAGGATGGTGGACAAAATCAACTCCATACTGGACAGTTCTGCCCACCCACTTCATGAGGAACTGTGGCGAATGGGAAGTTCATTCAGCCACAGACTAATTCCTCCTAAAGCCAAGACCGAGAGATTCAGGAAGTCTTTTGTGTCCATGGCCATAAGCCTCTATAATTCCATTCTGCCACAGTCACCAACAACAGACTAACATCGCAATGCTTCACACTGCACAGAAGGACTATGCAGGGATGACCATTCTCTCCCTTTATTAACCATTTTCATCAAACCCTTAGCAGCAGCCATGCACCAGAAAGAAGGTTAGTTTATATTCAGATTAGATTCATTTATATCCAGATGACATTTTACTCTTTCTACAAAACCCTCAATTTCTAAAAGAAATTATTCAATTCATCGAATCATACTATAAAATCTCAGACCATTGCACAAACCCAAATGGGATGTGGCAGCACAACTATCACCCATCCCCCTTTGTACAGTGGTTTACAGTACTAGGACTGCAGGATGGCATGCAGAGGTGGGAACTAATGAAGTACAAATATTTTGTTACTGTACTTAAGTAGATTTTTTCAGGTATGTGTATTTTACTTGTATTTATTTTTCTGATGACTTTTTACTTTAACTCCCCACATTTAAACACGAATATCTGTACTTTCTACTCCTTACATTATCAGAACAGTCTCGTTGACAATGCAGCAGATTTGGAAAAGCAAGACATTCCCCAACCATGGCTGTATTTAAAAGAACTGTTTGATGTTGTCTGATGCTGTACTTCTACTTAAGTATAGAATGTGAGTACTTTTGCCACCTCTGATGGTGAGTGACTGTCCAGAACATAGCTGTTCAAAAGTCAGCCAAGTAAACCAGCAACTGAGGAGAGCTTATGATGCAAATTTTAAACTCTGACTGCAGGTTATATATTGTACGCCATATGAAAATGATTTTCAAATTAAAGCATTTTCTTTTTAAAAGACAAGAATTGGTCTATACAACGCACTTTTCTAAAAGGTGCACTTTGAAAAGGCGGGGGTCGTCTTTTAATTTGGAACATCTTATATTCGGGACAATACGGCACCAGGTGACTGTGTCATCCTGGTGCTGTTGGACCTGATTGCTGCCTTCGATACAGTGGACCTCCAGATTCTCCTCTATCAGCTTTAGAGTGGTTTAAATCTTTTTTGTCTCATAGGAATTTTTGTGTAAGTATTGGTGGCTCTATATCTTCTTCGGTGCCTTTGAAGTGTGGGGTGCCTCAAAGATCAATCCTTGGGCCTCTTCTTTTTTCATTGTACATGCTCCAGCTTGGATTTGTCCTTAGGAATGTCTTGTTACATTTTATGCTGATGATCCCCAAATTTATTTGTCTTTAAAATGCAATGACACATGTGCCTCCAAACAACTTTTGGACTGCCTTAGTGAAATTAAAGCATGGATGGCAGGCTTGGTAGGCTTTTTAACTTTCAAGAACAGAAAAATGGGGGAGATGATTTTTGGGCCAAGTGGTCCACTTCATACTCCTGCTTTTGACATGGGGCCCCTGGCACAGTTTATTAAACCTGTTGTCACAAACCTGGGAATTAACATGGACTCTGATTTTAATTTTGAACAGCAGATTAGCTCCATTGTTAAATATAGCTTTTTCCAAATAAGACAACTAGGCAAAGTCAAGCCCTTTCTGTCCAAACATTTTGAAAGTGTCATTCATGCTTTTGTAATCACCCGTCTGGACTATTGCAATGAACTTTACACTGGTGTAAGCTGTACCGCTCTTTCTCATCTGCAGTTAATCCAGAATGCTGCTGCTCGAATCAATTGGCTCTCCCAAGTATGAACATATCTCACCTATTTCGGCTTCACTTCACTGGTTACCAGTGCATTTCAGAATTGATTTTAAGATTCTTTTTTTTACTTTTAAATGTTTAAATGGTCTTGCACCGTCCTATCTGTCTGAGCAGAACTTTATTCTCTTGTGGCGGTTGTCATAGCAATGGATAGTTTTGAGGAACAGCTGCCAGAGGCGGTGAGAAACTATGAAAATCTTTATAACACATCTTGTAAGGCATATGAGGACACACAAATGGCAAATAATTCGTGAATAGAGGATACATTGTGGACAGAGGAGAGCGTCTGTCGTAAAACATGGCGATATCCAATATCTTATCTGCTGTGTTGTAGTTTCTGTCCGATTCCCACAATGCTTAGCGCGCATGACGTGAGCTGCAGTGGGAGGGACCTCCCAGAAGTTCGGCAGTTGAGTTTCTTATGGAGCATCGAATGATACATACGCCACGAGAAGTGAGAAATTTGTTCATTTTCTCGTACAAACGAACAAATTTCTTGCTTCTCGTGGCATATGTATCAGGCTTAAGTGGAGAAAGAAAGAGCTACAGGGTTCTCAGAATATTTTACAAAACTGCTTAAAACTTTTCAAGATGCTGCTAGAACAGCTAAGACTGAAACTATTAATACAGTTATTAATTCCTGTACTGCTGTTTTGCGTTCAGCATTTAAATGAAATATTTCAAGCAATTTTAGAGATCTTGTCTGCTATTACTCACTGAGGTGGTGTAGCAGACTAAGTCAACCTTTTGCTCATGTTTGGCCAGCTGCGGTTAATTGAGTGTACTTTTTATTTAATACAAGGTTGCCTCTTTTCCTTTTACCCAGTTGTTTACATGTAGGGTTAGTTCTGGCCTAGGGTTAGTTTTAACCCTCTGACGTCTAAGGGTGTTTTTGGGGCCCTGGACAAGTTTTGACATGCCCTGACATTTGTGCATTTTTTAGTTGCTTGACATTTAAGTTTTTTCAGGATTCTCAAGACTGCTAGGCCATGTGGGTCCTTCAGTACACACAGCTGCTTCATTAGGTCCACCATCACTATAGTTGTTGATCACAGATGCAGCTGACTGAAAACATGATGTGTATAATGCATTTATTATTGAGGCAGTATGGCTATCCTCTAAGACAACTCTACAAGGTTTTCAGTAAAGTAGGTGTTAACCCACTTGCATCAGTATTTGACGCTCAGAGCAACAGGTCTCCCTTCACATACTTCGTGACATAGTAAATAAATGGAATGCCTGTATTAGGTGGAGGTCGATCATACAGTGTCATACTTTCACACACTATTTTAACCCAAGCCACAACCTTTTCATAAACCTCACCAAATAGTTTAGCACCTTAACCTAGCCACAATGTTTTGTGCTTAAAGGGTATTACGCAATCACAAGAGGCATGAGCACAGAGATTAAAACACCCACAATAAATACATCAAGATTAAATTAACATCAGTTCAAACAAATTAAAAATGATAAACAAATACAATTATAAAAGACAAATAAACAAACAAATGTCTGTAATAAAAAACAATGGCTTATAAAATGGCTTTTCTCAAAAAAAAGTTTTTAAAAGGTATTTAAAAGATGCTACAGAGTTTGCAAGCCTGAGTACTTTGGGCAGGTCGTTCCATAGTTGGAAAGCACATACAGAAGGTGCTGGAACTCCCCTGCTCGAGTGCCGGGAACTGTCAGGGTACGCAGTGCTTCATATGAGGACAGCAGTTCTGCTATGTACCCAGGGGTCAAACCATGAAGGGCTTTAAAAGCAACAAGTAAAATCTTAAAATCAATCCTAAAACCAATGGGCAGCCAGTGTAAATGAATTAAAACCGGTGTGATATGCTCACTCTTCTTAAAAGCGTAGCTGCCGCATTCTGTACAGGTTGTAGATGGTTGACTGATTTTTGAATAATACCTGTTAACCCTTTTAAACTGACAAGAGCACCTGCAATCCCACTGGCATATCTGTTTTAAATGTCTGTAGAATTACGACCAAATTAATTCAATTTCAATTCTATTTTATTTGTATAGCGCCAAATCACAATACAAATCATCTCAAGGCACTTTACAAAAACTAAAACTAAAAACCCAACAATTCCCTTATGAGCAAGCACTTGGCGACAGTGGAGAGGAAAAACTCTCTTTAACGGAAGCAAAAACCTCCAGCAGTACCGGGCTCAGTTTGGGCGGCAATCTGCCTCGACCAGTTGGGGTGAGTGGATAGAGCAGAGAGAAAAGAACAGCAACAATAAAAAACAAATAGACACTGCAGGTTGGTGGGGCCAGTAACTGCACATCAGCGATATACAGCTCCAGGACCAGGGACACCTGCAGAAGGTACAGAGAGAACAGAGAGAGAGGGAGAGAGCACAAACTAGGGGAGAGAGAGAGCACAAGGTTAGTGATATTCAGTGGTGGAATATACATGAGGTGGGAGGAGAGGAAGAGAGGGGAGGGGAAGGGAAAGGGGGGGGCGGGGGGTGTTAGGGGAGGGGAGCTCAGTGCACCGATGGTCCTCGGGCAGTCTAGGCCTATAGCAGCATAACTAAGGGATGGTTCAGGGTTGCCTGAGGCCAGCCCTAACTATATGCTTTGTGAAAGAGGAAGGTTTTAAGTCAAGCCTTAAAAGTACAGAGAGTGTAGTACAGAAATTACTCTTTTCGCAAGAAATTACTCTTTTCGCATATAAAAGCAGAGTAGTTACACTTTCGTAGCATGCATTCAACATGTCCCAGAACACTGTTTCTTACCGCAAATCTCGTGAAAATGCATACACAACAAAACCACTATAATGCAAACTTTTGATGTAAATCTGATCTGCTGGTGACAGTACTTCCTACGTTGCATATACATCATCACATTATGAAAAAAATACATGTTAAGGAAAAGATTTTCTTTGTCGTGGTTCATTGCACTTTTTAGCAGTTCATGTCGTTAGTAGATATCCTTACCACCTTTATAAGGGTTGTATTGATGTATTTTTGAAATGCTCCAAAAATGGCACTACAGCATGAAAAATTTGAAAGATATGCTCTGGTTGACTTGTTCTATGGTAGATCATAAATAATTAAAACCTCATTGCAGTAGTCCAGTCTGGAGAGGATAAAAGCATGAATAACAGTTTCAGTGTCATTAAAACTAAGCATCAGCCATATCCTGGTTATATTCCTCAGGTGATATAAACAAAACTGGACTACTTTGCTTGTGTGTTTTTCAAAGTTCAGATCTGAGTCAGCGAACACACCCAGGCTTCTGACATGTAGCTTAATGTTGACTAAGACTGAACCAAGCAAAAGCTCAGTACTGCTTCTGACATGTTCAAGGCCAATGAGGATCTCAGTTTTGTCTGCATTGAGGTTTAGAACCAGGTTTGTAGTGTCTGACTTGTTGAGTGGAAAATAAATCTGGATATTGTCTAAGAAATATTATGTCGCTGGATAATAAGGCCAAGTGTATAGCATATATAAAGAGAATAAAAACGGACCCAGTACAATTCAAATGTAAGGCAAGGTATGATTTCCAATAGAAACATAAAAACTTTCTGTCTGTGAGATAAGCACAGAACCACTTTAATGTCTCCAAACTCCCAACCCAATGCTCTAACCTCTCAAACAAAATCTTGTGGTTAAGTATAAAAAGCTGCACTTTCATTGAGCAGCAGAAGGATGGAACACTGATCAGCATCAGCTGCTCTGAGAAGGTAATTTATTACATATATTACTCTCAGAAGTGCAGTCTCAGTGCTGTGATGCTGTCTAAAACAACACTGAAATTTTTCAAAAATACTGTTTTCCTTCTAAAGCTTCCAAGTTTGTTTGTAGTTTTTTCTAATGTTTTGTCATATAATGTGCACTGGCTCAAGTAGAGTAGTGTATACTGGAGAGGAACTGTTGGCCCTGTCGAAGATTGGACACAGGGAAAAACACCAAATTCCAACTATGCTGAGGAGACAGTTTCGTGGATGTAGAGCAGGGGCTAAGCTAAAGGCTAAGATGAATGATAGAAGCTGGCAATGCAAGCCATTTCTGCCCTGTGTGCTCATGGGGAATGTTAACTCACTGACATTCCCTGCAACAGCGACGTCATCCACAATGCCGTTGCTAGGATACAGACCCAGCACCCTGATGCATTCATTGCAATTACAGGGGATTTCCTGTCTCTCTGTCTTCCTACCTGACTGACTTTGTACAGTATGTGGACTGTCCAACATGTGGAGAAAGGACATTAGATCTGTTCTATGCTAATGTGAAAGAAGCTTCCATCGCTGGGTAGATGTGATCACAGCATGGTCTATCTTCAGCCCACATGTAGACCTTCTGTCCAGAACATTTCTGTTACCACCAGATCTTTCAGGAAATGGTCACTAGAGGCAAGGGATTCAGTGAGAGACTGCTTTGAGTGCACAAACTGGGATGTACTGATGGAGGAGCAGGAAATGGACAATGACATGGACAGGAGAGTCAGCATCATCAATGACTACATTAATTTCTGTAGAAACAATGTACTCCCAATTAGTACAGTATGGTGCTATCCTAAAAATAAACCATGGATCACCAGTGACATTAAAGACCTCCTGAACCAGAAAAACAGGGCTTTCCAGGGCAGGGATAAGGAGAGGCTGAGGAGAGGCTGAGGAGTTTACAACAGGAGGTCAAAAAGAGGCTAAGATAAAGGTGGACAGAAGATAGAGACTGTGCTGACCTTCTGGTCTGCCAATGTGGACGCAGTGTACAGAAAAGGGCAGAGCTACCTCTTCTTGAGATGGCTCTGTTCCTACAGTGTCTGCAGTGACATGCTGTGCATGTTCTACCACACTGTCATGGCAAGTACTCTGTTCTATGTTGTTGTCTGTTGGGGGAGTGGCATTATGGACAGGAACTGTAAGCGACTGGACAAACTGGTGAAAAAGGCCAGTTCTGTGCTAGGCAGGGGGCTGGACCCTTTCAGAACTGTGGTGGAGCAGCAGATATGGAAGAAGCTTCTTTCTATATGGAACAATAATAAACACTACCTTTACAATATGTTGACTAAACAGACAGTAGCAGCTGCAATGGGAGGCTCATCTCATATCAGAACTGAGAGGTTGAGGAGATCCTTTGTCCCCACAGCCATTAGAGTTTTTAACATTAACTGTTGATATTGTATATAGTGAAATGTCTGTGTAAAGTAAATGTAGGAGCTGCTGGGCAATCTGAATTTGCCCTATGGGGGATGAATAAAGTATCTATCTATCTATCTATCTATCTATCTATCTATCTATCTATCTATCTATCTATCTATCTATCTATCTACCTACCTATCTAGAAGTAGTTTGGTGACTACTTTTTCAGGAAGTTTGGAAACAAAACACAGTTTTGATCTCGGCCTGTAATTGTTAAAATCAGATGAATACAGTCCATACTTTTTGAGAAGGAGCTGTACACAGTCAGTTTTCAGAGACTGAGGTACATGCCAGTGGAAAGGAAGGCATTTAAAATTGTGAGTAGCCGTGAGGCAGTGGCATCTATTATTTCATTAAGTTTAGGAGGGATTATTTCTTGCAGAGTGCTTTACAAGGACCATAGTAGTTTTGAAAAATTGTGCCCAGTATCAAGTGTGTGTGCGTACTGTGAGTTGAGTACAGTACACTATCAAATAAAATGATCACACATACATAGGTCAGTAATTGTGATAGGCCCAATACTCATACCATATGTAAATACCAGGTCGGGAGTATGGCCACAGTTAGGGGTGGGATCTGTAACATGTGGCAATAAAATCTGTGGCAAAGGAGTCAATCACGGTGACTACATGAATATTAAAATCACCATGTAAAAGAAGCCTGTCACATTTAAGAGCAATTGAGGCTAAAATCTCTGAAAATTCAGGCAGAAATTCTGATGATGGTCTAGAGAATGATAAATGATTGCACCCTTAATTTTAAACCATTGTAACCCAAAAGTTGCGGGTTTGAGTCTCAGGACCGGCAGGAATTGTTGGTGGGGCGGAGTGAATAGCCAGCACTCTGTCCACCTTCAATACCACGACTGAGGTGAGACCCTTGAGCAAGGCACTGGACCCCCAGTTACTCCACAGGCGTCGCAGCGATGGCTGCCCACTGCTCCGGGTGTGTTTTTCACGGTATGTGTGTTCACTACTGTGTTTGCACTTTGGGATGAGCACAAATTCCAAGGAGGGGTCACCATACTTGGCTACACAAGTCACTTTCACTTTCACTTTCACTTTCACTATTATGCCCTTAGGTGTGAATGTGGATGTAATGGGGCTTTTCCACAAGCACTACTCGGCTCTATTCTACTTGACTCAACCTAGTTTTTTGGGTTTTCCATTATGGTATAGGACCTGGTAGCAGGTACTTTTTTAGTACCTCACTGGCCTAGACTGCAGGCCACTGATTAGCCAGGGAGTGACATCCTGAGCATGTCTGTCTGCTTCCGACACGAGATTAGAAACCTACTATTTTTAAAAACTGGCAACCGCAACTATTTGTTTTTCCATTTGTGTAATTTTTATCGAGGGAAATGGTTATCACTACTCAAAAAACCACACCGTGGTCCTACAAGGAGGTGCACATGCATGTGTTTGTGTCGCGTAAAAGGGTGTCATGGCAGTTTCGCGCTGGCGTGCTAAGCCCATGTTGAGGTGGTATGCAATTGTAATGGAAAACGACCAGAATCGAGTCAAGTCGAGTTGAGTAGTGCTAAAACTGTATAAATGGTATAAATGGCATACCTGTGATAGACAATTTGGCAATTTGTCCTTGGTGTAGATGTCTTATTTAGTTTATGTTATATTGGTCATAGTTGCGTATTCTGGTGTAGTTATCAAATATAAATATTATTTGGGCAGACAGAACAGTGGTTTGGTGGTTAGTACTATTGACTCACAACAAGAAGGTTCCTGGTTTGAAACCTGGCAGCAGCATGTTCTCCCTGCGCTTGCATTGGTTTTCTCTGGGTACTCTGATTTCCCTCCCACAGTCCAAAAACATGTATGTCAGGTTGATTGATGACTATAAATTGCACATAGGAGTGAGTGTTTGTGTGTGTGGTTGGCTTTATTTCTGACACCAAGCAGCACATTTTGCTCCAGAATGCTTTCATAGTCTTTACATTTCATTGTACCCTGCACAGATTCAATACACTCTGTGCCAGATGCAGCAAAGCAGCCCCACAACATAACCGAGCTTCCTACATGTTTCACAGTAGGTATGTTTTCTTTGTATCCTTCATTTTTTTATCTGTGAACATAGAGCTGATGTGACTTGCCAAAAAGCTCCAGTTTTGTCTCATCTGTCCAAAGGACATTCTCCCAGAAACTTTGTGGCTTGTCAATATGCATTTTGGCAAATTCCGGTCTTGCTTTTTTATGATGGCAGTCTTTCTGTGTGGAGTTTGCATGTTCTCTATGTGTGCTGCTCTTCTCCACTCTCTGTTTTGGTCACCAGGATTGTTTCCAGGAAAGATTTCCATAACAGCCATCAGCTTCTGAAAGTCACAGTCTGTTGTTTTTCTGTTTCACAAGGATTTTATAAACCAGCAGACAAGGATTTGATAAAATCAAAAGTGTCTTACTGAATGAAGTTCAGAGTCCAGAATTAGCAATTAGCAGGCCTTGTTAGCTAACATTAGCTAATGCTAACATTGCACCAACATTGGAGAGCGACTCTTATTGAAGAAAAGTTAAAAAGGGACACCTGTGACAATAACGTGCCCCAAAAATGACAATCTGCTACTTCAGAAAGCCTACAAGACTGATGACTTGACGGAAGACATCCGACGTTTGTCCGATGATCTTCGACAGAAGGACTCCTTGTTGACCAGCGTCCTCGACAAGGCTCTGTGGGATCCTTCTAGATGTCCGCGACCATCCCTCTGCTCAATGCCTAACCACCATTCTTCCTGGGCGGAAGTCGTGACCCATGGGAGGAAGAGGAGCCAAGAGCCTTCTTGTCCCGGGCTAAGCCTGCCCAACCGCTATGCAGCCCTGCCCTCTAATGCGGGCCTGTTAGAATCCTCTCCTCCTTCCATCGTCCGGGTTATTGATCATGTGGGATCTTGTGACACGACTCTTCAGCACTCTGAACTGACTAAGAAAGACTTTAATGCCCTTTTTAGTTTTCTAAGATCCTGTGGCAAGTCTGTCTTTATCTCTGGCCCGATTCCCATCTTAGGTAGAGGAACTGGGCGCTTCAGTAGAATCCTCAGCCTTCATACTTGGCTCCTATCTGCCTGCAAGTCGCACCATCTTGGTTTTATTGACAATTTTAATATTTTCTTGGATCGACCCGCACTCTTTAGAAACGATGGTTTGCACCCTAATCGCCTGGGCAGCATGTGCAGCATGACACCCAGTGCTTTTTCCCCACACCTTTATCTCAGAGAGTCGCTCGCTTTAACACGCATCCCAGTCTTGTGATCCCACCTCTCTCGAGTTCCTTTGCCGCCTTTTGTCCCATCCATCATACATTAGCTTTGGATAATCTTTCTTCCACTAGTTGCCATTACGCTTCATCTGTTGGGCGTCTCGCCAGCACCCTCTATGCTCCAATCAGTGTCAATAAAATCCCTGTTATAATCACCAACAGACAGCAAACAGGTTACACAGTGGCTCCACGAAACTATTTTAATTTTTCCCTGCCAACATTGGAAAAGCCTCCTCAGAACAACCCCAGTATTAATATCTCTAGTACAAGATTTGGTCTCTTAAACATCAGATCACTTTCCAATAAGGCTTCTCTTTTAAATGACCTTATTCTTTCACAGAACCTAGACATCTTTTTCCTAAACGAAACTTGGCTGAAAATAAGAGAGTGCACCCAGTTGCAAGAGCTCTGTCCTCCTGGCTTTATTTATTTTAACTCCCCCAGATTAAGTGGCCGGGACGGTGGTGTTGCTTCCGTCTTTAAAAACCACTTCAAATGCTCCCTTCTCACATTAAAGCAGGTAAATAGCCTTAAAGCTCTTTCATTTCTCATCCACTGCTCTGTTCCTGTTTGCTGTATTGTTATCTGCCGCCCACCGAAAGTAAACAGTAATTTTTTATTGGAGTTCTCTGACTATGTTGCTGACATTGTTGTTAGATATGATGAAGTAATTATTGCCAGAGACTTTAACTTTCATATAGATAATGTTACAAATACATTCGCAAACGAGTTTATCAGTCTAACTGAATCCTTCAATCTGGTTCAAAGCGTAAAAGGCCCCACTCATAACCTGGGTCACGCACTTGACTTATTATTCACTTTAGGATTGACTCTAAACTCCATTGAGTTGAAGGATTCCATCTCTGACCATAAATGTGTTTTATTTGATATCTGTCTTCACCCAACCATTGTACTCCAAAAATCCACTGTCAAACGGCATCTACAGTGGGTACGGAAAGTATTCAGACCCCTTTAAATTTTTCACTCTTTGTGTCATTGCAGCCATTTGCCAAAATCAAAAAAGTTCATTTTATTTCTCATTAATGTACACTCAGCACCCCATGTTGACAGAAAAAAAACAGAAATGTAGAATTTTTTGCAAATTTATTAAAAAAGAAAAACTGAAATATCACATGGTCATAAGTATTCAGACCCTTTGCAGTGACACTCATATTTAACTCACATGCTGTCCATTTCTTCTGATCCTCCTTGAGATGGTTCTGCTCCTTCATTGGAGTCCAGCTGTGTTTAATTAAACTGATTGGACTTGATTAGGAAAGGCACACACCTGTCTATATAAGACCTTACAGCTCACAGTGCATGTCAGAGCAAATGAGAATCATGAGGTCGAAGGAACTGCCCAAGGAGCTCAGAGACAGAACTGCGGCAAGGCACAGATCTGGCCAAGGTTACAAAAGAATTTCTGCAGCACTCAAGGTTCCTAAGAGCACAGTGGCCTCCATAATCCTCAAATGGAAAAAGATTGGGACGACCAGAACTCTTCCTAGACCTGGCCGTCCAGCCAAACTGAGCAATCGTGGGAGAAGAGCCTTGGTGAGAGAGGTAAAGAAGAACCCAAAGATCACTGTGGCTGAGCTCCAGAGATGCAATAGGGAGATGGGAGAAAGTTCCACAAAGTCAACTATCACTGCAGCCCTCCACCAGTCGGGGCTTTATGGCAGAGTGGCCCGACGGAAGCCTCTCCTCAGTGCAAGACACATGAAAGCCTGCATAGAGGTGGCCAAAAAACACATGAAGGACTCCCAGACTATGAGAAATAAGATTCTCTGGTCTGATGAGACCAAGATTGAACTTTTTGGCGTTAATTCTAAGCGGTATGTGTGGAGAAAACCAGGCACTGCTCATCACTGTCCAATACAATCCCTAAAGTGAAACATGGTGGTGGGAGCATCATGTTGTGGGGGTGTTTTTCAGCTGCAGGGACAGGACGACTGGTTGAAATTGAAGGAAAGATGAATGTGGCCAAGTACAGAGATATCCTGGAAGAAAACCTCTTCCAGAGTGCTCAGGACCTCAGACTGGGCCGAAGGTTCACCTTTCAACAGGACAATGACCCTAAGCACACAGCTAAAATAACAAAGGAGTGGCTTCGGAACCGTTCTTGACTGGCCCAGCCAGAGCCCTGACCTAAACCCAATTGAGCATCTCTGGAGAGACATGAAAATGGCTGTCCACCAACGTTCACCATCCAACCTGACAGAACTGGAGAGGATCTGCAAGGAAGAATGGCAGAGGATCCCCAAATCCAGGTGTGAAAAACTTGTTGCATCATTCCCAAGAAGACTCATGGCTGTACTAGCTCAAAAGGGTGCTTCTACTCAATACTGAGCACAGGGTCTGAATACTTATGACCATGTGATATTTCAGTTTTTCTTTTTTAATAAATTTGCAAAAATTTCTACATTTCTGTTTTTTTCTGTCAAGATGGGGTGCTGAGTGTACATTAAAGAGAAATAAAATGAACTTTTTGGATTTTGGCAAATGGCTGCAATGACACAAAGAGTGAAAAATTTAAAGGGGTCTGAATACTTTCCGTACCCACTGTATTTAATGACCAGTCAGGAGTGAAATTCACGAGAACCTTCACTATGTTAATGCAAGATGAGTCCTGCACATCACATGTAAATGATATCGTCAGCTGTTTCAATAATATTTGTGCCTCTGCTCTAGATGCAGCTGCTCCTCTAAAGACTGCCAAATTGTCTCGTAAGGCTACCAGTGGGCAGCCTTGGGTAGACAATGGTATTCGAAGAATTAAAGTTGAGTCTAGGAAGGCAGAGCGTAGATGGAAGAAAACCGGATTTCAGGTGCATTACAAAGACATAAAAAACTCATTACTACACTACAATATTATGGTAAAGAATGCTAGAGCTAAATATTTCTCAGATCTGATCACTACTGATCGCCACAACCCGAGGTTTCTATTTCAGACTGTTGATCAATTGGTTAACCCAACCCCTCCCAGCATCCGGCTGAAAGTGATGCGGAGTGTGACAAATTTTTAATTTATTTTAATGATAAAACTGAATATATTAGAGCTTCTGTTACCCACAACTCCTCACCAATCAAAGTTTCCCATACCCCTAGAGAAAGCACTTTAAGTCGGTTTTCTTCCATGTCCTTATTGGAGTTACTACAAATCATCTCAGATATGAAACCCTCTTCTAGCCTAGTGGACATTATCCCAACCAGGTTTTTAATTTCTATTATTGATTTGCTTGCTTCTTCTCTTCTTATCATTTTTAATACATTTTTGATGAATTTCAAACTGGTCTTCGCAAACATCACAGCACTGAGACCACTCTTTTAAAGGTGACTAATGACATTCTGCTGGCGTCCGATGCTGGTCTGTGCTCCGTTCTTGTCCTTCTGGATCTCAGTGCTGCTTTTGATACAGTCGATCACCACATTTTGTTGGAGCTTCTGAAGCACTGGGCGGGAATAACAGGTTCTGCACTGGACTGGTTCTTTTCTTACCTGTCCAATAGATCGTTTTGTGTCTCCGTTAATAATTACAAGTCTTCTTTCTCTCCAGTAAAGTATGGAGTCCCACAAAGTTCAGTGCTGGGACCAATACTAAACTAAACTTTGAGCGCCATGTCACAAAGACTGTCCAGACATGTTTTTATCACCTCAGAAATATCTCCAAAATATGCTCAATTGTATCATTTAAGGATATGGAGATGATTTTACATGCTTTTATTTCTTCGCGCCTTGACTATTGCAACAGTCAGTTCACCTGCCTGTGCCATAAATTGATTAACCGACTCCAGGTTGTACAGATCTCAGCTGCAAGACTTGACTGGAAAAAGTGGATTTAACCATATCACTCCTGTTTTAGCTTCCTTGCACTGGCTCCCGGTACGTTTTAGGATTGATTTTAAGATTTTATTAATAACTTTTAAAGCACTGCACGGCCTTTCTCCAAGTTACATATTTATTTTATTAACAGTGGAGTCCTCCTTGGTCATCATCCATTAAATCCACTTTGGCTCAAACAGTGATGGATGGTGCGATCTGACAGTGATATACCTTGACCGTGGTGTTCACCTCTAATCTCTTTGGAAGTTGTTCTGGGCTCTTTGGTAACCATTCGTATTATCCGTCTGTTCAATTTGTCATCAATTTATCTCTTGCGGCCACATCCAGGTGGTTGGCTACAGTCCTGTGGACCTTAAACTTCTGAATAATATGTGCAACTGTAGTCACAGGAACATCAAGCTGCTTGGAGATGGTCTTATAGCCTTTACCTTTAACATGCTTGTCTATAATTGTTTTTGTAATCTCCTGAGACAACTATCTCCTTAGCTTTCTGTGGTCCATGTTCAGTGTGGTACACACCCTGATACCAAACAGCACAGTGACTACTTTTCACCCTTAAAATAGGCAGATTGACTGATTACAAGTTTGAAGAAACCTGTAATGCTAATTACAGGACACTGTTTGGTTTAACGTGTCCCTATGGTCAAACTCTTTTCAATGTTTTCTAGGGGTACCATCATTTTTGTCAAGGCCAGTTTGTTTTTTTAATGCTTCTGTTGAAGCACAATTCAAAAGCAATGTCTGATTTCATTAGTTAATTTTCAGTAAACTTGTATTTATTACTTTTTTCAGGTTATTTCAGTGACCATTGTGGGTTTTTCTTTCTTTAATGGAAGGGTTACCAACAATTTTTGCCTACATGTGTAGATAATGGATGGCTGCATGATGTTTGAGTTGAATATAAAACCATTTTTAAAAATCCTAAATCCTGTTTCCTCAGTGGATTGATGGTTGGTCCCAAAACATTCAGTAACATCAAGTACTAACCAGGCAGTGTGATGTGGTGTGAAAATGTGGCTTTATCTCATGACTTGCAGAACTGATAATTATAAGGATCATTCTGGTTGACTACTAACTTGAAGAAACAAAATGAAGAAACATCAAAACATCCAAAGCCAACACCCCCCCCCCAATGCTCTAACATGGAGAGAAGTCAGAGCAAAGATGAGGAGGCCACACCCCCTCCACTAGCAGACACTGCCTGTGAGGATTCACTTCCCACAACCCCGCAAACCCTACCTAGTTCACCATCTTCCCGGGGCATCCCATTCCCCATCACCAAGAACCTCGCCAACCTGATGAAGCACATCACTACTGGGCCCAAACTGACCTCCTCCCCCAGTGTCATTTTCACCCCCAGAAGTCCCTCAAAGCGGCATGCCCCACCAATTCCTCAGCAAGCTCTGCTGCAATCACAATTGCAGCATCCACCAACCCCCCCTCCACACCGTCACCAAAATCATTCATTGTCTCCACAGCCTGATAACAGCACAGTAAGCTCTAAATGATATGTGCTGGGTCCAGGCTGCAATACTGTTAGTCATGGCTCTGTCCAGGAAAAGCCGGGGCCCAATATGCAAATAGCTGTTTCAATCCCAGTTTTGATAGGTAACAGAAAAAGTTTGGTAAATCTACAGAGAAATAAGACTTACCCAACGCATTCTGCAAATTTATGTATGCCTTGCCAACCACAGTATGTCCCAGAACATGGGGAAAACAATGTTTTTAACACACTAAATTTAGCTCTTTTAAATGTCAGGTCTTTGGTAGGCAAATCATTTTTAATCAATGATTTTATTATTAAGCACAAGCTTGATTTTATCTTTTTAACTGAAAGATGGTTAGGACAAGATAATAATGCCACAGTTCTTATTGAATCAACCCCTCCAAATTTCAGTTTCATGAGTGAAACAAGAATACACAAGAAAGGAGGTGGATTTGCTATTTTATTTAGTGATAGCCTCAAATGCAAAAACATATCATATGGAAAGTTTGACTCCTTTGAATATATTGCTCTTCATACCAAATCCTCCTGTCGAGCAATATTTGTAACTATTTATAGACCCCCAAAGTACAATGCACATTTTTTTGACGAGTTTGCTAAATTACTATCTATTGTATGCATTGATTTTAATTGTGTTGTTTTAGTGGGTGACTTTAACATTCATGTTGATAATCTCAATGATGCAAGTGCAAATGAACTCTTGAACATCCTGGACAACTTTGGGCTTTCTCAGCATGTAACAGATCCAACACATATCAAGGGACACACACTGGATCTAATAATCTCTAAAGGTCTTAATATTTCTGAGGTGGTGGTGACCGATGTTGCTTTTTCTGATCATTACTGTGTTTTTTTTAAAACAACTGCCCCTGCTGTTTTGAACACAGGTGAAACAAAGGTAGTCAAAAAGCGGAATATTAATGAGAAGAGCTGTGCATTATTTATTCAGGTTTTTGCACCATCACCAACCATGTCATCAGCCCCTGTTGATGATCTTGTAAGAAGTTTCAGTTCCAAATTTATGACTGTTATTGATTCCATTGCCCCAATTAGGACCAAGGTATTGTCAGCAAGAAAAAAGTCAAAGTCACCTTGGAGAAAAGCCACAGTGGTTAAAATTCAGAAAAGAATATGCAGAAAAGCAGAAGGCAAGTGGCAAAAAACCAAACTCCAGGTTCATTTCGACTTGTACAAAGAGAGTCTTCACAACTATAACCAAAAAATGCAAGCCAATCATTTTTCTCAGAGGTTATCAATAGAAACAGCAATAATGCCCGCACATTGTTTTCTGTTGTAGACAGACTCACAAACCCAGCACCCTCTCTTCCTTCTGAACTGCTGTCCAAAAAGTCATGCAATGATTTTGCAGCCTTTTTCACAGACAAAATATCAAAGATAAGACAAACTATCTCTAGCTGCAGTCCCAGGAACATGACAATATCACCTGTGCCTCCTTGTTCTCCAGTGAATCTAGAACATTTTGATCTTCTTGATCACAGAGCTCTGGCAGAAACGCTTGTACAATTAAAATCTACATCATGCTGCCTTGATATTTTACCAACAAATTTTTTTAAAAATGTTTTTAACAGCTTAGCTCCAGATGTATTGCAGATTGTCAATAGTTCTCTTCAGTCAGGGCAGTTTCCCCAGGCCTTAAAAACTGCTGTTATAAAACCTCTTCTTAAAAAGCCTAATCTAGATGCTTCAGCAGTAAGTAACTACAGGTCAATATTAAATCTTCCATTTCTGGGAAAAGTAATTGAAAAAGTAGTTTCTCAACAAATTCACAGATTTATGGTGCAAAACAATCTTTTTAATGCACTTCAATCTGGATTTCACGCACACCACAGCACCTAGACTGCACTTATTAAAATTTTAAATGATTTCCATTTAAATAATGATGAATCCAAAACCTCTGTTTTAGTACTATTGGATCTCAGTGCTGCATTTGACACAGTTGATCATGATGTGCTGCTTGATAGACTAGAAGCATGGGTGGGAGTTACTGGCTCAGTGTTAAATTGGCTCTATCTTACTTACAAGACAGAGACTATTTTGTCTCACTTGGTAACTATGAGTCTGAGCGAACAAAAATTAAATGTGGGGTTCCTCAGGGGTCTATTCTTGGTCCTCTCTTATTCAATATCTACATGCTGTCCCTTGCTCAGATTATGGAATACTACAACATTGACTACCATACCTATGCAGATGACACCCAACTTTATATATCAGTATCATCTCATGATTATAGTCCTCTAATTTCATTATGTGAGTGTATTAATCAAGTCAAAGAATGGATGCGCCAGAATTTTCTCCAGCTCAATACAGACAAGACAGAAGTGATTGTTTTTGGCCCCAAAAATGAAAGGTCAAAGGTCATTGCTCACCTTGACTCCATGTCATTGAAAGCTACAAATCAAGCCAGAAACCTTGGTGTAATCATTGACTCAGACCTGAATTTTAACAACCACATAAAATCCATCACTAAATCTTCCTATTACCACCTGAAAAACATTGCTAGAATAAAAGTTTTTCTGTCTAAACAAGATCCAGAAAAACTTTTTCACGCATTTATTTTCAGTAGGTTAGATTATTGCCAGAGTCCTTATAAACACCAAGAAACTGGACCATATCACACCAGTTCTTAGATCACTACACTGGCTTACCGTTAGTCAAAGGATAGATTTTAAAATCTTATTGCTAGTTTATAAAGCACTAAATGGTTGTGGACCAAAATATATCCAAGATATATTAGTTCCCTATGAGGTTTCCAGACCCCTCAGGTCATCTGGGACAGGTCTACTGTGTGTTCCCAGAACCAGAACCAAACACAGTGAAGCAGCATTCAGTCACTATGCTCCTCACCTGTGGAACAAACTTCCTGAACACCTGAGATCTGCTCAAACTGTCAGCTCATTCAAATCAGGACTGAAAACTCTGTTGTTTACTGCTGCCTTCGAATAATTGTTCATCCTTGTTTTCTTAATGTGCTTTTATGTTTTATTTTAATTTACTTTACTTGATTAAATTTATTTTATGTTAAATGTCTTTATTTTTAAATGCTCTTTTCAATGCTTTTACTGTAATTATATGCCTTGTAAAGCACTTTGAATTGCGTAGTGTATGAAAGGTGCTATACAAATAAATTTGCCTTTGCCTTTGCCTTAGTCAATCCAGGCGGTGCACAGGTTGGTCTGCCTGGTCTTACAGTCTCGAGCGACCGCTTTATCCACCAGTAGTTCATGTTTTGCTCCCCTGGTGTCCTTACCCATTCCTTTCTGGGCCCCGCTCATGTATTGAGCCATGTGCCTACTCATCTTAGCCGCTATGATGCCCGACAGGAGCTTCCATGTTGTGCACAGGCAGGTTATTGGACGGTAGTTGGATGGGACTGCTCCCTTTTGGGGGTCCTTCAGGATCAGGACTGTCCTGCCTTCAGTTAGCCACTCTGGGTGAGTCCCATCCATCAGCAGCAGATCATGTCAGGCCCCAGTGCTGGTATATATGCCCGGTGCTGGTATATATATATATATATCCCTCTGGGGTCTGAGGGGGTTTTTGGGGCCTGGACAAATTTTGACATGTCCTGACATTTGTGCTTTTTTCAGTGTTTTTTAAACATATTAATGTCTAAAGTCTGATAACACTGTAATCAGCACAAAATTGGCTACAATAATATGTGAGCACCAAGTTTATACATTATTGTGTTTTTGAGAAAAAAGTGGTTATGCATGGTTAGAGAAAAACTACAATTTTTTACTCACTGAAATAAGACCATAAAACACAAACAGAACATTGGTTCACAAGACTTTGGAGACCTGCATGTTATAGGCTAAAGTGTTTACTTCAGAGTGTTGTGAATGTCATCTTGTTCACACATTCACAGTAAACAATACACTGATTTAAATTTTCTAAGACACTTTTTGTCCAGAAAGGCCATATGCAAGAGGGTGTGACTGAGGATGAATAGTGATTTACCTGAGAACACAAAAGACGCATTGAACGACCAGACAAAGCCGTGCATAATGAGCCTTTCAGTCAATGTAGATGGGACGGATTAGTGCAGCACAATACAACACAATGAGGAGCCAAACGATCCTCATTTGAGTTAAAATCAGTGTTTTTACTCTGAGGACAAGCTAAACTATTTGTCTCTGTGAGGAATGTAAGGAGCGCCGCTTCACGTGCATAACGCGCCATCATCCAAACGCGCAGAAAAAGTGAGTAAATTCTATGATGAAGTTTGATATTTTGTCATTTCTCGGGGGCGTGCACATATTTACCTGGTTCACCTGAGATTATTTACATGTGAACAGTGGACAGTGTACAAGGCGGGACCGCATTACCTGTAATGAGGTGAGACAGGAAAAAACGGACTTCTCCTTACGTTCATACGGATCAAATAAAAAGTGATGATTTGTTTTTGACTTGAATTGTTTCACTCAAAAGAAAACATGTCAAGCTTTCTAGCCATATAATTCTTATTTTTATGAGTCAAGTATTCGCTGAGATTCTGGTTGTTTTATTTACGCGTCTGTGAAGAGAAATGGCAGAGACAGAAAAGTCCGAGAGCGCACCCTGACGGCTTTCTTTATTTAAAAAAAGCACAACGTTTTGTTGTTATTATGATGGTATACCACTAAAACTAGACCCTTTAGAGATTTGAATGATATACTTCTTTTATCTGTACGATCAGAATTGACGGAGTAATTTAAGTTTGTTTCGGCCTTATCAGAAAAAGATGCGTCAAAACGCGCCGGCGCGTGCGTCGACCCCAGAGGGATATATATGTGGGCTACTGGAACAAGACACTCGTGGACGAGGGCTGATAACAGAGAACTGTTGGAATGCTACTACATGAGTAACCCCAGCGATAGGGGCTACATGAGGAGGATGTGGGACCTATGGAAACTCCGAAACCCACCATCCACACTAGGGCCAAAGCATCTAGTAGCTCAGTGTTCCAACATCCAGTGTTCCAAACGGCAGCTGCTATCACAACTAGAGATTGAAGAAATATAACACAAATGCTACGGCAAGGGGGAGCCAGGACGCCAGGTCAGGGGGGAAACAATACCACCCCCACCCGAGATTGGGTATCAAGCCCCAATGACAAGCCCGAACTCGCTCAACACAAGAGCAGCTGACTTGAGAGTGAAGATCGTAGGCAAGATGGACACCTGGAACCTCCGCAGCCGGTTACCAAGACTAAGTGAAGTACTCTCTGAAAGTCTACTAGAAGATGTGAATGCAGCATTACAAACAATCCCCACTGTGACCATCACCGAGACCAACAACAGTGATCCTTGAGATGCTTGGCCACAAACTACATTCCACCACCAAGGAGGAGTACCCTGCATGGAGAAGGAGGTTAGAGGCAAAAATAAGGGCAACACGGAGAGAAGTCAGCCATCTCCCCTGAACCATCCAAGGTGTACTCTCAGTGGGAGGGCAGTAACACGAGGGCAGACCCACCAAGGCTGGAGACTGAACAATACTGGAAAAACATATGGGAGAGGGAGACATCACATAACACCAATGCCCAGTGGCTGGCAGACCTGAGAGCAGACCACAGCAACCTCCCTGAACAGGAACCAGTAATCATCGCAACAGCAGATATCCGAGAAAGGGTCTCAAACATGAAGAACTGGACAGCACTGGGGCCTGACATGATCCACACCTACTGGCTAAAGAAGCTAACTGCCCTACATGAGCGCCTGGCAGCTCAAATGAACTGCTGCTGATGGATGGGACTCATCCAGAGTGGCTAACTGAAGGCAGGACAGTCCTGATCCTGAAGAACCCCCAAAAGGGAGCAGTTCCATCCAACTACCGTCCGATAACCTGCCTGTGCACAACATGGAAGCTCCTGTCGGGCATCATAGCGGCTAAGATGAGTAGGCACATGGCTCAATACATTAGCGGGGCCCAGAAAGGAATGGGTAAGGACACCAGGGGAGCAAAACACCAACTACTGGTGGAAAAAGCGGTCGCTCGAGACTGTAAGACCAAGCAGACCAACCTGTGCACCGCCTGGATTGACTACAAGAAAGCCTACGACTCAATGCCTCACACATGGATTCGGGAATGCCTGGAGCAGTACAACATCAATAGGACCCTAAGAACCTTCATAAGGAACTCAATGGGACTGGAAAACAACCCTAGTAGCCAACCTCAAGCCGATAGCACAAATCTCCATCAAGTGCAGCACTAACCAAGGAGATGCTCTGTCCCCGCTGCTGTTCTGCAAAGGCCTGAACCCCCTCAGCCCCCTTTTAAATTCAGTGAAAACAAGTTATTGTATTTGAGCCTAAAATCCTCAGAAACAGCTTTTCTAACAATATAGCTACTTTAGATGGTATAGCTTTGGCCTCTAGCACTATTGTGAAAAACCTTGGAGTTATTTTTGCCCAAGATATGTCCTTTAATATTGCCAAAATTAGGAACATCCTGTCTCAAAATGATGCAGAAAAACTAGTCCATACATTTGTTACTTCAAGGCTAGATTACTGTAGTGGATGGAGTTCAACATCCTTACAGCCTGGTGGTTGAAGCTGTTTACAAGTCCTGTGGCAGGCCCGGAGGTTCCGATAACATCTCACTGAAGGCAGGAGGCTGAAGTGGAAGTGTGAGGGGTGGGAGGTGTCACCGTGAAGGAGGGCAGAGGGACACCAGTCTTTGTGTAGGAGGCAGTGCAGCCTCCATACCACACAGTGACACAGCCAGTGAGGATGCTCTCAGTGGTACCCCGGTAGAAGGAGCACATGATGGGAGGTGGGACTTTTGCTCTCCTCAGTCTACGTAGGAAGTAAAGGCATGATTGAGCCATCTTGGCCAGTGATGTGGTGTTGCTGGTCCAGGAGATGTCCTTGGAGATGTTCACCCCCAGGAACTTGGTGCTGCTCATCCTCTCCACAGCAGCACGGTCGATGGTCAGTGGGGATGCTGAAAAGGTCTTCTCCTGAAGTTGACGATAATCTCTTTAGTTATCCCCACGTTGAGGAACAGTTTGTTATCTTTGCACCACTGGATCAGTTAGCTCACCTTACTACTGTAGTTGGCTTCACCATTGTTAGTGATGAGGCCCACCACAGTCGTGTCAGCCGCAAACTTGATGATATGGTTGATACTGTAGGTTGGCTCACAGTTGTGGGTCAGCAGAGTGAAGAGCAGTGGGCTGAGCACACATCCCTGCGGAACCCCTGTGCTCAGTGTGATGGTCTTGGAAGTATTGCTGCCTCCCCGTTAGAAAGTCCAGCATGCAGTTACAGAAGGAGGTGTTCAGTCCCAAGTGTCCAGGTTTGTCTATTAGTTGCTGGGGAATGACTGTGTTGAATGCTGAACTGAAATCCAGGAACAGCATTCACACACAGGAGTCTTTGGAGTCAAGGTGGGTGACAGCTGAGTGCACAGCAGCAGAGATGGCATCCACATTGGTCCTGTACACAAACTGAAACAGGTCGTGGGAGGGTGGATTTCATGGTTTGCATGACCAGCCACTTGAAGCACCTCATGATGATGGAGGTCAGTGTTACCAGCCAGTAGTCATTGTGGCTCGAAGGGTGGGGCTTCTTTGGTACCAGTATTATTGTAGTAGAAACACACAGGGACAACAGCTTGGCTGAGAGAGATGTTGAAGATGTCAGTGAGGACATCCTTGAGCTCCTTGGCACAGTCCTTTAAAACACGACCAGATATGTTGTCTGGTCCAGCTGCCTTGCGTGTACTGATCCCGGAGAGGGTCCTCCTCACACTGGCTAGGTACAGACACCCTGCCTGCTCAGGAGGGGTAATGTTCTGTGCTGGTGGAAGAGCAGACCACCAAGGCTGGAGACTGAACAATACTGGAAAAACATATGGGAGGAGGCCTCACATAACACCAATGCCCAGTGGCTGGTGGACCTGAGAGCAGACCACAGCAACCTCCCTGAACAGGACCCAGTAACCATCACAATGGCAGATATCCAAGAAAGGGTCTCAAGCATGAAGAACTGGACAGCACCGGAACCTGACATGATCCACACCTACTGGCTAAAGAAGCTAACTGCACTCCATGAGGGCCTGGCAGCTCAGGTGAACCAGCTGAAAATGGATGGGACTCACCCTGAAGGCAGGACAGTCCTGATCCTGAAGGACCCCATAAGGGAGCAGTCCCATCTGACTACCGCCCGATAACCTGCACAACATGGATGCTCCTGTCAGGCATCATAGCGACTAAGATGAGTAAGCACATGGCTCAATACATGAGTGGGGCCCAGAAAGGAATAGGTAAGAACACCAGGGGAACAAAACATCAACTACTGGTAGATAAAGCAGTCACTTGAGTCTGTAAGACTAGACAGACCAATCTGTGCATGGATTCTGGAATGCTTGGAGCTATACATCAATAAGGCTCTAAGAACATTCATAAGGAAATCAGTGGGACTGTGGAAAACAACCCCAGTGGCCAACCTGACCGATTGCACAAGTAAGTCTCCATCAAGTGCGGCATCTACCAAAGAGATGCTCTGTCCCCGCTGCTGTTCTGCATGGGCCTGAACCCCCTCAGCCAGATCATCGCTAAGACTGGCTTTGGATATCGACTGCGAAATGGGGCAACCATCAGCCACCTCCTGTACATGGATGACATCAAGCTGTATGCCAGTACTGAGCGAGACATCGACTGACTGATCCACACCACCAGGATATACAGCAACGACATTGGAATGTCATTCGGACTGGACAAGTGTGGTCGAATGATAACAAAGAGAGGGAAGGTTGTCAGGACTGAAGGAGTTGAACTCCCAGAAGGCAGCATAGCGGATGTTGAGGGGAGCTACAAGTACCTTGGAATCCCACAGGCAAATGGGAACCAAGAAGAAGCCGCAAGGAAAGCAGCCACAGCCAAATACCTTCAGAGAGTAAGGCATATCCTAAGAAGTCAGCTAAATGGGAAGAACAAGGTCCAAGCCATCAACACCTACACCCTGCCTGTCATCAGATACCCCGCTGGCATAATAAGCTGGCCAAAAGAGGACATAGATGCCACTGATATCAAGACAAGGAAGCTCTTCACAATGCATGGAGGTCTTCACCCAAAATCCAGCATCCTGAGACTGTATGCTAAGAGGAAGGAAGGAGGCTGGGGACTGGTGAGCGTCAGAGCCACCATCCAAGATGAAACAGCCAAGATCCATGAGTACATCAGGAAGATGGCCCCAAGCAATGGAATACTTAGTGAATATCTCAGGCAACAGAAGCCCGATGCAGAGGAAGAAGAGCGAGAACCATCATGGCAGGACAAACCCCTGCACGGCACGTACCACCGACAGATACAAGAAGTGGCTGATATCGAAAAGTCCTACTGGTTGCTGGAAAAAGCTGGACTGAAAGACAGCACAGAGGCACTAATCGTAGCGGTACAAGAACAGGCCCTGAGCACAAGATCGATAGAGGCCGGGGTCTACCACACCAGGCAAGACCCCAGGTGCAGGCTGTGCAAAGATGCCCCTGAGACAATCCAGCACATAACAGCAGGTTGTAAGATGCTAGCAGGCGGAGCGTACATGGAACGCCATAACCAAGTGGCCGGCATAGTGTACAGGAACATCTGTGCCGAGTATGGACTGGAGGTCCCAAGGTCAAAATGGGACACGCCTCCAAAGGTGAGGGAGAATGACCGAGCTAAGATCCTGTGGGACTTCCAGATACAGACCGACAAACAGGTGATGGCTAACCAACCAGACATAGTAGTGGTGGACAAACAACAGAAGAAAGCCGTAGTGGTAGATGTAGCGATCTCAAGTGACAGCAACATCAGAAAGAAGGAACATGAGAAGCTGGAGAAATACCAAGGGCTTAAAGAAGAGCTAGAAAAGATGTGGAAGGTGAAGGCAACAGTGGTCCCCGTGGTAATCGGCACCCTCGGGGCTGTGACCCCCAAATTGGGAGACTGGCTCCAACAGATCCCGGGAACAACATCAGAGATCTCAGTCCAGAAGAGCGCAGTGCTAGGAACAGCTAAGATACTGCGAAGAACCCTCAAACTCCCAGGCCTCTGGTAGAGGACCCGAGATTGAGGAAGACACACACACACACACCACCCATAGGGGTGAGACGGGAAATTTTTTTTTAGATATATAAATTATTTTATATTATGTTTAGTTATGTTGTTCCTATCATTCTACTGGCATGCTTACTGGCCATTTGTCATCATGGAAACAGTCATAGACACGCAGGAAACTGTAACCTAACCAATTTGGTTTTGACACAAAAGATACTTGGTTAGCATTAGAAAAAGAACATGGATTTTTCTAAAATGAATACTTCTTTAAGGTTACTGTACACTGTAATTGTTTTTTTTTTTTCTTCCTCTTTTGGCTGCTCCCATTTAGGGGGTGTTACAGTGGATCTATTGATCCACATCATTGATTTGCCATAAGTTTTACATCATATACCCTTCCAAACTACAGCAACACCTTTTTATTTATTTGGACTTGGGACCAACACAAAGACCACACTGGTTTATGGAAGCTCAGTGACTGTGTCTAAGGGGCCATGGTCTTCCAAGTTAGTCTCCCATCCAAGTACTAACCAGGCACAGCTTTGCTAAGCATCAAGACAACTGACAGGATTGAGCACTCACAGGATGGTATGGCCATGTAGACATATCTCTTTAAATAACTATGCAATTAGATTTACCAGGTTAACAATGTCATTCATTCCACACACAGAATATTTTAATTGAGCCATCAGGGTGCCAAGCATTGTATTATCTTGATATATTATCAAAAATAACACTATATTAATTAATTAAATTAATTCATCTGATTAACTGTGAAGTATATAATAATTAAAAACATACAAAACCCAGCTATCTCCAACTTAAAACTATGTTCTCCAATGATATCTTACTGTTGCAGTTCCAGTAACCGTCTGGCTTCCAGATTCTGACCCGCTCTGCTCGCTGTGGCTCTGTGAGGTCTGGAACAGGTTGAGTGAATGCTCACTAACAGAGGTCTGGACCCTGGTGTAGTCCTGTGGTGCTGCTGGGTGCTGGTGTGGATGTGGGTGGGAGTGTGGATGCGGGTGTGATGCTGTGAACTCAGTTGGAATATTGTTCTGGGGAGGGGGAACAAACTGGGCTGATGAGTAAGCCTGGGCCATGGATGGATCCGGGGGTACCGGTGTGTCCTGGTTGCCCTGTATGAACAAAAAAATCAACTATTTTAAATTAGAGGACTTTGAGGATTTCCTGTATTCCCATAAATGACATTAGTTTTAGATTGTTGATCAACAAACCATCTTATTGTGCTGTTTTTTAACACCAATCCTAGCAGTACTCCATACTAATCTTATCTCAAATAATCTAATAAATAAATAAATAATACATTTTGATTAATACAGTTGCCGTGTACGGCAATTGTATTAATTGTCATACGGCAGAGATTGCCGTATACGGAAACGTACTCCTAAGCAGAAGCCCGCGGCTCATCACCTGCCTGTTCACGTTTCTAATAATCTAATAAATAATCTCAAATTTAATAACTGCTGTAACAACTGAATTTCCCCTTGGGGATTAATAAAGTACTTCTTCTTCTTCTTCTTCTTCTACTAGGCAACGTTAGCCAGTGACCTTCCAGACGCGCACCTCAGAATATACAAGCTCTGGCCTGGGCACAACGTTAACATTGCTCCTCTCTCCCTATTTTCCACAAGTATGACATGAACTCATTTTGGGTTATTAATCAAATGTTAACCTTTCACGAGTGTTTGTTAAAAAGTTTGAGCGGTGGTAAGAGATGTGTGTACATTGTAAATTCCATTTTGGGATTGATTGCTTAGTGAATGTGGCAATGACGGCACTGGCTTCCCATTGCTCTGGGTGTGTGTTCACGGTGTGTGTGTTCACTGCTGTGAGTGTGCACTTTGGGTGGTGATGGAATTTCCCCATTGTGGGACTAATAAGGGTAATAACTTAACTTAAAACATTGGTTAAGAACAGTAGTTTCTGAGTGGTGGTAATTTTAAATCTCTTTCTGTAACATGTTATGATGAGTTTATAATGTCGCCAAAGTGTTAGTCCACCAGTAGCAAGTTAGTGGTAGGAGAATGGGTCTAAGTGTGTTTTGGGGCATGGGGCATGGGTGTGTTTTGACATGCCCTGACATTTGTGATTTTTTTCAATTGCTTTTAAACATATTAATGGCTAAAGTCTGATAACACTGTAATCAGCACAAACTGGGCTACAATAATATGTGAGCAGCAAGTTTATACATGATTGTGTTTTTGAGAAAACAGTGTTTATGTATGGTTATGCAAACGTTCATCATCTGTATCACATTATTCCTATGAGGACAAAGTAAACTCTTTGTCGGTGTCTTGAACCATCCAAAATGCTTCTTCACTCGTGTGGCATGCCATCATCCAAATGCATAGAAAAAGTAAGTAAATTCTATGAGCTTGACGTTTTATGCCATTTCTCAGGGGCGTGTACATAATTACCTGGCTCACCTCAGATTTTTTCCATATCAACAGTGTGCTCAGTGTGAGGCGGGATCACATTAGCTATAATCAGGCGAGACAGGAGAAACCGTACCACTCCTTACTTTCACATGGATTACATAAAAAGAGATTATTTGTTTTTGACTTGAATTGTTTCATTTAAAAAAGACATATATTTCTCATGTCTTTGGAGCAAGGATTCACTGAGATTCAGGTTGTTTAATTTATATGTCTGTGTAGAGAGGTGACAGAGACAGAGAAGACAGAGAGCGCACCCTGTCTGCTTTCTTTATTTTACAAAAACACCATATTTTGTTATTATGACTGTATACAAACAGAAGGAGACCTTTTTCAGATTCGACTGATGTATTGCGCTTATCTGTGTGATAAAAACTGACAGAGAAAGTTAAGTTTGTTTTGGCGTTATCAGGAAAGATGCCACAAAATGCAATGTGTTTGTCGACCCCTGAGGGTTAACTAGCTGACTTTGGGTGCTACCTGCCACTATGCCATGGTGTCACCGTGTTGTATTGTTATATCAATAGCCGCTTGAGAAGTAATAAACTAATAATAAAACTATTTAAGTTGTGTGTTCATATTTGTACCCTTAATTTTTTAAACTGTGATGTCATCTTGACTTGTGATTTGGTGTGTGGCAGGACTGTGCCCCCTGTTGGTGTTGCTCTCCGGGTAAGCGAATCACTTTTGTCTTGCAAGCGTGTCATGTTGTGTGTGTTGTATAGTTCGTCTACAGACCAGCAACAGACTAGCTATAGTTTAACACACCTAAAAACTAACTAAACTCCAAACAATTCATTAACTGCTACATCCCGGTACTAGTCAAGTACCTTTCTATTTTGACCGGTATTTATTGCTATTTCCTGACTTAACGCTCGTTAGCCTACCGGTTAGCTTAGCTTGCTCGGTGTGCCACATGTTTAGTTATTCCTCTGCCTCCTTTAGTGATAATGATACCTGTAATAAGTGTAAGGTTCTGGTAGCCTTGGAGGCGAGGATCACTGATTTGGAAGCGCGGCTCCGCATCTTCGAACAAAGGCCAGCTAGCCTAGCCCCGTTAGCTGGTGTGGAGCCACCGAGCTTAGGGTCTGTTAGCGGTCCAAGGGCAGCTCCGGAGCAGCCCGGAGAATTAGCCTGGGCGACGGCCCGACGGAAACGTACTCCTAAGCAGAAGCCCACGGCTCATCACCTGCCTGTTCACGTTTCTAATAGATTTTCCCCGCTCAGCAACACACCCGCTGAGAAACCGACTCTGATAATTGGCGATTCCATAGTCAGGAACGTGAAAATAGAGACACCAGCGACCATAGTTAAATGTTTCCTGATGTTTTAGCTGCTGGCTAAGGCTAATCGTAAATATGGGAAAATGACAGCAATGACACCCGATTACGCCAATCGGAAGTCACTAAAATTAATGTTGAGTCGGTGTGTAAGTTTGCTAAATTAATGTCGGACTCCGAAGTTTTCTCTGGACCCCTCCCCAATCTGACCAGCGATGACATGTTTAGCCGCATGTCGTCGTTCCATCGCTGGCTGTCTAGGTGGTGTCCAGCAAACGATGTCGGCTTCATAGACAATTGGGCCACTTTCTGGGGAAAACCCGGTCTGGTAGCGAGAGACGGCATCCATCCCACTTTGAATGGTGCAGCTCTCATCTCTAGAAATTTGGCCGAGATTATTAGCAAACCTAAAGCCTGACAATCCAGGGTGGGGACCGGGATGCAGAGACTCAGTCTAAAATGCCTCTCTGCAGTTTCCTTAGAGCCGCCGTCCCCCTCAAACCACATAGAGACTGTGTCTGCCCCTCGAACATATAAATCAAATAAATCAGAAGTTAACAGAAGAGGAGTTATTCATAAAAACTTAATAAAAATTAAGACCACTCCTCTTATTGAACAGAAAAACAGAACTGTCAAATGTGGATTATTAAATATTAGGTCCCTTTCGTCTAAATCTTTGTTAGTAAATGATTTGATAACTGATCCCCAAATTGACCTACTTTATCTTACTGAAACCTGGTTACAGCAGGATGAATATGTCAGTCTGAATGAATCAACCCCCCTCAGTCATAAACTTATTATTAAACTTTCATCCTCAGAACAATTTTAACTCATTTGAGAGCCTCACTCTTAGTCTCTCACATCCAAACTGGAAAACACAAAAACCAGTTCTACTTGTCACTGTGTACCGTCCACCTGTCCCTTACTCAGAGTTTTTAACTGAATTCCATGACTTCCTGTCTGATCTAGTGCTTAGATCAGATAAAGTTATTATAGTGGGAGATTTTAACATTCATGTAGATGTTGAAAATAACGGCCTCAGCATTGCATTTAATTCTATATTAGATTCCATTGGTTTCATTCAAAATGTTAATAAACCCACCCACTGTTTCAATCACACCCTTGATCTTGTTCTGACCTATGGCATCGAAATTGAACATCTAATAGTTTTTCCCCAAAATCCTGTTTTGTCAGATCATTCTTTAATAACTTTTGAATTTAAAATGATGGATCATGCAGCGTTTGGAAGAAAATTCCACTACAGCAGATGTTTATCCGACAACGCTGTTAATAAATTTAAGAAAATGATTCCATCTTTATTTACATCTATGCCAAGTATAAACATAGTGGAGGGCAGCTGCTTCAATCCTACTCCCTACCAAATTGATCATGATGTTGACAGCGCTGTAACCTCACTCCGTGAAACGCTTGATTCTGTAGCCCCTCTGAAAAAGAATTTAGTGAATTAGAGAAGACTAGCCCCATGGTATAATTTACATATTCATACCTTAAAGCAGGCATCACCAAGGCTGGAAAGGAAGTGGCGTTCCACAAACTTTTTCTAGCCTGGAAAAACAGTCTATTAACATATAAGAAAGCTCTCTGTAAAGCCAGAACTGCATACTATTCATCACTAATAGAGGAAAATAAGAACAATCCCAGGTTTCTTTTCAGCACTGTAGCCAGGCTGACAAAAAGTCACAGCTCTGTTGAGCCCAGTGTTCCCTTAGCTCTCAGCAGTGATGACTTTATGAGTTTCTTTACAAATAAAATCACAACTATTAGAGATAAAATTCAGCAGATGCTTCCTATGCCTGCAATAAATGAATCTTCTACTACAGTAGCTCTTGAATCATCTGTAGGACCTCAGTTATGTTTAGACTGCTTCTCTCCCATAGATCTCTCTGAATTTACATCAGTAGTTGCTTTATCAAAATCATCAACGTGTCTCTTAGACCCCATCCCGACTAGACTGCTTAAAGACACCCTGCCATTAATGAACTCATCTTTATTAGACTTGGTAAATTTATCTCTAGTATCAGGCAACGTACCACAGGCCTTTAAGACTGCAGTAATCAATCCTTTACTCAAAAAGCCTAGTCTTGATCCAGGAGTCTTGGCTAATTATAGACCAATATCCAACCTGCCATTTATTTCTAAAATCCTAGAAAAAGCTGTTGCTAAGCAGCTATCAGACCACTTACACAGGAATGAAGTATTTGAAGATTTTCAATCAGGATGTAGTGCACATCATAGTACAGAAGCAGCACTGTTAAAAGTTACCAACGATCTTCTCTTAGCCTCAGATAATGGACTTGTTTCTATACTTGTCCTCCTAGACCTTAGTGCTGCATTCAACACCATTGACCACAACATCTTATTACAGAGACTGGAGCATGTGACTGGTATCAGAGGAACAGCGTTAAAATGGTTCCGATCCTATTTATCGGACAGATTCCAGTTTGTTCATGTCCATGATGAACCTTCCACTCGAAAAGAAGTTAGTTATGGAGTTCCACAAGGCTCTGTGCTAGGACCGATTCTGTTCACCCTGTACATGCTTCCTTTAGGAAATGTCATTAGGAAGCACTCTATTAATTACCACTGCTATGCAGATGACACTCAGTTATATCTATCTATTACACCTGTTAACACAAACCAGTTAACCAGACTTCAAGCCTGTCTAACTGACATAAAGGCCTGGATGACCAGTAACTTTTTAAACTCAGAGAAAACAGACGTCATTATATTTGGGCCAAAAAACCTCAGAAATAACTTTTCTAAAATTATAGCTACTCTAGATGGCATAACCCTGGCCTCCAGCACTACTGTAAAAAACCTTGGAGTTATTTTTTACCAGGACATGTCCTTTAACATAAAACAAATCTCTAGAACTGCATTCTTTCACCTGCGCAACATTTCCAAAATTAGGAACATCCTGTCTCAAAATGATGCAGAAAAACTAGTCCATGCATTTGTTACCTCAAGGCTAGATAACTGTAACTCATTTCTATCTGGATGTCCCAATATCTCCATAAAAAGCCTCCAATTAATCCAGAATGCTGCAGCCAGAGTCCTGACAGGAACTAGTAAGAGAGATCATATTTCTCCTATATTGGCTTCTCTTCATTGGCTCCCTGTAAAATATAGAATAGAATTTAAAATCATTCTTCTCACATACAAATCCCTTCATAATCAAGCTCCTTCATACCTTAAAGACCCCATATTACCATATTATCCCAATAGACCACTTCGCTCTCAGAGTGCAGGTCTACTTGTGGTTCCCAGAGTTTCCAAAAGCAGACTGGGAGGCAGAGCCTTTAGTTATCAAGCTCTCCTCTCCTGTGGAACCAGCTCCCAGCCTGGGTTCAGGAGGCAGACACTCTCTGTACTTTTAAGGCTAGACTTAAAACCTTCCTCTTTCACAAAGCATATAGTTAGGGCTGGCTTCAGGTAACCCTGAACCATTCCTTAGTTATGCTGCTATAGGCCTAGACTGCCCGAGGACCATCGGTGCACTGAGCTCCCCTACCCTAACACACCCCCCCCCCCCCCCCCTTTCCCTTCCCCTCCCCTCTCTTCCTCTTCTCCCACCTCATGTATATTCCACCATTGAATGTCACTAACCTTGTGCTCTCTCTCTCCCCTAGTTTGTGCTCTCTCTTTCTCTCTCTGTTCTCTCTGTACCTTCTGCAGGTGTCCCTGGTCCTGGAGCTGTATATCGCTGATGTGCAGTTACTGGTCCCACCAACCTGCAGTGTCTATCTGTTGTTTATTGTTGCTGTTCTTTTCTCTCTGCTCTATTCATTCACCCCAAGAGTAGAGGCAGATGGCCGCCCAAACTGAGCCCGGTTCTGCTGGAGGTTTTTTTCTTCTGTTAAAGGGAGTTTTTCCTCTCCACTGTCGCCAAGTGCTTGCTCATAAGGGAATTGTTGGGTTTTTAGTTTTAGTTTTTGTAAAGTGCCTTGAGATGATTTGTATTGTGATTTGGTGCTATACAAATAAAATTGAATTGAATTGAATTGAATTGAATCTAGTAACATCTACTTTTGCTACTTTTGAGCAGACTTTAGCAACTTTAAATTGGAAATATTTGGCAATGCTGCAGAGGATGAATCATAATGATGTGACCCCCAGACTTTTCATCTATCATGACCAGTGAAATGTCTTGAGAATAATTAGATGGGTAACCATACAGTTTGGTACAGTCATTCATCTGTTCTAGATGATATATCTTAATGACTTTGGTGATTGTCTTACTTTTCATTTGGCACTGTCATCTGGTAAAACAAGGATAGTCTTTTTGTGTCAGCAATTTAGACAAAATATCTGATCATAAATTGCCCTATAACAAGTCCATTCATCCATTGTCTACTGCTGTCCTTCCTCATACACCCTGGACAGATGTCCAAAAACCTCAAAAGTAGTTAGTGAACTTCTGTGAAGCTTGCTGCACATACTTACAAATCAAAGAAGCTTAATAACCCCCGCTCCCTACAAAAAATAAAATAAAATGTGTGAATGTGAGTGTTAGTGTTGGTCTCTCTGTATGTGTCAGGCTTGTGATAGACTGCTGATTCAGAGTGTACCCCACATCTAGAGGTGGCCTATGTCAAACCGTGATCTGCTGTCAAGTAAGTGTAAATGACATCTGTTCAGTTTAAACGCATTCTTACCATACATTCATTTATTACCAGTGGCTCTTCTTGCTATCTTACACTGCACAGCCAAAAGCTAATTAGCACTAATACACAAAACTCATACAGCAGCATCTACTAAGCCCTAACTTACTGAAAAGTAGCATGGACACCTCAAGCTGTCTGTATCTGTTGTGCTATCCTTATATTTCATGTTTGGTGGCACATTCACATTGCACCTACCTCACTTGCACATTCAGATTTGGCCAGAATTTATTGTACTGTGGATACCAACAACCAAATTCAGTGATCAGATGCAATTATGCAGATACAGTATTAATAACATATAAGTACTGTGTGAAAAGATTGTCCTGGAAGTGGTGTAGTGTGATCTGATCTATACATAGGTATAGATTACTTCTGTAAAAAAAAAATCAGTAAAAATTAATGTTGTTATTCCACATTTTCCTATCATACATGTCCACCCAAAAGCTAAAAAGGAGTTCTTCCTTTGTAAAGAAAAAATAAGCAGGAATTTTATAGCAGCTGCTCCCATTTAGCAGGGCTGCATCATGTTTTTTGGCTCTTATGTCCAGCTAACTAAATTTGCATATTGAAGTTAAAAAAAAAACAACGCAGACTTCTAGATAAAATATATAAATAATGCACAGACCTGTGACTGCTTGTGACCTGCGAGGGCTGTGGCATATGGAGTTGCTCCATTTAAATAGGTATGAAGGAAGGAATGTACCACATTAACACCCCAGAAACAAAGCTACTTTATGTCTCACATTCCAGCAATCCAATTCCTGGTTAGCTCAAAAAAGAATAAGTATGACAAAGAGTTTCTGTAAGAATAGGAATTTTGAGTTTTAGCCTGCTGTAGCTGTAAAAAATGTGAAAACATTTGAAGAAAGAAAGTGATTATGGCCTGAAAACATTAAGAGTGTGGTGTCAAAGTATGTGTGAATGTATATTTGAGAGTTCAGTCCTGTGGAACAATAATATCTCAGTCATTCCGGAGAAAAAGAGACTGAAAGAGCAGTACAGCCATATGTAAAAAAAAAAGAAAGAAAGATTCTTGGCTAAATGCTCTGCTGTGTAATGAGAACCACATTTAGAAGGCTGAAATATGCTTTACGTGGCAAAGTGGTGCACACACACACACACACACACACACACACACAGGCAACTGAAGGAATACAATTAAAATTCTAGAGAGAGAACTTTTCTCCTTCAGAATAAAAACAACTGTTTCCCTATCAATTTCTCAAAAGATAATTCTAGATTATGCATTTCTGTCATTCTAAATGACACTGATAATCTATTTCCTTCTTTCTGCCTGAGAAAGAACAGTTTAGTACAACTTGGGCTTTATTTTCATAGGTTTGGCCATGAGGTTAATCAGTATCATTAACACTGCACTCACCAAAGTAATCCATTAATAAAATTAAGGTCTTGTCCTTACTGAATTAGAAACTAAAACTTAACAGTGACTGTGCACAAAGTTCTGAGTTCTCATCATCACAGTTAGGCTACAAAGTTTTGCACTATTTTGTATGCGCACCTGGGCACACTGGCTGTATATGCTAACATGGACAATGTCCAGATACAGACACAGACATACTGGGCAGATGGACACATTGGCAAGAAGAAATTTCAGCACATTTGCAGCTTAAACAAATGCATTCTTTTAAATGAATTTGAATATACTCAATATTCTTAATTTCACCCAGGTGTTTTGGTTCCTCACACTATAGATGTTTTAGATTTTTGTATATATGCATTTGTGTCTTGCTTAAACTCTGGTCTTAAAGAACCTTATTCAAAATTTCTTTACAAATTAAATCAAACTTGAAAGGTTTATTGCTGTTCTCATAGCACTTGGTGTTTAGGGATGATGTTACGTTCAGGTTAAGGGAAAATAAATGCAAAAACATACTTATATATATTTTGTGTGGGAGTCTTTACATCAGTATGGACAGTTTGACAGTTTGAGAATTGTATTAAAATATACCTGAAAGAAATTAGAACAAGAAGCTAGCTGCTAGCTTCTACCATGGACGAAGATGAAAGCATGTGGGACAAAGAAAAATTTGCATGCACACACAAATTAGGCATGCAGCCCTGCAAACTCACATGTATTGTGTAAATACACACACTCAAACACTACGCACTACCCATAAAAGGAGTATGCAGCAAATGCCATCTACAGTCAGCACAGTTTGGAGTGAGTGAGTGTAGAAGTGACAATGACGAGAGAGAGACAGATGGAGGAAAAACAGTGTGTATTCTCAGAAGTACCTGCTCTACCATCTCGCCTCTGCCTTCCTCCATGCACATCCAGCTGCGCTTTAAAGTCCAGCCTGCCAGTGTCTGCTCACAGCTAGCATCAATTATGGATGGTTTTGTGAGTATGTGTGTCTGTGTAGTGGGGGAATGAACAGAAGGAGGAGAAAGAAGAGGAGGAGGTGCCCCTGTGAATGAAAGTAACGTTCCCCAAAATATTTTGACCACACTTTCCTCTCTCACAGTCCTTCCCCTGTCTTTCATTTGTGTTATTGTTGCTTTTTTCTGATTGTACATACACTACTGAACTACATATCCAAAAGTATATGGACAGTCCAGTGAAAATAATTCAAATAATTGTCGTGTTCATCAGTTTTGAAATTTGCCGAATTTGACAATCCTGCCCACTGTGATGGCAGTGTAATGGTGTAAGTCTGTGAATTTATCTTGCATTCTCTCTGTGAAGGCTGGCTTCTTACCTGCTTTTAAAGTGTGGTGTTTAGTGGTGCAATAACATGACATATGAACAAGTTAGCTTCAACCCCAATGTAAAGACAATGAGGTCATAAAATTAGGCATCCCCTTGCATACCTTAATTTATTCATTTTCATTGTATTACTATGGTTATGCAAATATTGAGTAGATGTTCTGAGGTAATAAGTGGTCCTACTGGTCCCACTTTAATAAGTATATATACTTTTTGTTGTTTAGTTAGCAAATACTTATTGTATTCCACTTTCCTGTACACAAGAACAGTGCATGTCGAGAAAACTGTTGAATGATGTTACCAACTTTCACCACGAGAGGGAGTTTATGTCTATCTACAGTAAATGATTGTTAGAGGTCTACAACCTTACACACTTACTGTATTGCTGTGGCGACACATAATAGCTCATAGACTGTAAATAAAATGAGTGACTGCACCCCAGGAGTGAAACCAGTCATTTGCAATCTGAGGATGGTTGTAGTATAGGTCCCCATTATCCCTGCTTCCTCCATGTTAGTGGATGTGACAAAGCAAAGATTTTAAGTACAAATCTAAGCGTGTTTTCCCAAACACTTTAGGTACATAGAACAAGTGTATTTTTAAGTTTATTAGTAAGTTTATAAGTTTGTGTGCGAATGATGTTTGCACAAAAGCAAGATGGCAGTCGCTACAATTTTTTGTCTCCCCAGGCCTAAAGTCTCAGCAACGGTGCCACAGCCTATAAAAGCAATCATCAGGATCCCAGCTTCAACCTGCAGAGCCCCAGCCACCTCTCCAGCAAGCAGAACCTCAGTGCGCCGATGAAGTCGTCCTTGCTAAGGTTCCACACCAGCAACCAGAGCCTCAGTTCACAAACAAAGTCCTCCCCGCTGAGGTTCGAGCCCAAGATCCAGAACCTCAGTGCACAGACGAGGTCGTCCCCTCTGAGGTTCTCCACCAACATCTAGTGTCTATGTTTGGCATAACAAGTTACAGTGAAAACTGGTGTTAACGTCTACACACCTGGACTTAAAGTGGTACTCCATAAGCTATTATGGAGTTCAACTACCAGAATCAATTTTAAGTTGACATTTTTGCATGAACTTCCTGTGTGTGGGCTGCCTGCTAAAACACGTTGTGAATTATCTTTACGGTGCAGTCACACTAGAATTCACCAGGTAAAATTTTCTGTCAAAAGTAGGAGGGGACAAGAAATAGCATAGGTTGTGTTGTAAATATAAAATGCTAGCATGGCAAATGGACTAAGAAAAACAATCCCCAAAGTTCTAAATTAAACAGTTTTTAAGAGATATTTTACTCTGATACAACCCTCATTTACCATTACCAAACAATGTTTTCTTATGTGCTTGTATTAGTTTGCTGTACAGTTAAAACAAACATTACTATAATCAGTTTCACTCCCGACCTTTGTTGGCTATACAGTGTAATACGTTGCTGTAAAGGGAAACAAACAAACAATGCGACTGGCTGGTTCTACTTCCATTAGAAGTTGTCCTATACCCCTGGTGGGATTTGCTCTCAGTGGTGATTCCTATTAGTTTTATATTTAGTTACGCTCTAAAACGTAACAAGCACGTTTGATTGAAGGTTCATGTGATTCACAGAAGCTTGCTATGTCAATCTTTATTGAATAAACGGCTAAATCAACCGTAAAACGAACCGGATTAAAACGTTTCATGAGGAGGACGATGGTTTTATGGATTTACTCAGGGATAATACGTTTTTTGGACTAAAACATGGATGCACTATGTTCCCTGGATTCTATCGAAAAAAAGGTTATGCAACACTTGATGTATTAGTACATGTACAAAGTACACAACAGAAAAGGTAAGAACTAGCGTACTGTACTGTATTTGTACTGTTGTTAAACATTAAGAAACTGTAGTCGCTGTGATAATTCAATCCTAAATTGCTTCATACCATTTGAATCGTGATACTTTATCCTTTAATTAGGTATATGGTTTGTAGAACTTTATTCAAATTTGTCCAACGATTTTTGGAAATACAATTTTTTGGTCAAGCATGGGACCGGGGTAACTATTAAACATTAAGAAACTTAAGTTGCTGTGACAATTCAATTCAATTCAATTCCTAAATTGCTTTATAGCATTTGAATCATGAGACTTTATGCTTTAATTTGATATATGGTTTGTCTGACTTTGAAATTTGTCAATCTGATCTCTGTACGAATGGAGCAGGAGTCTGGTTCTAATTGCTGGCAGTAAGTCAGGCCTGTTCCGAGTGCATGTTGGATTCTGGCAGGGCTGCCCTTTGTCACTGGTTCTGTTCATTATTTTTATGGACAGAATTTCTAGGTGCAGTCAGGGGCTGGACGGAGTCCAGTTCGGGAACCACAGGATTGCGTCTCTGCTTTTTGCAGATGATGTTGTTCTGCTGGCTTCATCAAGCCAAGACCTTCAGCATGCACTGGGGCGGTTTGCAGCTGAGTGCGAAAGGGCTGGGATGAGAATCAGCACATCCAAGTCCGAGGCCATGGTTCTCAACCAGATAAAGGTGGCTTGCACTCTCCGGGTTGGAGGAGAGATCCTGCCTCAAGTGAAGGAGTTTAAGTATCTCAGGGTCTTATTCATGAGAGAGAGAAGAACGGAACTGGAGATTGACAGACGGATCGGCAGTAGCAGCAATGCGGTCGATGTACCTGTCTGTTGTGGTGTAGAAGGAGCTGAGTTGAAAGGCGAAGCTCTCAATTTACCAGTCAGTCTACATTCGTACTCTTATCTATGGTCAAGAGCTCTGGGTAACGACCGAAAGGACAAGATCTCGGATACAAGCAGCCGAAATGAGTTTCCTCCGCAGGGCGGCTGGGCGCTCCTTCCGAGGTAGGGTGAGGAGCTCGGTCACCCGAGAGAAGCTCGGAGTCAAGCATTTGTTTAGCACTTTGTAACAGTTTCATTATCTCACATTTGTCATGAGTCCCTCTGGGGACTTCCCGCCAGAGGACTCTTATTTTGTGTGGCCTTCCTGTTTCCCCTGTTCTGGTCCCTGGTGGCTTTATGTTGATTATCTGTGTTATTAGTTTCACCTGTCCCCGTTATGTTCACCTGAGTTTGATTACCTGTTGTGTTCTCCCCTACTTATAGCTCCCTTCTTCCTTTGTCCCTTGCCGTAGCATTAGTGGTGATTAGTTATCACTAGTTGCTAGTAGCTTAGAGATTAGTTGCAATTAGTTATAGTTGGGGGTTTGGATTTTTAAGTTAGTTTTCATAGCGACCGTCTCACCCGGTCTTAGTTTCGACCGTCTCATCCGGTTCTGTCTGAGTGTTGTGTTTTGTGTCCTGGAGTTTCCCAGGAGGAAATAAATCCCTTTGTCCTGCATTTGGGTCCTCACCTCTCCTCCTTCACACCACACCACCCACACGTTCGTGACAGAATGCTACGGCCAGAAACGGACCCAGCAGGACCGGCCGAGAGTTTGTTCCCGGAGCGGTGTCTGAAGGACAGTGTCACCGCGCTCCGGATGTGTCTGGGTTTCGCCCCGGATTACACGCTGGGACTGATGGTGTGTGGCCAACAGCTGCGGGGGCTGCAGCATACGCCGCCCGACACCTCCAAGAAGAGTGTGAGAACAGCGTTCCAGCTCTTCTCCTCCCTCCACGCTCTTCTGGAGGAAGGCAGAGAACAGCGGGCTCCTTTCCAGGGCGTCAAGAGCAGGTGCCTCGCGGTTCTCCAGTCGCCTCCACCGGAGTTCCGGCCTCCCACCACCTCGGCTCCTCCCCTCGCCCCGGCGTCCCAGTCGCCAGAGTCCCAGCCTCAGACACCGGTTCCCCCGCCACCAGCTCCTGAGCCTCAGCGGTTGTCCCCAGCAGAGGCACGCGCCATCAGGCAGGAGCTGAAGGCCAAGTCCCTGGCTCCCTGGGATCTGGTCCCCGCCTCCGCCGGCGGCACACTCGCTGCTGCCCAACCCGAGTCCCCCCGCGCTGCTCGACGGGATCGCCGACAGCGACGGCGTCGGAGCAGGGAGGCGGAATCACCAGCGTGGCAGTCCGAGCCCAGCCGCCGCTCGTCGCTGGAGCTCTCAGCCACCACCTCGCCGCGGCAGCAGCAACCTGAACCCTCGTGTGCCGACGAGAGCGTCCCTGCGGGGGTTCCGACCAGGATCCAGCACCCTCAGTGCGCCGACGACAGCGTCCCCGCTGAGGATTTCCCCAGGATCCCGCTGCCTCAGTGGGCTGACGATGGCGTCCCCGCTGAGGTTCCCCTCTCCCTTCTCCTAAATTTCCTCAGCCCTCAGCATGCCGACGACAGCGTCCCTACTGAGGGCCTTCCCCAGTCTCAGGACCCTCAGTGCGCCGACTACTGCGTCCCCGCTGAGGTTCTGCCCCGGATCCTGGGGCCCCAGTGCGCCGACGACAGCGTCCCCGCTGAGGCTCTCCCAAGGATTCGAGCTCCTCAGTGCGACGACGACGACGTCCCCGCTGAGGCACCTTCCCAGCCTAGTCCCGTGAGCTCCAGCGTGCCGACCCGGCCGATAACGCTGGAGCCCAGCCCTGCCTGCCTGCCCTCCGGTGTGCCAACGTGGCCGTCCCCGTCGGAGCCCAGACCTGCCTGCCAGACCTCCAGCGTGCCGACTCGGCCGTTAACGCTGGAGCCCTGCCCAGCCAAGTCTCCACCTCCGAGCCCTCAGCGTGCCGGCGACGTTTTCGTCCCCGCTGAGGTCCCGGTCCGGATCCCCGAGCCTCCGCGCGCCGACGACGACGTCCCCACGGAGGCCCCGGCCCAGCCTGTTCCCATCCCTCGGTGTGGTGAAGTCGCCCACGCCGAGGCTCAAGCCCCAGCTCCAGCCCTGCCAGTTCCCGCCCCGCGGCGTCACGATGTTGGCGCCCGCGTTGTGGCCCAGCTACCAGCGCCACCGGAGCCCCCGGGGCAGGAATCCCCTGGACCATCCGGATCACCACCTGAGCCAGAGCCTCCGCAACAGCTGCCGTTCCCCGAGCTGCCGTTCCCCGAGCTGCCGTTCCCCGAGCTGCCGACTCCCGAGCAGCCGACTCCCGAGCAGCCGACTCCCGAGCAGCCGACTCCCGAGCAGCCGTCACCGGAGGATCCCGAGCCGCAGCCGCCGCAGCAGCAGCAGCCGTCACCGGAGGATCCCGAGCCGCAGCCGCCGCAGCAGCAGCAGCCGTCTCCGGAGGATCCAGAGCCGCAGCAGCCGCTGCCTTCGTCCCCAGCAGAGCCGCAGCAGCCGCTGCCTTCGTCTCCAGCAGAGCCGCAGCAGCCGCTGCCTTCGTCTCCAGCAGAGCCGCAGCAGCCCGAGCTTCCTCAGCAGCCCGAGCCAGAGCCAGAGCTTCCTCAGCAGCCCGAGCCAGAGCCAGAGCCAGAGCTTCCTCAGCAGCCCGAGCCAGAGCCAGAGCCAGAGCTTCCTCAGCAGCCCGAGCCAGAGCCAGAGCCAGAGCTTCCTCAGCAGCCCGAGCCAGAGCCAGAGCCAGAGCTTCCTCAGCAGCCCGAGCCAGAGCCAGAGCCAGAGCTTCCTCAGCAGCCCGGGTCAGAGCTCCCAGGGTCGCCGCCAATACAGTGGCTACCCAAGTCTCCCGAACGGCCCCGGACCCTCGCCTGTCTCAGAGGCCGTCCTCCCGAACGGCCCCGGTCCCTCGCCTGTCTCAGAGGCCGTCCTCCCGAACGGCCCCGGTCCCTCGCCTGTCTCAGAGGCCGTCCTCCCGAACGGCCCCGGACCCTCGCCTGTCTCAGAGGCCGTCCTCCCGAACGGCCCCGGACCCACGCTTGCCTGCGGAGCCGCCCTCCCGCACGGCTCCGAATCTTCGCCTGCCAGAGAGGCCGTCCACCGGAACGGCCTCAGACTTTGTGTGCCCCAGGAGCCGATCAGTGGATCGACCCAGAACTCTGCCCTGTTTGGGGTCTTAAACTGTGTTCCCACCCTCCCACCCTGGACTTTTGGTGGAACTCGTGGGCCGTCTGGAATCCGGCCTTGAGGGGGGGGTCCTGTCATGAGTCCCTCTGGGGACTTCCCGCCAGAGGACTCTTATTTTGTGTGGCCTTCCTGTTTCCCCTGTTCTGGTCCCTGGTGGCTTTATGTTGATTATCTGTGTTATTAGTTTCACCTGTCCCCGTTATGTTCACCTGAGTTTGATTACCTGTTGTGTTCTCCCCTACTTATAGCTCCCTTCTTCCTTTGTCCCTTGCCGTAGCATTAGTGGTGATTAGTTATCACTAGTTGCTAGTAGCTTAGAGATTAGTTGCAATTAGTTATAGTTGGGGGTTTGGATTTTTAAGTTAGTTTTCATAGCGACCGTCTCACCCGGTCTTAGTTTCGACCGTCTCATCCGGTTCTGTCTGAGTGTTGTGTTTTGTGCCCTGGAGTTTCCCAGGAGGAAATAAATCCCTTTGTCCTGCATTTGGGTCCTCACCTCTCCTCCTTCACACCACACCACCCACACGTTCGTGACAACATTACTGTGAAAAACGCTTGTATAGTACTGCCATGTTGCCTAAAGAAATATGTTTTGTACGTCAAGCTCTGAGCTCCTCGGTGGCAAGGCACTGGGGGTGGACGAGATCTGCCCTGAGTACCTCAAGTCTCTGGATATTGTTTGGCTGTCTTGGCTGACATGACTTTGCAGCAATATCCCTGACAATTTGGGATAGTACCTCTGGACTGGCAGACCGGGATGGTGGTGCCTCTTTCTTGGCAAGTTAGGCATCTGTTCTGAGTGTCCCCTGAACGCCTCCCTTGGGAGGTGTTCCAGGCATACCTCTCCAGGAGGAGGCCCTGGGGAAGACCCAGGACATGCTGGAGGGAATGTGTCTCTCAGCTGGCCTGGAAACACTTCTGAACCTCCCAGAAGACCTGGAGGAAGTGTCTAGGGAGAGGGAAGACTGGTCATCCATGCTTAGACCATTGCCCCCACGACCTGGCCCCGCATAAGCGGCAGAAAATGGATGGACTTCAAGCTCTGATACCATAGTTATATTTGACACAGGCCTCATAATCTTTATCAGTGGATTATCAATGGACCCATAGGCGACGTTTTCAGGGAACATTGCACTGAATAAAACATGTAACAGAACATTCCAAATACTTTATATGTCACAGGATACAGGACAAATACAAATGTACAAATACAACAGCTTACAAACAACTTGTTACAAACAAGGAAAGCTGATTTTGTTTGGCTATTTTAGTTCAAATTTACACTGAAAATGACAAGTCACTTTCTTTGGTGGTTTACTAGTCATGAATGTATTTTAGGAAATATTTTAACAACCAAGATGTCATGCAAGATCAATTTAGGGGCATACACACTTAAAGGCTTTGCATCTCGACTTTGCAGAAACTCAGGTTCAATACTGGTTACATACCAATGATAATTGTTTTGTAAAATGTCATCTTGTCAAATTGTTGCAGATGAATAGTAAAGATATTTCTTGTGTTTTGGTATTGATTGTTTATATTGTGAACATCCAATAATGTCTTGGTGTTTCTAAACCTTTTCTTGCTAGTGGGAAAAGAGAAAACAGCCATCCATTTACATATAAGATCCCATGCTACTATCCAGTGGGACAGGTCAGTGGGAGCAACAGCAGCTTCCAGTTCTTCTCTGTACTTGTTCTTTACTGACAAACCAACCCAATGCTAGATTCTGTCCTGAATCAGCAGACAGAGCAAATGTGGAACCAAATGCTGCATACAAAGCAATAATTTATGGGCATTCTTTTTACACCAGTTCTTTAATGGGGGCCAAGGCACTTTCAAAAGATCTTAGAGATTAAGTTGTGAAAAGTCAGGACATGGGTAGAAAAAGATTTCTAAGATTTTATCTATCCCTAGGAGCACATTTAAGTCTATAATTAAGAAGTCGGTGCATGGGTCAGGCTGTCCTTCCAATAGCAGAGTGAGGAGGAAACTGGTCAGACCGGCTACTAAGAGGCCAGAGACAGCTTTTAAGGAGTTCATGGCAAAGAGTATTCAGTGATGAGGACCACTCAGTGTCTTTAATGCAGCATCTATTGGGGTTGTGACAACAGCAAGGAGCGACTGTTTCAAAGAACAATGGTAACAAGATTTTGTGTTTGTTTACGTGCTTTTTCTGCACATATTTACCTTACCAAAACACAGGAGTTGTAAACCAACATGTTCATTTTTTATGGTAGGTAGCAGCTGTAGCTTGTTAGCATCCCCTGCTCTTCAGCAACTTGTTTTAATCTTAGGTGTACAGTTACTACATCATGTAATTTGTTGCTCTGATTGGTTGAAATTACTTATAGAACAGGCCAGCTAGCATTGTCAACTGAAGTGTTTTACTTCTACTTAAGGACATGGCCAAAGTTCCTGTCAGGGTGTTCAGACTGTATGGGCATGTTTTCAAGATTTATTTTACCCTTTTAAAATTATATTTGTGACAGGAGTCCTGCTATAAAGTGTGATGTGACCTTGGCTGACAACCCCCATGCGTGGGTACACACCCAGAAGGCACTTTCTTTCATACCCCCTTTGTTCTGTTTGTGTGTGACGGTTCACCTGTCAAGTACTTTATCTGTTCATTAACTCATTTTCCAATCAGAATCAGAATCAGAATGAGCTTTATTGCCAAGTGAGTGTGCACACACACACACACACACACACAAGGAATTTGTTTTAGGTACAGGTGCTGTCTTGATGTTTGGAGCTCTGAAGTGCTGGCCAGAGGGTAAGAACTGGAAGAGGTGGTGTCTCGGGTGGGTGGCGTCCAGAGTGATTTTCTGAGCTCTTTTTTCTCATTCTGGAGGTGAACAGGACTTGGAGGGTGGGTAGGGTAACACTGATGATCTTCTCAGCAGTCCGAACTGTACTCTGAAGTCTTCGGATGTCTGATTTAGGCGGAACTAAACCAGACAGTGATGGAGGAGCACAGGATAGACTCGATGACCGCTGAGTAGAACTGGGTCAGCAGCGTCTGTGGAAGGTTGAACTTCTTCAGCTGGCGCAGGAAGTACAACCTCTGCTGGGCCTTCTTTGTGATGGAGTCGATGTGGAAGTTCCACTTCAGGTCCTGAGAGATGGTGGTGCCCAGGAACCTGAATGACTCCACTAGTGCCACAGTGCTGTTCATAATGGTGAGAGAGGGGGTGGGGGCATTTCTCCTGAAGTCCACAACCATCTCCACTGTTTTGAGCATGTTTAGCTCCAAGTTGTTGTGACTGCACCAGCAAGCCAGCTGCTCCACCTCCTGTCTGTATGCAGATCTCATCCACCGTCCTGGATGAGACCAATGACAGTGGTGTCATCTGCAAACTTCAGGAGCTTCACAGAAGAGTCACGGGAGGTGCAGTCGTTTATGTAGAAGGAGAACAGCAGTGGGGAGAGAACACACCCCTGGGGGGCTCCGGTGCTGGTGATGCGGGAGTATCACACAGATGTCCCCAAATGGGGACAAGTAACACAGACACTTGGACACTAACTGTATATACCTTCAGTGTAATAGCAGCATTTTAAAATGACCATGTTGTGAAAATACAGTAGAATCGACCTTGATGGTAATATTAAAGTTGGCTGAAATGGTGTAATCATATAGTCGACAGTAGCTTAACTGTGCATGAAAATGGATAGACTGTTACATTAGTACTGTTTCATACAGAAACACCTGCCAAATTACTATATAGGTTTACTGATAATTTGAATTCTGCCTGAAAGCTGCGGATTAATGATAAAAACTTTATTTGCTAAATTTATCAATTATAATATATGCGTCATTAATTGTTATCCCAAGATGTCAAATACTGATGCCTTGTCAAGCAACTTTGGCTACTTTAGGCACCAAATCTATGTAGATATATTAGATAGATAAAAACGGGGTCTTTATTTCTCAACAAAGTAATTTTCCCGTCAAGCTTGAAAGAAGTTTGAAAAGCTTGAAAGCTTCTGTGTAGACTTTCCGCTAGCACGTGTTGCTACCACCACAAACAGTAATAGCACCATATTGGACTGTAGTATCTCGTTGTAACAATGGCGAACAGGATACTAGTGGCTAATGTCTGTCAGCAGCCAAAAAGTTACTAAACAATTACACAAAAACGTCAGCAAAACACAGAAGTACAATTTCTCTGTTATTACAGGGTTCAGTTACCGATTACAAATACAATATTATTTAACACCAACAGTTCCCTACCGAGCTTTCCCAGAAAACATGTCCTTGGGGTCTTTTAGCCATTTTCCCCACAAGCATTGGCAGTCTGTCTTCAAAATGGCCGCATCAGTCTCTAGTCCATCCAAGCAACTGACAAGGAGCCGCTCCAAAGTCTTCATGATATGGGATGTCAAAGCCACAGGTCTGTAGTCACTTACCTCCACTGGGCGCCCTGTTTTGGGCCCAGGTATTAGACAAGAAGGCTTCCACAGTACCTGGACTTTTTCCAACCGAAGACTCATACTAAAGAGCTTCTGAAGAGGAACAGCTAGTTGTCCTGCACAGTCCTTCAGAAGCCTTGGACATACTCTACCTGGTCCTGCTGTCTTCTCTGGCCGAAGTCTCCTGAGCTCAGTTCCAACCTCTTCCGTTGTTAGAGACAGGAGGAACTGTTTAGGTTGTAACAGAGGGGAGCTGCAGAGGTGGAGATGGAGGTAGCAGTGATAGAGGATGAGGTGTAGTAAGGAGCTGCAGAGGTGGAGATGGAGGTAGCAGTCATAGAGAATGAGGTGCAGTAAGGAGCTGCAGAGGTGGAGAGAGCAGCCTCATAGGTGGAGGTGGAGGGAGCAGCTGCAGAGGTGGAGGTAGAGGGAGCATCTGCCATGGTGGAGATGGAGGGAGCAGCTGCACAGGTAGAGGAGACAGCTGAATATATGGAGGGGGCAGCCTCAGAGGTAATAATAGAGGAGGGGACAGCCTTTGACATGGAGGTGCACGAAGCAGCAGCAGAGGTGTAGGTGGAGGTGGAGGGAGCAGACATAGAGAATGAGGTGTAATGAGGAGCTTCAGAGATGGAGGGAGCAATCGCTGGGGTGGTGGTGGAGGGAGTAGCTGTAGAGATGTAGGTGGAAGTAGCCAAACCTGATGTAATACTGGTTGAAGGTATTGGCTCTATCCACATCACCATCCAAAGACTAAGAGTTGTTCAGTTTGTAGCCAGTGATGGTCCTTACCCCTCTCCACACCTCCCTGATATTATTGTTTTTCCAACTTTTTCTTGTACTCCACCTTAGCACACCTCAGTGTCTTTTTGAGCTCCCATTGTATACTCCTCAGTCTCTCCTTATCCCTGTCCTGGAAGCCCTCTTCTTCTGGTTCAGGAGGTCTTTAATGTCACTGGTGACCCAGGGTTTATTGTTAGGATAGCACCGTACTGTCCTAACTGGGAGCACTGTGTCTCTACAGAAATCAATGTAGTCACTGATGATGTTGACTCTCCTGTCCAAGTCATTTCCTGCTGCTCAATCAGTACATCCCAGTTTGTGCACTCAAAGCAGTCTCTCAATGAATCCCTTGCCTCTAGGTAGGATTCAGAAAGACATATCAATCTGCACTCCCTGTACAGCCACTGGTTCCTCACAAATGACAAATTGACAGCAAATTTGAATTTTTATTTTTCAGTGTTTAAAATTTCTGTTTAACTAGATGTTGCCTCCACTGTGTGCATTTAGCAATGGAGGAGTAGAGTGAAAAGAGTATAGATTCCTAGGCTCAGGAACTGTATCATAGTAGGAATAAACAACTGGCATTTTTTGTGTTGATCATATATGGAATTTTTTTTGATAAGTGGCTGTGGTAGGATAATGCCCTCGAGGTTTATAATAGATGATGTACTAGATGATGCTGGAGCCAAAAACCACCCAATAAAAAAATAGCAAAAACACTTGTCAGATATTTACATTTACATAACCATCATTCCTATATTTTGACTAATTGTTAACTTTCATGAATTGAAACTTAATCTGAGCTCAGTGCTTGGTCGTCAGCAGGCGGTGTGGATGCATTTCAGGCTGAGTGGCCTATTGTTAGCTGGTACAGCCATAAGCTTTAGCAGTAGTAGAAGTCATCAGACATAAAACAAATCAGTTTATTAGTACTGCAACACAAGGCATGTTTTTATTTGATGATCGCAGTACAAAATACTGTGGGTTATTATGCAAAGTCAATGACTTTATTTTAGGGGTGATGTCTTTTACTGTCACTGTCACCCAGAGGCTGATTGGTGAGTGATGTACTGCTTAAAGAAATATACAATTTAAATGAAATAATTTGATTTGTTGTATGCAAATATTGTTTATGTTATTGGTTTTATGTAAATAGTCATGGTGAATTATGAGTGGATCTTAATCTAATACAGTTTAATCTGTTACTGTATACCACAAAATTTAGGATGAGAATAAACAAACAAAAAGTAAATCTACTGTACACAACTCGCACACATATACATCCAGTACAAATAACAAATACATGTAAATATTCAAAAGTGCACACACACACACACACACACACACACCCTCACACACACACACACACACACACACAAATCAGAGGTTCTCCAAGGATTAATATCAAACATTTTCTTCATGTGTTTCCAAGGCAAAATTGAAGATGAGTTTCCTTCCATTATGGCCACCAAAAGCATCATGGCTAACACTTTAAACTGATCCAACACCCAATTTTTGTTTGTGTGAATGAGAGAGAAAGTTGGTTGGAGAGAGAGCATGTCATGATCCATGTCCTGGTTTTATGTTCGGGACTTCCAGACTTCCTATCTGATTTAGTGCTTAGTTCAGATAAAGTCATTATAGTGGGAGATTTTAACATTCACGTAGATATTGAAAATAATAGTCTCAGCACTGCATTTAATTCAATATTAGATTCAATTGGTTTCACTCAAAATGTTAACAAACCCACCCACTGTTTCAATCACACCCTTGATCTTGTTGTAGGTCAACTGCCATAGAAACTATTTAATAGTTTTTCCCCAAAATCCTGTTTTGTCAGATCATTTTTTAATAACTTTTGAATTTAAGATGATGGATTATGCAGCATTTGGAAGAAAATTCCACTACAGCAGATGTTTATCTGACTACGCTGCCCTCCAGCTGCCTCAATCCTACTCCCTATCAAATTGATCATATTGCTGACAATGCTGTAGCCTCACTGTGTCATGATCCATATTTTGAGTTTCCTGTTTTGGACATTTATTTTGAAGGATCATGCAGGATCTAGTTTTTCTGTTCTGTTTCTCTTTACTTTGTCCTGATTTCATTAATTGTTTTCACCTGTGCCTTGTTTTGTTCCTTCAGTTTATATACCTTGTTTCACCCACAGTCAAGTTGCCAGGTCGTCTGACTAGAACTGCCCAGCACTGCCATTTTCATGCCAAGAGTTTTCAAGTTTGTTTTAACCTTTTGTTTTCCCACGTCCCTGGATTTACCTCTTGGATTTTTGTTCATGGATCGCCTCGTTAGCTAAGTAGTAGTGGTGGGCAAGTGAAGCCTCATGAAGCACTGAGGCTTTACTGACAATTGTGCTTCGAGACTTCAGTGACGGTGACATCTGGTGGACAACTGAAGCCATATCAACCTCTGAAGAGCACGACTGAAGCACTGGCACTGTTTCAATCCCATGACAGCAATAAAAGTTCAGACCTCTTGAGATCAAAATGATCCCAAACTTTAGAACGTCGCTTATTGGTGGGACTCGCCATGAAACTTGCCAAAATACTCTCACTCTCCAAATCCTGAAGCAGAATGATGCATCTTATATAGCTGGTATGGCACCAAACCACTCAAATCTGTCAAACCTGTCAAGCTGTCATTGCCTCAGAATGCATTGAAACGCCATGAGCCAATGACACACACTGAAAGACTATGAGCCAATGAAAAGCTTTGAAACATTTTGAAGCAATGAAGCGTGAAGCGAAACAGCTTCGAACGTCATCAGTCAAGTGACACTGGTGTTTTGATACAAGCTCCGACACAGCATTTCGAATCACTCCACTTCAGGAAGAGTGACACAAGTTCAAAGCCTCGGTATCATTTGCCCATCACTACTAAGTAGCCTCTGTTCTTTGTATGTGTTCTCTAGGTTCCCTCACCATGTCTTGTGTTCTTGTTTAGTTCCCTTGTGTTCATGTTTCCTTGCTCTCCCCATAGTCTTGTCTTGTTTCCCCTAGTTGATGTTTCCCAACCCATGGGTTCATGTTCATGTTTAGTCCCCTTTGTTCATGCCTTGTTGTTCATGTTCCCCTTGTAGTCTGGTGTGTCCCAGAGTGTGTGTGTGACCCAGACCTTCATGCTTTGTCCCCTTTATTCATGTTCATGTTTCCCTTGTAGTCTGGTGTGTCCCCTAACGTGCGTGTGACCCAGTCCCTATGTCTTACCCCCTTTGTTCATATTGACTTGTCCCTTTGTTTAGATTCCCCATACTCCCTGGTGTTCTGTTCAGTTAAGCCATAGCCTTCATTCTCTCGCCTTGTTTTCTTGTTTCTGGTTTACCTTGGCTTTTCTTTTGTTCTGTAATAAAGTTACCTTGCACCTGAGTACCAGAGTGGGCATATCATTGGTCCTAATAATAACCCCTCGAATCGTGACACACTGCATGAAACGCTTGATACTGTGGCCCTCTGAAAAAGAAGTTAGTGAATTAGAGAAGATTAGCCCCATGGTATAATTTACATAATCGTACCTTAAAGCAGACATCACAAAGGCTGGAAAGGAAGTGGCGTTCCACAAATTTAGAGGAAATATTTCCAGCCTGGAAAAACAGTCTATTAACATATAAAAAAAGCTCTCCATAAAGTCAGAACTGCATACTATTCATCATTAATAGAGGAAAATAAGAACAATCCCAGGTTTCTTTTCAGCACTGTAGCCAGGCTGACAAAAAGTCACAGCTCTGTTGAGCCCAGTGTTCCCTTAGCTCTCAGCAGTGATGACTTCATGAGTTTCTTTACAAATAAAATCACAACTATTAGACTATTCAGCAGATGCTTCCTATACCTGCAATAAATGAATCTTCTACTACAGTAGCTCTTGAATCATCTCCTTTCATGTTTAGATTGCTTCTCTCCCACAGATCTCTGTGAATTTACATCATTAGTTGCTTCAGCTAAATCATCAACGTGTCTCTTAGACCCCATCCCGACTAGACTGCTTAAAGACACCCTGCCATTAATGAACTCATCTTTATTAGACTTGGTAAATTTATCTCTAGTATCAGGCTACGTACCACAGGCCTTTAAGACTGCAGTAATCAAACCTTTACTCAAAAAGCCTAGTCTTGATCCAGGAGTCTTGGCTAATTATACACCAATATCCAACCTGCCATTTATTTCTAAAATCCTAGAAAAAGCTGTTGCTAAGCAGCTATCAGACCGCTTACACAGGAATGAAGTATTTGAAGATTTTCAATCAGGATGTAGAGCACATCATAGTACAGAAACACTGTTAAAAGTCACCAACAATCTTCTCTTAGCCTCAGATAATGGACTTGTTTCAATACTTGTCCTCTTAGACCTTAGTGCAGCATTCGACACCATTGACCACAACATCTTATTACAGAGACTGGAGCATGTGATTGGTATCAGAGGAACAGCGTTAAAGTGGTTCCAATCTTATTTATCGGACAGATTCCAGTTTGTTCATGTCCATGATGACCCTTCCACACGAACAAAAGTTAGTTAGGGAGTTCCACAAGGCTCCGTGGTAGGACCGATTCTGTTCACCCTGTACATGCTTCCTTTAGGATATGTCATTAGGAAGCACTCTATTAATTACCACTGCTAAGCAGATGACACTCAGTTATATCTATCTATTAAACCTGTTAACACAAACCAGTTAACCAGACTTCAAGCGTGTCTAACTGACATAAAGGCCTGGATGACCAGTAACTTTTTACTTTTAAACTCAGAGAAAACAGAAGTCATTATATTTGGGCCAAAAAACCTCAGAAATAACTTTTCTAAAATTATAGCTACTCTAGATGGCATAACCCTGGCGTCTAGCGCTACTTTAAAAAACCTTGGAGTTATTTTTGACCAGGACATGTCCTTTAACTCACACATAAAACAAATCTCTAGAACTGCATTCTTTCACCTGCGCAACATTTCCAAAATTAGGAACATCCTGTCTCAAAATGATGCAGAAAAACTAGTCCATGCATTTGTTACCTCAATGCTAGATTACTGTAACTCATTACTATCTGGATGTCCCAATATCTCCATAAAAAGCCTCCAATTAATCCAGAATGCCGCAGCCAGAGTCCTGACAGGAACTAACAAGAGAGATCATATTTCTCCTATATTGGCTTCTCTTCATTGGCTCCCTGTAAAATATAGAATAGAATTTAAAATCCTTCTTCTCACATACAAATCCCTTCATAATCAAGCTCCTTCATACCTCAAAGACCTCATAGTACCATATTATCCCAATAGACCACTTCGCTCTCAGAGTGCAGGTCTACTTGTGGTTCCCAGAGTTTCCAAAAGCAGAATGGGAGGCAGAGCCTTTAGTTATCAAGCTCCTCTCCTATGGAACCAGCTCCCAGCCTGGGTTCAGGAGGCAGACACTCTCTATACTTTTAAGGCTAGACTTAAAACCTTCCTCTTTGACAAAGCGTATAGTTAGGGCTGGCTTCAGGCAACCCTGAACCATCCCTTAGTTATGCTGCTATAGTCCTAGACTGCCTGAGGACCATCGGTGCACTGAGCTCCCCTACCCTAACCCCCCCCCTTTCCCTTCCCCTCCCCTCTCTTCTCTCCTCCCACCTCATGTATATTCCACCATTGAATGTTACTAACCTTGTGCTCTCTCTCTCCCCTAGTTTGTGCTCTCTCCCTCTCTCTCTATTCTCTCTGTACCTTCTGCAGGTGTCCCTGGTCCTGGAGCTGTATATCGCTGATGTACAGTTACTGGTCCCACCAACCTGCAGTGTCTATTTGTTGTTTATTGTTGCTGTTCTTTTCTCTCTGCTCTATCCACTCACCCCAACCGGTCGAGGCAGATGGCCGCCCAAACTGAGCCCGGTTCTGCTGGAGGTTTTTTCTTCCGTTAAAGGGAGTTTTTTCCTCTCCACTGTCGCCAAGTGCTTGCTCATAAGGGAATTGTTGGGTTTTTAGTTTTAGTTTTTGTAAAGTGCCTTGAGATGATTTGTATTGTGATTTGGCGCTATACAAATAAAATTGAATTGAATTGAATTGAATATTTTCAGACATTTAAATCTAACTTTCCAATGGTTTAAAGCTTTAAAACTCATTTGGTACGTGTGGACCTTTTTTTAAGTTTCAGATCACTTTTGCCTATTTTAGTCAGGGTCAGAATGAGCAGATCCGAAACTCTGAAAAAAACAGTGTTGAAGGCCTGAAAAAAGTGAGTTGAATGTTTGCAAAACAGGTTTTAAAATTTGAAGAGACTGATTTGTAATACTGAAAAGAATTAAGCATTTTATTCATATATTCAAATTTTATTATCAGAGGTTTGAATCATAGCTTTCAGTTTTGAAACCAAAATTTAAAGTTAAAATGTATTTTCAAACATCATATCCTAGTTTTCAGTGTTGTTGATTGTGATCACCGTGTTCTCACCACATATGAACGTTTGTGTGGAACTGAGTTCTCTCATGTCTCAACTGGTGAAATAGGCAAGAATTCTATTATGATTGTTGATCATCCCAGCTATGGTATCGCTATATTATAAGACTATTACAAGACTTATTTCTCTCTAGTGGCAGAGAACAACATACTAACAACATATTAGGGGCTGAGGCAGTAACATTAAGTTCAATACCCTCAGAAACATAAGCTGTAGCAGTTCTGCTACCTCAGCTACAGTACAGGCATTCACACAGAAATTCTGTGGATGTGTTTCTGGCAATGGCCAAAGCCCCATGACATTTCTTCACTTTCCAGGAGAGTGTAGACGAGTATCTGAAAGTAGCTTTGTCATGGCTGCTTGGTTTTAACTAGTAGCTCTCTGTTGCTACATTGAGCGCTGGTCAGCCAGACTCCGCAGTGTGCCCTGACCCTCCACCTCACAGTACATGGGTTCTTGCAGGTTCTGCTCTCTCACACCTCTACTTAATGTTTTTAAACACACCTAAAGGAAGAAATTCTTGCAGAACCTGAGGATGTAGTTATCCTGTAACAAGCTACACCTAATGTATTTGATATATAATGTATCTGAAAATATGTTTCACATCTTACATCATTTTATTTCTTTTGTGGCTCAGCTGTCCTTGCCAACACTGTGTATGGTCCTGCCCTTGCCCTGGAGTAAGCAGTACCTGCCAAAATCTGGTGTCAGCCTTCTGGGATGTTTTTTTCTGTATGCTGGTGAGCCTTCCCAGACCTCCCGCCCACTCTGGCCCATATCCTGACCCTAACTAAAAAACTATATAGTATATATCAGCTGCAAGATGATTTATGCAAAAACATATCTATAGAACATTAATAGCATACATACATTGTGTTTTAATGGAGTCTAATCAATATTATAGTGATAGAATAATTTCATTATGTGATGTCTTAGTTGAAGATTTCTGTTATATTCTGGTGACAGCAGCAGCACCTCAGTGTTTATTATGTAGGGAAACACTACAGGGATATTATGCAACCACCATAGAACTTCTATGCTCTTAATCAATGTGTGAAGTATCTAAACCTGTGAACTAGCTATCAATCCATATGCTGCATGTCTGTGCATTTACATTTGCACACTGGCGTGCTAGTGACTGTGTCCAAAGTGCATTTAGTAGGAAAGAAGAGGGCTCAAACGTATATGAAAAGCATGAAAAGTGTCCACACAGTATTATTCATACTGTTGCCTTGCTGTGGTTCATAGTACTCACATGACCCTGAGCTGACCAATGGTAAGCTATAATTGTTGTTGGTTCTTTTCTCTCTCCTCTGTACACTCACCCCAACCCGGGTGGGATTTGTTGGGTTTCTATGTAAAGCGCCTTGAGATGATTTTATTGTGATTTGGTGCTATATGACTTACCTTGTGGTAAATACAGGGGAAACACAAAAAATATTTTCTACAGATTATTTTGCCTTTTGCTGCTTAGTGATATAAACACTGCTACTTGTAAATATATAAATTACTGAATTAGAACACATAAAAACAGTCAATTATACAAACACTGTGAATGAAGGTTTTATACACTAATCCAAATGCATTAATAGTTTTTCTGCTGACTCTTACACTGACATATATGTCCAAATGATGGTTCTGTTGGTTGCAGTTTTGACAACCATATAATTTGCAACTGTCCAATTTGTTATTTTCAATGAGAACATGATTGGCTGGAATTTACGACTGAACAGTGTTACTATTTAGTTGCAAGTGCTGAATGAGCCCATGTTATGCAAAGGGCACTGTCTGAACATCTGACAATAAGTGTGTGTGGGTTCTGCATAATTGGCATATTCTAAAATTATAATTGTCAATGTGTGAATCGGGATAGTTATAAATTTGGATGGTTTGGGGTGGTAGGTCGTCATTTCGTGTTGGATCGTTTGACGAAAAAATAAAATAAAACCGTGTAGGATCGGTTAACTTTAAGTTTTTATTTTCCTGCTGTGGCGGACCCACTAGTTCCCGACGGGGGACTGGCAGAGCTGGGTTGCAAGACCCGGGGAACTGGGAAACCCCGAAATAACACATCATGTCGGATTGACTGATAAACAAAGGACGCTGTGTTAGATAGGTTGTGTAGAATTTTAGGTTTTAAATATTGTGCATTTGTGTGGATGTCGCGGAAGTTTGAGTGAATCTATGTTAGTGTGAATCAAAGAGTGGGGGGTGAGGACAGTAAGTGTGTGTGTGTGGAAAGCGCCAGAGATAGAGAGAGACGAAGTGTAGGGGCGCGAGGTTTGTGAAGACTGAGAGAGAAAGGCGGAAGTGAGAGAAGGTAAGGTAAGTAAAGCTCCACCTATTATTTGGTTCCCTCTACTGGAGGAAGAGGGAATTGTATTACAATTTATTTGGCTCCCTCTGTTGAAACAACTAGGGATTGCAATAACAACTATAGATAGAGCTCCCTCTGGTGAGGAGGGGATAACTACAGATAAAATAAAATAAACAAATAGATAAATAAAATAACATAGAATAAACTAAATAAACAAATAATAATAACAACAACAATAATAAACAAATAAATAAAAATAAAATAAATATATAATACAAGAATAAATGAAAATAAATAAATATAAGAAGTATAATAAATAATAATAATAGTAAAAATATATAAAATAAAGATAGACCACGCATTAATTTGGAAGGCAGACTCGAATACAACAATGGAAAGACACCTTGACCAACAGGTAAGTGATGAGGAATGGGGCCCGCCTGAAAAATGGGTGAAACTGGAAATTCAGGTGGCATCAACCCTGGTGGCAGGTCGGCCAAAGCAGGGGCAGAAGAATACAAAAGAAGAGATGGAAGAACAATATAGGGAGAAGTTAATGGATTTGATTAAGGAAAAAGGAAGAAACCCACAGGATCGAGCTGCTCTGATCCCATGGATATGGGAGAAGGCACATCGACACGAGAAGCGGGCCAAGGAAGCAGGAATGGAAGGAGAAAAAGCTTCCATGTTTCGTAAAGGTAAGTTCAGACAGAAAAAACAGACCTGGCCAGTACCTGGATTAATATAGCCCTGCTATGGCAGAGTACCCCGCATTTACACAAGGATAAGACATAGAAGACCAAAGAGGGAAACCGACGAGAAATTGCCGCCACTTTATTTCGTAAGTAGTCCATCGGCACCCTCGGTTCCTACTCTATATCCAGTAATAGAGATCAAAAAAAGGAGAACTGCAAGTGCCTGATCTGCCTCAGCCTAGTCCACAGGCCCACCCACAGAAATCAGGCTATAAAGAGTATATCGATTGGGAAACTTTGAAGTTAACTCCCTCTGGAAGTGGACGAAGTTCCCCGGATCACGTGGTAGAACCTGTTCCTTTTGCAGACAGAGCACATAGAGAGGGAGGCCCCAGGAACGTTCATATTCAAACACCTCCTGAGACAAAGGTAAGTATTGATAGGTGGACGGACCCACAGATATTAGACCATGAAGTTTTGCTGAAGTTCACCCCACAAAGACAACCAAAGACAGGACAGATAGTCCTCTGGGCGGAAGGAACATGGCGTCCAGAGATAAAGGAGGCTGATGAAGAAGAAATGAACGGCTCAGCTGGAAAGGTGACTGGTAAACTAGAGGATCCAGGTGCTAGTGAGAACTACTGTCAAAAGCTCAGATCATAAGGACCCCCCAAGGGTCCCCCACCTCCCCCCAATCAATCCACCCAATCCATTGAGAGCAGCGAGGACGAAAAGGACCGACTGGAGGACGGAGAGGTAAACCAGCATCATTCTTTGCAAGCACCCTTGTTGGCTTCGGGAGGAAGAGTGAAGTATCGGCCGTACGGCCTCGGGGATGTGCAGGCGTTGGTGGATCAACTTCCCCCAGTGGCGGAGGGAGGAGGTTTGTGGCTTGGCAAATTGGACAAGCTGACCGCAGGGCAGAGATTGGCAATGGGAGACTTTAGGGCGGTTATTCAGAGGTGCCTGACCAGTATAGATGCACGAGACCTTGAGAGGGCAGCAGGGACTTTGCGCCGGCAGGATGAGGAGCCATTTGCGTAATGGGCTGGTGACCTGAGCAGGGTGATTACAGAGAAATATCCATTACCCACTTCATCCGCCGTGCCCAAATTGGCATGGAACTCGAAAGAAAATCCAAGGACCTTCTTGGATCAGACTAAGGAACTGTGGGTGCGTCATACTGGGTGTCATCCTGGCAAACCAGGGCCCCAGAGGGAGTTGTATAGACAGGCGGTGTTGGAGGGAGTACCGGAGAAGGTAAAAACTGCTATGTGTGACAATCCTGATTTACAGGGGGCCGACTCTGTAGTGTGGGAGAGACATCTGGTGCACCATCTGACTCGTGTTCAGCAACAATTGCAAAAGGAAGACGAGCAGAATAAGGGCCTCCAAACTCAGCTTTTAAAAATACAGCTGTCAGAGGCACGTCAAAAGGGCTAACTCAGAAAAAAAAAGAAGGAGAAAAACGAGGAACCAAAGAAATTGATGTGGCAATGGGGAATGGATGCTCCGGAATCCCCGGACCTGTTTCAAATACCGCCCTGGGAGCTGTATCGCCGTCTATCGGTGAACAGAAGGGGGCTACAGGGGAGCTCCGAGGGGGGGAAATGGATGGAGAGGACGCGGGGGGCGTGGGGGCCGACCTCGAGGCACTTCAAATGTATGCTTCCTATGTGGAAGACTGTCCTCACAGAGGTTACTTTGCCCAAGGAAGAGCCCGGCGGGGACAGGGTGCCGGTTCGTATCGTGGACGAGGTGGCCCTCCATCCTACAACATGCCAGTGATGGACTGGGGATCTCCCGTGACCTGGGATGATCCCTACCAAGAATGATACACCCCATCAAGAGGCCCGGACAGCAGTAAAACCACGGCACATCCGCTGCTGCCCGTGATGGTCAATTACATGAAGTTGTCGTTTTTGGTCGACACTGGGGCAACATGCTCCACTTTGAACACCACTTCAGAATCTACGCTGTCGACACAGACTACCACAGTTATGGGCTTCTCGGGGAAGAAACAGACTCTGCCGGTGACACTGCCACTACTCACACAAGTGGGCCACCAGTGCGTCCGCCACACCTACATCTACTCTCCAGGCACTCCTGTCAACCTCCTGGGCAGGGACTTACTGATCAAACTGGGGGCTACTATTCTCTGCTCCCTTGAAGGACTGAGTGTGACTCTACCAGATGGCACATGCTTGCCTTGTACCCGGTATTCTACCGGGAAATGTGCGCAGTTCCTACTTAGACCCTCTGAGGAAGAGGGAGCAGATATTTACTGGGCTAAACTTTGCCCTGAACCACCAGACCAGGGAGGCATCTGGTCAGCATATCAAAGGTGGCGCCCCTGGATCTCGCTCCTTGACCCCTACGTCCCTCCCCCGGACCCATCCAAACCGATTGGTACAGGGAAGAGTTCGATCAGGTCGTAGGAGATTCTTGGAGCATCGATGCGGAAAATATTTATGTGGCACCAGAAGGTATGGCGGCAGTGGTGAAGCTGCTCCCGGAACAACAACAGTGGTATCAAATGCACCCCATGTGTTTCTCGCACTACACCCGAGACATGAGGCCAAAGAATTGGGGGCATTGGCTCACTCAGACTGGAAGCCCACCTCAATACCGCAGGTCTCATACGCTCCCACTCTACAGACTTTTATGTAGACGATCTCTTGCTGGCGGCGCCATCTGCAACTGCCTGTATACAGGCCATTAAGACAGTCTTGATGCTTCTGGCAGAGAGGGGTTTCAAGGTTAGTAAACAGAAAATCCAAACCTGTAGAAGACAAGTCTCCTTCCTGGGAGGTTTGATCTCCCAAAAGGGGGCAGGATTGTCCTCTGCCCATAGGTCCACCATACTGCACCACCCCAAGCCCCTGCTGGTAAAGGACATGCTCTCCTTCCTTGGCCTTACAGGGTACAGCCGCTTCTACGTCCCGGATTACACTAACCTCATGAGCCCCCTCCGACGGATGGTGAAAGACCAAGGTCTGAGAAACCTCTCTGCCCACTTTGTTTGGACGACAGAGGCAGAGCAAAACTTCATCCGCCTTAAGCAAGAACTTGCTACAGCAGCTGATTTGGCCATTCCAGACTATTCACTCCCATTCTTTTTGGATGTTTCTGTCACAGACGCCGTGGCCAATGGCGTCCTGCTCTAGAAAAAAGGGGGAGAGAGGAGAATTCTGATGTATACCAGTGTAATGCTGGATACATTGGAGAAAAGACATCACGCCTGTATACAACACGCAGCAGCCGTGGCAAAGATTATCCAAAAAACCGCTCACATCATGTTGGGACAGCCCAAATGTTGAAGAACCTAGAGCAATGGTGGCATCCATATCTCAATGATATGGCCAGAGAGTTGGTCAGGGAATGTGACATCTGCACCAAGTACAACACCAGACCGACAGTGAACCCAGAGATTGGTAGGTATCCACTCGTCACCAGGCCTGGACGAGAGATTGTTATTGATTTCACAGATATGGGAACCACCGTTCGAGGGTACAGGTACGTACTGATGTGTGTGGATGTGTATTCAGGGTGGCCAGAAGCGTGGCCCGCCAAGAGGGAAGACAGTAACACGGTAATTAAATGCCTGATAAATTATTATATCCCCAACCATTGCTTCCCAGAGAAAATTAGGTCAGATAATGGGACGTATTTCAAGAATCAGGATTTGCAGAAGGTAGAGGCCATGATGGGGTTGAAACATGGGTTTGGAATGGTGTATCATCCACAGTCTCAAGGATAGGTGGAAAGGATGAATCAAACTGTAAAAACCAAATTGGCAAAAATCTGTGCACAGACCAAATTGAACTGGATTGATGCATTGCCATTGGCACTTATGTCCATCCGCTCTTCTGTTAACCAATCCACTGGGTTTACACCTTTCGAACTCCAAACAGGGAGACCTTTTCCAGGGCCCCACACCACTATTCCAGTAACCACAGTAGAGAATGAGGGTCTGTTAGCCAAAGCATATTTTAACTTTCTGCAAGCTCTCGTTTCAGCTTTTTCCCATCAGGTCGCGGACCAGCAGGGCGACGGAACACAAACTACACCTGACGCCGACTGGGTGCTGCTGAAGGTGATAAAAGGAAGTGGTCAGAGCCACGGTGGACAGGACCCTATCAGGTGACAGAGAGAACATCTCACGCAGTGAGGTTAAAGGGGAAAGGAGATACCTGGTACCACTGGTCGCAGTGTGCACCAGGAGAACCGCCATCTAGATCTCTGACCAAGGTCCAGGAAGATCTCCAACAACATACCTCTGTCTCGGTTGAGGCAGAGAAGGACCCTCCTCAGAAAGGGGCAGAATAATCCCGGGGAGTGAGTCAGGTACTGAGGTATTCCACCCTCAGTCCGAAGAAAGAAGAAACTGTACGAAAAGGGAGGGGGTAAGAAAGAGCGCCCCTCTCTGACAAGGGGCGTGCCAAGCCTCCAGCCGACGAATCAGTGCGCAGACGGAGGCAGCCTCAAGGGATTGTTAGTTGTGTTTTTGTGTGGTAGTTTTAGTTGTTGATTTATTTAGTTTATTGTGTATGTTTAGCCATTATTAGATAGTTTAGTTAACAATTGGGGAGTTAAAGCGAAGATGTTTGGATTTGGGAAGGTATTTGGGGTCCTTACGACCCTGACTGTAATGATTGTTGTTTTGTGTTTGGTCTGTATTTGTAGGCATACTGGTCACATGTGGGTGTTGCTACATTCCCTGTATGAGCTCCGTGGCACGCCGGGTAATTTCATCCACCATAGAGAGGCAGGACCTGAAGGTCCTCATGCCTTTATTGGTTACTGATCCTGATGATGTATATAGTGGTGTTGCTATACTGAGGTCTATTGATATGTGATCTCCTAGGGGAGATCAAAAGGGGGATATCAAATTTTGACATTTACATAGTGGGGGTGGACTCTTAGGAGAGCCCAAAAGGGGGAATTGTGGGAATGCAGACACACTTTGTGTGACTAGTATGCAGCATAGTGTGTAAAGTGTAGTCCTATATGTTTAGACAAGTGACAGGGTCACCGCTCTTCACTATGTCTTTACTATGAGGGAAGGTAAAGGGAATAACAACTCCATATATAGTAATGGTCCGAATTCCTTTTGTGGAAAAGTACTGCCATGTAGGGCGGTGACCAAGTTACAAGGTATATACATTCTATAGATTTCGCCTAGAGCTCAGATCTCTCCGTGTGCCACATGAGGGTTGATCTCCAGAGCGCTCTGTATAGTTTGAATAAAACCTATAATCAGGTGAACCACCCCAGCCGCCTCTGTGTACTTCCTCATCAACGCACCTGTGTAAAACGTGAGTATTCAACACTTGGAAATGTTCTTCACAGTCCTTTTGGCAAGAAATTACCACTATCCTAATTTATCACTTTAATTAATGTGAACCACCATTACTAGGTGCATTATAGTCTGGGGAATAACATAGCGTAGCAATACCACCAGATTAAATGCTGTTCTGCATTTTTTTGGTTTGTTTTTTGTTAATGGAATATGTGCCATTGGGTGAGAAAATATCCCATTATGGCCAGACGTATTGCAGCTTAGTGAAATGTGGAGGTGAGAAAGTACAGTAACCATCAATACAGCATTTGGCAAACTGTGAACACTTTGTGTTGGCTTCACCCATCACCATCATGAATTTATTATACTATCTTGCAGAATGTGGATTTAAAATAATTGTGCACGCGCGCACACACACACACACACACACACACACACACACACACACACACACACAGCATCCTCTCCTCTCAGTCTCCCAATCTCTTCATAGCAACAATGCAACAGCAGATTCAGACATTAGGATTTGTGTTGTAGAAAAGCGCCAGCAGTGTTAGCTTGACACAACCACAGCCATGAAGTCACACAGAACTGGAAATGTTATGCAACAGCTGTGCTTTACAGAGCCAAGTTGCACTGTGCATGCTTAACAGCCACAAAAAATAGTAGGGTTCCTAAGCAGTGCAGGCAGGCTGTAAATAATGCATGTCAGGACAGGAACACACACACACACAGACACACACACAACCTCTGTGCTTATATAAAATTAGTTGTTTAGGAAACAAAACCATATAATTGTTGGGATTGCTGTGCAAAGCAGCAATCCCAAGATATGTTCTTCTTATGTCCTACACCGTTTCGTAGAAACGTCATTCAAACAAGTTCTCTCTCTTTCTCCGTCTCACTTTACAGTTTCTCTCCCTTTGTTTTCTACATGTATCGCTCTCTTTCTTTTTCTTTGTACTGTCTTTTCACGCAGTGTTGACAACTCGTCAGTAAGGAAAGTAGCTATTGGCTGTCCTAAAAGTCGCTAGAGGTCGCTGAATGACGTCATCGCGTAATTTGCATAATGTTCATGGCACATGCTGTAATTGTGATGGACGCTTTTGCCAACTTCAGAAATGGAAAGTAAGAGACAATTGTGATTCTTTATAAGAAATAAGGGACAGAATAAGGGACACTCAAAATATTTGTACTGTGCCATATAATGTAGCATGACGGCCTGCAGTTAATAAGTTCCCTGAACTAAATACATTTGCCTTGCTGTAAATGACTGAGGCTGTTTGAGTCAAATGCAGTGATTTATTTTAGACAAAGAACATTTTACCTTTTTTTATTTTATTTTATTTTTTTATTATGCCATGCATCAGTACAGATCACACACATACATGATCGCACATGCGATTCATTTGCAGTCGGGACGCGGAGGCGTGAACACTTCCTGCTGTGACTGCAGCTGGGAGGGAGGGACTGCTGCGAGAGGACTGGGCCGCCTGTGAAGACTTTGGGACGGGGGAGGGGCCTGCGGCTGCAGCTGATTTGCCGTCTTACTGCGGCAAATTGAGAAGTGTAAGAATGGTGCAGTACAGACACATCAGAGTCTCCAAAAGTCTCCAGTAACGCCAGAAAAAGTCGCCAGATTTGTCGCTAGTCGCTTTAAAAAAAAAAAAAAGTGTCGCTAGAGGGGTCTGAATACTCGCTAAATATAAGTTGGCAACGTTAGGTTTTAAATCACAATCTTCTGTTTAGGCTGTACGTCCGGGTCCGTATGGGGCGGCTTCTGGGTCCGCACCCGGACCGCCTGTTAGTGACCTATGGTCTAAATGAATCAACACCTAAAGGCCTGGATGACCAATAACCTTCTACTTTTAAATTCAGTGAAAACAAGTTATTGTATTTGAGCCTAAAATCCTCAGAAACAGCTTTTCTAACAACATAGCTACTTTAGATGGTATAGCTTTGGCCTCTAGCACTATTGTGAAAAACCTTGGAGTTATTTTTGCCCAAGATATGTCCTTTAATATTGCCAAAATTAGGAACATCCTGTCTCAAAATGATGCAGAAAAACTAGTCCATTCATTTGTTACTTCAAGGCTAGATTACTGTAGTGGATGGAGTTCAACATCCTTACAGCCTGGTGGTTGAAGCTGTTTACAAGTCCTGTGGCAGGCCCGGAGGTTCCGATAACATCTCACTGATGGCAGGAGGCTGAAGTGGAAGTGTGAGGGGTGGGAGGTGTCACCGTGAAGGAGGGCAGAGGGACACCAGTCTTTGTGTAGGAGGCAGTGCAGCCTCCATACCACACAGTGACACAGCCAGTGAGGATGCTCTCAGTGGTACCCCGGTAGAAGGAGCACATGATGGGAGGTGGGACTTTTGCTCTCCTCAGTCTACGTAGGAAGTAAAGGCATGATTGAGCCATCTTGGCCAGTGATGTGGTGTTGCTGGTCCAGGAGATGTCCTTGGAGATGTTCACCCCCAGGAACTTGGTGCTGCTCATCCTCTCCACAGCAGCACGGTCGATGGTCAGTGGGGGATGCTGAAAAGGTCTTCTCCTGAAGTTGACGATAATCTCTTTAGTTATCCCCACGTTGAGGAACAGTTTGTTATCTTTGCACCACTGGATCAGTTAGCTCACCTTACTACTGTAGTTGGCTTCACCATTGTTAGTGATGAGGCCCACCACAGTCGTGTCAGCCGCAAACTTGATGATATGGTTGATACTGTAGGTTGGCTCACAGTTGTGGATCAGCAGAGTGAAGAGCAGTGGGCTGAGCACACATCCCTGCGGAACCCCTGTGCTCAGTGTGATGGTCTTGGAAGTATTGCTGCCTACCCGTTAGAAAGTCCAGCATGCAGTTACAGAAGGAGGTGTTCAGTCCCAAGTGTCCAGGTTTGTCTATTAGTTGCTGGGGAATGATTGTGTTGAATGCTGAACTGAAATCCAGGAACAGCATTCACACACAGGAGTCTTTGGAGTCAAGGTGGGTGACAGCTGAGTGCACAGCAGCAGAGATGGCATCCACATTGGTCCTGTACACAAACTGAAACAGGTCGTGGGAGGGTGGATTTCATGGTTTGCATGACCAGCCACTTGAAGCACCTCATGATGATGGAGGTCAGTGTTACCAGCCAGTAGTCATTGTGGCTCGAAGGGTGGGGCTTCTTTGGTACCAGTATTATTGTAGTAGAAACACACAGGGACAACAGCTTGGCTGAGAGAGATGTTGAAGATGTCAGTGAGGACATCCTTGAGCTCCTTGGCACAGTCCTTTAAAACACGACCAGGTATGTTGTCTGGTCCAGCTGCCTTGCGTGTACTGATCCCGGAGAGGGTCCTCCTCACACTGGCTAGGTACAGACACCCTGCCTGCTCAGGAGGGGTAATGTTCTGTGCTGGTGGAAGAGCAGACCACCAAGGCTGGAGACTGAACAATACTGGAAAAACATATGGGAGGAGGCCTCACATAACACCAATGCCCAGTGGCTGGTGGACCTGAGAGCAGACCACAGCAACCTCCCTGAACAGGACCCAGTAACCATCACAATGGCAGATATCCAAGAAAGGGTCTCAAGCATGAAGAACTGGACAGCACCGGAACCTGACATGATCCACACCTACTGGCTAAAGAAGCTAACTGCACTCCATGAGGGCCTGGCAGCTCAGGTGAACCAGCTGAAAATGGATGGGACTCACCCTGAAGGCAGGACAGTCCTGATCCTGAAGGACCCCATAAGGGAGCAGTCCCATCTGACTACCGCCCGATAACCTGCACAACATGGATGCTCCTGTCAGGCATCATAGCGACTAAGATGAGTAAGCACATGGCTCAATACATGAGTGGGGCCCAGAAAGGAATAGGTAAGAACACCAGGGGAACAAAACATCAACTACTGGTAGATAAAGCAGTCACTTGAGTCTGTAAGACTAGACAGACCAACCTGTGCCTGGATTGACTACAAGAAAGCCTATGACTCAATGCCTCACACATGGATTCTGGAATGCTTGGAGCTATACATCAATAAGGCTCTAAGAACATTCATAAGGAAATCAGTGGGACTGTGGAAAACAACCCCAGTGGCCAACCTGACCGATTGCACAAGTAAGTCTCCATCAAGTGCGGCATCTACCAAAGAGATGCTCTGTCCCCGCTGCTGTTCTGCATGGGCCTGAACCCCCTCAGCCAGATCATCACTAACACTGTCTTCAAATACCGACTACGAAATGGAGCAATCATCAGCCACCTCCTGTGACATCAAGCTATATGCCATGATTGAGTGAGAAATCGACTTACTGATCCACACCACCAGGATATACAGCAACGACATTGGAATGTCATTCGGACTGCATAAATATGGTTGGATGATAACAAAGAGAGGGAAGGTTGTCAGGACTGAAGGAATTGAACTGCCAGAAGGCAGCATAGCGGATGTTGAGGAAAGCTACAAGTACCCTGGAATCCCACAGGCAAATGGGAACCAAGAAGAAGCTGCAAGGAAAGCAGCCACATCCAAATACCCACAGCTAAATGGGAAGAACAAGGCCCAAGCTATCAACATCTATGCCCTGTTGGTCACAGGATACTCTGCTGGCATAATAAGCTGGCCAAAAGAAGAGATGGAGGCCACCAATGTCAAGACAAGGAAGCTCCTCACAATGAATGGAGGGTTTCACCTAAAATCCAGCATCCTGAACTAAGAACACCGAGGACCAGTGAGTGTCAGAGCCACCATCCGAGATGAAACATCAGTACATCAGGAAGATGGCCCCGAGCGATGGAGTACTTAGTAACAGCCACAGAAGCCCAAAGTGGAGGGAAAGGAGCAAGAACCATCATGGCAGGGCAAACCCCTGCACGGTATGTACCACCAACAGATAGAAGAAGTGCCTGATATCGAAATGTCCTATTAGTAGCTGGAAAAGACTGGACTGAAAGACAGCACAGAGGCACTAATCATAGCAGCACAATAACAGGCCCTGAGCACAAGATCAATAGAGGCTGGGGTCTACCACACCAGACAGGACCCCAGGTGGAGGCTGTGCAAAGATGCCCCTGAGACAAGCTCTCAGTTAAGAAGAGCACAGTGCTAGGAACAGCTAAGATACTGCCAAGAACCCTCAAACTCCCAGACCTTGGGTAGAGCACCCGAGATTGATGACACACACACCAGAGACTGAGATCTCTGATGTTGTTCCTGGGATCTGTTGGAGCCACTCTCCCAGTTTGGGCGTCACGGCCCCAAGGGTGCCGATTACCACAGGGACCACTGTTGCCTTCACCTTCCACATCTTTTCTAGCTCTTCTTTAACCCTCTGGGGTCGACGCACGCGCCGGCGCGTTTTGATGCATCTTTTTCTGATAAGACCGAAACAAACTTAAATTACTCCGTCAATTCTGATCGTACAGATAAAAGAAGTATATCATTCAAATCTGTAAAGGGTCTAGTTTTAGTGGTATACCATCATAATAACAACAAAACGTTGTGCTTTTTTTAAATAAAGAAAGCCGACAGGGTGCGCTCTCAGACTTTTCTGTCTCTGCCATTTCTCTTCACAGACGCGTAAATAAAACAACCAGAATCTCAGCGAATACTTGGCTCATAAAAATAAGAATTATATGGCTAGAAAGCTTGACATGTTTTCTTTTGAGTGAAACAATTCAAGTCAAAAACAAATCATCACTTTTTATTTAATCCGTATGAACGTAAGGAGAAGTCCGTTCTTTCCTGTCTCACCTCATTACAGGTAATGCGGTCCTGCCTTGTACACTGTCCACTGTTCACATGTAAATAATCTCAGGTGAACCAGGTAAATATGTGCACGCCCCCGAGAAATGACACAAAATATCAAACTTCATCATAGAATTTACTCACTTTTTCGGCGCGTTTGGATGATAGCGCGTTACGCACGTGAAGCGGCGCTCCTTACATTCCTCACAGAGACAAATAGTTTAGCTTGTCCTCAGAGTAAAAACACTGATTTTAACTCAAATGAGGATCGTTTGGCTCCTCATTGTGTTGTATTGTACTGCACTAATCCGTCCCATCTACATTGAGTGAAAGGCTCATTATGCGCGCCTTTGTCTGGTCGTTCAGTGCGTCTTTTGTGTTCTCAGGTAAATCACATGACTATTCATCCTCAGACACACCCTCTTGCATATGGCCTTTCTGGACAAAAAGTGTCTTAGAAAATTTAAATCAGTGTATTGTTTACTGTGAATGTGTGAACAAGATGACATTCACAGCACTCTGAAGTAAACACTTTAGCCTACAACATGCTGGTCTCCAAAGTCTTGTGAACCAATGTTCTGTTTGTGTTTTATGGTCTTATTTCAGTGAGTAAAAAATTTTTGTTTTTCACTAACCATGCATAAACACTTTTTTCTCAAAAACACAATAATGTATAAACTTGCTGCTCACATTGTAGCCAATTTTGTGCTGATTACAGTGTTATCAGACTTTAGACATTAATATGTTTAAAAAACACTGAAAAAAGCACAAATGTCAGGACATGTCAAAATTTGTCCAGGCCCAAAAAACCCCCTCAGACCCCAGAGGGTTAAGCCCTTGGTATTTCTCCAGCTTCTCATGTTCCTTCTTTCTGATGTTGCTGTCACTTGGGATCGCTACATCTACCACTACGGCTTTCTTCTGTTGTTTGTTCACCACTACTATGTCCGGTTGGTTAGCCATCACCTGTTTGTCGGTCTGTATCTGGAAGTCCCACAGGATCTTGGCTCGGTCATTCTCCACCACCTTTGGAGGTGTATCCCATTTTGACCTTGGGACCTCCAGCCCATACTCGGCACAGATGTTCCTGTACACTATGCCAGCCACTTGGTTATGGCGTTCCATGTATGCTCTGCCTGCTAGCATCTTACAACCTGCTGTTATGTGCTGGATTGTCTCAGGGGCATCTTTGCACAGCGTGCACCTGGGGTCTTGCCTGGTGTGGTAGACCCCGGCCTCTATTGATCTTGCGCTCAGGGCCTGTTCTTGTGCTGCTACGATTAGTGCCTCTGTGCTGTCTTTCAGTCCAGCTTTTTCCAGCCACCAGTAGGACTTTTCGATATCAGCCACTTCTTGTATCTGTTGGTGGTACGTGCCGTGCAGGGGTTTGTCCTGCCATGATGGTTCTCGCTCTTCTTCCTCTGCATCGGGCTTCTGTTGCCTGAGATATTCACTAAGTATTCCATCGCTTGGGGCCATCTTCCTGATGTACTCATGGATCTTTGCTATTTCATCTTGGATGGTGGCTCTGACGCTCACCAGTCCCCGGCCTCCTTCCTTCCTCTTAGCGTACAGTCTCAGGATGCTGGATTTGGGGTGAAGTCCTCCATCCATTGTGAAGAGCTTCCTTGTCTTGACATCAGTGGCTTCTATGTCCTCTTTTGGCCAACTTATTATGCCAGCGGGGTATCTGATGACAGGTAGGGCGTAGGTGTTGATGGCTTGGACCTTGTTCTTCCCATTTAGCTGACTTCTTAGGACTTGCCTTACTCTCTGTAGATATTTGGCTGTGGCTGCTTTCCTTGCGGATTCTTCTTGGTTCCCATTTGCCTGTGGGATTCCAAGGTACTTGTAGCTTCCCTCAACATCTGCTATGCTGCCTTCTGGGAGTACAACTCCTTCAGTCCTGACAACCTTCCCTCTCTTTGTTATCATTCGACCGCACTCCAGTCCGAATGACATTCCAATGTCGTTGCTGTATATCCTGGTGGTGTGGATCAGTCAGTTGATGTCTCACTCAGTCCTGGCATACAGCTTGATGTCATCCATGTACAGGAGGTGGCTGATGGTTGCCCCATTTCGTAGTCGGTATCCGAAGCCCGTCTTAGTGATGATCTGGCTGAGGGGGTTCAGGCCTATGCAGAACAGCAGCGGGGACAGAGCATCTCCTTGGTAGATGCCGCACTTGATGGAGACTTGTGCTATCGGCTTGAGGTTGGCTACTAGGGTTGTTTTCCACAGTCCCACAGGCATTGAGTCGTAGGCTTTCTTGTAGTCAATCCAGGCGGTGCACAGGTTGGTCTGCCTGGTCTTACAGTCTCGAGTGACCGCTTTATCCACCAGTAGTTGATGTTTTGCTCCCCTGGTGTCCTTACCCATTCCTTTCTGGGCCCCGCTCATGTATTGAGCCATGTGCCTACTCATCTTAGCCGCTATGATGCCCGACAGGAGCTTCCAGGTTGTGCAGAGGCAGGTTATCGGACGGTAGTTGGATGGGACTGCTCCCTGGGACTGATCCTTCAGGATCAGGACTGTCCTGCCTTCAGTTAGCCACTCTGGGTGAGTCCCATCCATCAGCAGCTGGTTCATTTGAGCTGCCAGGCGCTCATGGAGGGCAGTTAGCTTCTTTAGCCAGTAGGTGTGGATCATGTCAGGCCCCGGTGCTGTCCAGTTCTTCATGTTTGAGACCCTTTCTCGGATATCTGCTGTTGCGATGATTACTGGTTCCTGTTCAGGGAGGTTGCTGTGGTCTGCTCTCAGGTCTGCCAGCCACTGGGCATTGGTGTTATGTGATGCCTCCCTCTCCCATATGTTTTTCCAGTATTGTTCAGTCTCCAGCCTTGGTGGGTCTGTTCTCGTGTTACTGCCCTCCCACTGAGAGTACACTTTGGATGGTTCGGTGGAGAACATCCTGTTTATTCTCCGTGCTTCTATTTCTCTGGTGTACCTCTTCAGACGTGTGGCCAGGGCTGTGAGTCGTTGTTTGGCAGTCTCCAGGGCCTCTGGTATGGACAGCTGTATATCAGTTCATAAATCCAACCACCTATAGTTTTAGTGGAAGAATCTAACTAACCATGTTGCTTTAGATTTTAAACCTAACCCCACTGTTTCTGTCAAGTGGCTTTTGAGTGACTTACGCAATGAAAAAGTTTGAGAACAGGTGATGAGAACATCTAAAATGCCATTATCAGCTCTTGTACATTATGTTCACAAACAAGAAAGGAAAATAAAACCTGGCTTTAGATCTTGCATTTTCATCCATTTAAAATGCTGCTGTTCATCAGCTAATCTTCACTGCAGCACCTTAATATCTAACAAGTTGAAGGGTCACAACCAGTGTGTGACAAATACTATGGTAGTCTATTTATCCGAGCATGCTAAATAACAGATGTACTATCATATTAGTACAACTATACTAATTATCCCAATGATTTATATGCTGTTGTTGTTTGCAGAAGAGCCACATTTACAATGCAAATGTCATTATCATCATTAGAGCCAGTCATCAATGTTAGCAACTGGCCACAGCCACATTGAAAAACAGCAACAAAAACCACTTTCCGGCTGCTCCAATTAGATGTCATTAAGTCTAAAGTCCCCACAAAATCAGCCTCACACTTGCACACACAGACACGCAAACAGTACCAATACAGTAATTTGATAGTACAGGAGTTTGATCATATGAATGCAACAGATCAATATGAATACCGGTTGTGCTGGAAATCGATCACCTAAACTATAACTGATGTTGTCTGTGTGTGTATGTATCTGTATGTCTGTAAAGGTCTGTAGTAATGTCAGCCACTGACCACATTATCCTTTAGTGGATCTGCCCATTTTCTTCAACACAATGTCCAAGAAGGGCTCTAGCCCTTACTCACACACACACACACACACACACACACACACACACACACAGTGGTATTTCTGTGGTTCTGACGTCACTCGCTGGCATAATTCATTCCCTAGCCTCTTACACTAACCTTAACCATCAAAGCTAAATGCCTAACTAAAACCCTTATCCTGTCTGTAACCTAAACCTGATTCTAAACTGAACCCTAAAATGAAGTCTGACCCCTCAAACTGCCCTTTAAAGTTGTGAGGACTTGCTGAAATGTTCTCATAATGATGGTTTTGAACTAAAATTTGTTTAGATATGCACATAAACACATGTATTTTCAACCCTGTGGGGGCTTTACATTCACTTGCAATCATTTCCTCCAGACTTACCCTAATATTAACCATAAGCACCTCTTGCCTAACACTAACCCTAAACTCATCACTCTGAAATTCAGTAGTTTACATGGTACAGACCAGCACACCCACACACACACACACAGTAGTCCTCCCAAAAGGACTGAACAAGTGCTGGTCAGCTGGTGGATCTGTCAGTGTTATTACTTTAGATACGTGCTACAGAAACATGTTCTTGTTTGATTTGGCCCCCACCATTGTTCTGTTTTAATGTCTGTTCTTCCCATGCTTTATAACATGATGAAATTGAAGAAAAGATAATTTGTTCATACAGTGGTACTACTTCAGACATTAGAGTCAGTGTCGTACAGTAATGTAATTTTGTAGTCCAAACTGGGCATAATTCCACTCAGGAGCTGCACGTTAATCTCCAAAAGAAAATGTCATGTAGGCCTTCAATAATTCTAATCCACTCTAAAACACTAAAAAGAATATTAGGCATTAGATTTGGGTAATAATGTGATTATATACTACTGTGAATAGAATTTGTAATTGCGTATCAATAATATAAGAAAACTGATAACACATGAGAATATTAACATCACTATCTGCAAACAGCACAGGCAAAATAGCACTTTGATTAAGGTTACCGAAAGTGTGTAGTTTCAATTAGAAAACATGTCATTTGTTGTTTCAACTACCTGCAGACATGAACTGTTTTTAAATAAAGCCCATGATCTATATAGAACTGTAATCAAGTGGTGTGAATGCCTCAAAATAAATAAAAAAAGTTTAGCCATGCACCACAGTAGGTGGTTCACAATATTAAAGGGAGGAAATATGCTGAATGCAAGCCCAGCGACAACACCGCAACAAATGTAATGTAATTACATGTAAACTGTATGTAATTCAGGTGGCCTGTTCAGTTTATGGGTGATATGCCTAATTCACACAAGCTAACAAATTATTTTAATGTAGACAAGAGCAACAGAAAAGAAGAGCTTCACAGCCTTTTCTTGTTGACTTTTCTTTGATACATACCCCAGTGGGTGTGTCTACGCATGTTTGTATGTACAGTGGGTACGGAAAGTATTCAGACCCCTTTAAATTTTTCACTCTTTGTGTCATTGCAGCCATTTGCCAAAATCTAAAAAATTCATTTTATTGTTGGGATTGCTGTGCAAAGCAGCAATCCCAAGATATGTTCTTCGTTTTTTCTCTTTATTATTATTCCGCCGTTTTTCGGTCGCTATCTAGTCCTACACCGTTCGACGTAGAAACGTCATTCAAACACCGTCGCGTGCAGCTCGATGAGGAGATGGGTGCTTCTACTTTTCTCAGCGATATCTGTCATAATTTCCGAAATATTCCAGGTTTTGTCGGAATTTTTTCCCATAGGAATGAATGGAGAGTACGTTAAAATCTCCTTTCAACTTTGTCCTCTTTGAGCTTTAACTGTGTCAGGATACTTTCAGCTAGAAACACCATTCGACCTTTAAACGGGTCAGAATGCATTAATCTATAAGTCTTGTATACAGCTTTTTGATATCTATTACGGTTTTTCTTCAATCGCAGTTTAAGTTTTATGGTTTTTTTAGGAAATTTCTGAATTTTACATTGGTGTGTATGGGAGAGAGCTAGAGTGCGTGATGTCATCGCTAGAGTGGGAGAAGCTGTTAAGTTTAGGGAAAATTTTTCTCTCTAACTCGCCGTCACGGCCAATATTTTGACTCTTCATACACCATTTTCTCAAAAGTAGTAGAGATTTTTGTCTTCTTTCAGGCAATACTGTTCTCATTTTTATAGGACCTACGGTTTTTCTACAAGGTGGCCTAACAGACAGAGAGTGACTGCTCAATCTCTCATTCACTCCCATTCTAAAGATCTCTACAATTTTTGGAGAGAAACACAAATGAAGGCTGTTTCTAACTCGCCACCAATCCTTCATTTTTTGGAATATCTTCACAAAGAGTGGATCAGTCTCTTTGTTTGAAGCCTCCTGGCACTGTTAGTGAAAGAATTATATTGCTAGCACTTATAGATTTTCTGTAATCCTCCATTTTGTAAGGTGAAGTTTTCTCAGTTTCTCCACTCAGCGTGTGTAAAGTGCTGTGTCACTCCCCCTCTCACTCTGGCCTTTGATCACCATAGCAACTACTCAACACAAAGCAGCTCATTGCGCAATAGCAGCATGGCAGCTGTCTATGTTTGGTAATTAAGAATGACAGGCTGCATAATGTCCACTGCTGTTACATTTGGTGAACACTCAGTACCACCCCCCCCACCCTCACCCTCACCCCCACTCTGGGCATAGGTCACCATAGCAACAGCATACAAAGCAATAGCAGTATATGAGCTGTCTGTGGTTGGTAATTAGTGTGAATGCTGCTTCAGCATTCACACTATTGTTATCCTAATCTTTATTATTGTTGGGATTGCTGTGCAAAGCAGCAATCCCAAGATATGTTCTTCGTTTTTTGTTGGGATTGCTGTGCAAAGCAGCAATCCCAAGATATGTTCTTCGTTTTTTCTCTTTATTATTTTTATTTTTATTATTATTCCGCCGTTTTTCGGTCGCTATCTACTCCTACACCGTTCGACGTAGAAACGTCATTCAAACACCGTCGCGTGCAGCTCGATGAGGAGATGGGTGCTTCTACTTTTTTCAGCGATATCTTTCATAATTTCCGAAATATTCCAGGTTTTGTCGGAATTTTTTCTCATAGGAATGAATGGAGAGAACGTTAAAATCCCCTTTCAACTTTGTCCTCTTTGAGCTTTAACTGTGTCAGCATACTTTCAGCTAGAAACACCATTCGACCTTTAAACGGGTCAGAAGGCATTGATCTATAAGTCTTGTATACAGCTTTTTGATATCTATTACGGTTTTTCTTTAATCGCAGTTTAAGTTTTATGGTTTTTTTAGGAAATTTCTGAATTTTACATTGGTGTGTATGGGAGAGAGCTAGAGTGCGTGATGTCATCGCTAGAGTGGGAGAAGCTGTTAAGTTTAGGGAAAATTTTTCTCTCTAACTCGCCGTCACGGCCACAATTTTGACTCTTCATACACCATTTTCTCAAAAGTAGTAGAGATTTTTGTCTTCTTTCAGGCAATGCTGTTCATATTTTTATAGGACCTACGGTTTTTCCACAAGGTGGCCTAACAGACAGAGAGTGACTGCTCAATCTCTCATTCACTCCCATTCTAAAGATCTCTACAATTTTTGGAGAGAAACACAAATGAAGGCTGTTTCTAACTCGCCACCAATCCTTCATTTTTTGGAATATCTTCACAAAAAGTGGATCGGTCTCTTTGTTGAAGCCTCCTGGCACTGTTAGTGAAAGAATTATATTGATAGCACTTATAGTTTTTCTGTAATCCTCCATTTTGTAAGGTGAAGTTTTCTCAGTTTCTCCACTCAGCGTGTGTAAAGTGCTGTCACTCCCCCTCTCACTCTGGCCTTTGATCACCATAGCAACTACTCAACACAAAGCAGCTCATTGCGCAATAGCAGCATAGCATCTGTCTGTGGTTGGTAATTAAGAATGACTGGCTGTATAATGTCACATGCTGTTACACATGGTGACCACTGAGTACCACCCCCCCCACCCTCACCCTCACCCCCACTCTGGGCATAGGTCACCATAGCAACAGCTAAAAACAAAGCAATAGCAGCATAGCATCTGTCTGTGGTTGGTAATTAAGAATGACTGGCTGTATAATGTCCACTGCTGTTACACATGGGGATAACTCAATACCACCCCCCTCCCACCCTCACCCTCACCCCCACTCTGGGCATAGGTGACCATAGCAATACATACAATGCATTAGCAGCATAGCAGCTGTCTGTGGTTGGTAATTAAGAATGACTGGCTGCCAAATGTCCACTGCTGTTTCACATGGTGACCACTCTGTACCACCCTCCCCACCCTCACCCTCACCCCCACTCTGGGCATAGGTCACCATAGCAACAGCATACAAGGCAATAGCAGCATATCAGCTGTCTGTGGTTGGTAATTAAGTACGACGGGCTGCCAAATGTCCACTGCTGTTACACTTGGTGACCACCCCCTACCCCCACTCTGCGTTTAGGTCACCATAGCAACAGCTCAAGTCTACAATACAAGTCTAGTCATTAATACGTAGATATTACATTTTTGTAAATTATAAGGAATATTCAAAATAAAGTTTAGGTTCTTGTACAAGGTCCCAAGAGTCTCCTCCAGCACCTTGTCCTTTCAAAATAAAAGCCCCGAAATAGCATTTTCTCAACAGAATAGCCCTGAAACAGCAACTCAATATTAAAATGGACGTTACCTATTGGCATACAGCTTCAGGTACCAAGTGAGGCTATTTTCCATGTCAGCCATGGTTTCTGACATGGTGAGACTTTCACAATAAAAGTCTACAGTTTATTTATAGTAAGTTATTACATTTTGTAAATAGTAAGGAATATTCAAATTAAAGTCTAGATTCTTGAACAAGGTCGCCAAGAGTCTCCTGCAGCACTTTGTCCTTTCAAAATAAAAGCCCCGAAATAGCATTTTTTCATAGAAGAGCCCTGAAACAGCAACTCAATATTAAAATGGAAGTTACCTATTGGCATACAGCTTCAGGTACCAAGTGAGGCCATTTTCCATGTCAGCCATGGTTCTGACATGGTGAGACTTTCACAATAAAAGTCTACAGTTATTTATAGTAAGTTATTACATTTTTGTAAATAGTAAGGAATATTCAAAATAAAGTCCAGATTCTTGTACAAGGTTCCAAGAGTCTCCTGCAGCACTTTGTCCTTTCAAAATAAAAGCCCCGAAATAGCATTTTCTCAATAAAAAAAGCCCTGAAACAGCAACTCAATATTAAAATGGACGTTACCTATTGGCATTACAGCTTCAGGTACCAAGTGAGGCCATTTTCTTTGTCAGCCATGGTTTCTGACATGGTGAGACTTTCACAATAAAAGTCCACAGTTATTTATAGTAAGGTATTACAATTTTGTAAATTGTAAGGAATATTCAAAATAAAGTCCAGATTCTTGTACAAGGTCCCAAGAGTCTCCTGCAGCACTTTGTCCTTTCAAAATAAAAGCCCCGAAATAGCATTTTCTCAATAAAAAAGCCCTGAAACAGCAACTCAACATTAAAACGGACGTTACCTATTGGCATACAGCTTCAGGTACCAAATTAGGCCATTTTCTTTGTCAGCCATGGTTTCTGACATGGTGAGACTTTCACAATAAAAGTCTACAGTTATTTATAGTAAGTTATTACATTTTTGTAAATAGGAAGGAATATTGAAAATAAAGTCCAGATTCTTGTACAAGGTCCCAAGAGTATCGTGCAGCTCTTTGTCCTTTCAAATCAAAAGCCTGTTTATAGCATTTTCTCAAAATAAAAGCACCCTCACTACAGTCGGTATTTCTCGATTATCGCAATCGGTCGATTCAAAACGTGCTTCGGCGACGCGGTCTGCCTCGAGCTTTTCGCGGCGATCGGCAATCCCAACGCAATTTCTTCAGAAATTGCATCGTCTAGTTAGTGTGAATGCTGCTTCAGCATTCACACTATTGTTATCCTAATCTTTATTATTCCGTGTGTTTTTCGGTCGCTAACTCCTTCCGCATACTTTGTGCTAGAAAGACCGTTCAGGTATCAAAACGTTCAGCTTTTTAAGGACATGGGTGCTTGTATTCAGCTTTTTGATATCTTTTATACTTTTTGAAATATTCAGCTTTTTTCAAATTTTTTTTGCCATAGAAATGAATGGAGAGAATGTTCAAATCCTCTAAAACTTTGCCCTCTTTCAGCTTTATCTACTTCAGCATACTTTCAGCTAGAAACACCATTCGACTTTTAAACGGGTCAGAAGGCATTAATCTATAAGTCTTGTATTCAGCTTTTTGATATCTATTACGGTTTTTCTTTAATGGCAGTTTAAGTTTATGGTTTTTTTTAGGAAATTTCTGAATTTTACATTGGTGTGTATGGGAGAGAGCTAGAGCGCGTGACGTCACGGCTAGAGCGGGAGAAGCTGTTAAGTTTATTGAAAATTTTTCTCTCTAACTCGCCGTCACGGCCACAATTTTGACTCTTCATACACCATTTTCTCAAAAGTAGTAGAGATTTTTGTCCTCTTTCAGGCAATGCTTTTCTTATTTTCATAGGACCTACGGTTTTTTCCGCAACGTGGCCCAAACAGACAGAGAGTGACGGCTCAATCTCTCATTCACTCCCATTGTAAATCATGTCTAGAGTTTTGGGGGAAAAACACAAATGAAGGCTGTTTCTAACTCGCTACGAATCCTTCATTTTTTGGAATATCTTCACAAAAGCGGATCAGTCTCTTCGTTGAAGCCTCCTGGTTTGTTAGTGAAAGAATTATTTCGATAGCACTTATAGTTTTTTCTTCTGTAGTCTCCGTTTTTTGAGGTTTA